>NC_092235.1:43277956-43375456 GCF_036320965.1 Panulirus ornatus | reverse complement strand
TACGATACAGAGACGTGGCTCTGGATAACTACAGTATGAAGCAGAGACGTGGCTCTGGATAACTACAGTACGATACAGAGACGTGGCTCTGGATAACTACAGTACGATACAGAGACGTGGCTCTGGATATCTACAGTATGAAGCAGAGACGCGGCTTTGGATAACCACAGTATGGAACAGAGAAGTGGCTCTGGATAACTACAGTATGAAGTATAGATCTGGCTCTTGATAACTACAGTATAAAACAGAGACGTGGCTCTGGATAACTACATTATAAAGCAGAGAACTGGCTCTGGATAATTACAGTATGAAACAGAGACGTGGCTCTAGATAACTACAGTACGTAATAGAGATGTGGCTCTGGATAACTACAGTATAAAGCAGAGACATGGCTCTGGACAACTACAGTACGAAACAGAGACGTGGCTCTGGATAATTACAGTATGAAACAGAGACGTGGCTCTGGATAACTACAGTATGAAGCAGAGACGTGGCTCTGGTGGGAGGAATTCGTCTTTACATTTCCACCTCCCTTAATGCGTTGCTTGAAGGCAACAACATGAGTCACTTTTCAGGGTAAAATTTATTATCTTAAGAAGCAATTACTTTCCACAAGGCACTGTTACGTTTATTGGGGAAACTCATCATCTCAAGGGAGCAGTTAAGCTGTAAAGTTTCTGAAACAAGAAGAAACGTTTCCAAGGCACAGTTATCTGTTTCAACAATACGTTCAGGAAACCTACGACTAAACAAGACAAATCTGCGAATATATATATATATATATATATATATATATATATATATATATATATATATATATATATATATATATATATATATATATATATTGGAAAGGATCACAATATTGCGCGCGATCAAGATATTCCCCGTGGACTCATAGGAATATATATATATATATATATATATATATATATATATATATATATATATATATATATATATATATATATATATATATATATACAAAAAAATTATATCCTTAATACTAGTGAAGGTCTATACAAATTGGATAACTTTATTGTTGATGAAATTTGTAAACGATTCACATACTTGTCCACATAATAAGTTTATGATACGCTCGTTGTCTGTCTTGGACAATCACTTGTTTACCAAATGGCGTCCCAACTATGTCTCTTCGTTGTATATCAACTGACTGTTATATTTCTCTCTTGTGTCTCCCCTGATGTGATTATTACACGAAAGTGCACTTGGGAACTTATCGTGTTTCATTTTCCCCGTGGACTCAGGAATATACTTAATCACACGCAAAATTGTGATCCTTTCCAATATATATATATATATATATATATATATATATATATATATATATATATATATATATATATATATATATATATATATGCAGTATTTCATTTTCTCATTATTTCGGTGAAACTTTAAAATTCAGATAAAAATGTCTCGAAACTGAGCAAATGCGAATATCTTCGGGCAGCAGGTCAGACGGAGGAGGAGGAGCGAGCACTCAGGAGGGATTACATGATCTGGTACTTTTAGGCAGGCGGAGCATCCAAGATCCGGGGCCTTACGGCAACACTGCACCCGCTCTCTTGTTTGCAGGACAGTCGCTGCCTATGGCAACACTGAACGCTTCAGTATTATTGATCGTCATGGTCATTGTTACGTTCGCCTTGGCTGTTATCGGTTTTATACGTTCTCATATGTTGTCTGTTACCTTACATTCTCACGGGCAATCATGGCCATTTTTACGTTCCCCATGGCTGTCAGTGCCATTCTTACTTTCCCCATGGCTGCCAGTGCCATTCTTACGTTCCCCATGGCTGTCAGTGCCATTCTTACGTTCCCCATGGCTGTCAGTGCCATTCTTACGTTCCCCATGGCTGTCAGTGCCATTCTTACGTTCCCCATGGCTGTCAGTGCCATTCTTACGTTCCCCATGGCTGCCAGTGCCATTCTTACGTTCCCCATGGCTGCCAGTGCCATTCTTACGTTCCCAATGGCTTTCAGTGCCATTCTTACGTTCCAATGGCCAATGGCTTTCAGTGCCATTCTTACGTTCCCAATGGCTGCCAGTGCCATTCTTACGTTCCCAATGGCTGCCAGTGCCATTCTTACGTTCCCCATGGCTGCCAGTGCCATTCTTACGTTCCCAATGGCTGTCAGTGCCATTCTTACGTTCCCAATGGCTGCCAGTGCCATTCTTACGTTCCCAATGGCTGCCAGTGCCATTCTTACGTTCCCCATGGCTGCCAGTGCCATTCTTACGTTCCCAATGGCTGTCAGTGCCATTCTTACGTTCCCAATGGCTGCCAGTGCCATTCTTACGTTCCCCATGGCTGCCAGTGCCATTCTTACGTTCCCAATGGCTGCCAGTGCCATTCTTACGTTCTCCTGTGTTTCAGTGCCATTCCTACGTTCCCCATGGCTGCCAGTGCCATTCTTACGTTCCCCATGGCTGTCAGTGCCATTCTTACGTTCCCCATGGCTGCCAGTGCCATTCTTACGTTCCCCATGGCTGCCAGTGCCATTCTTACGTTCTCCTGTGTGTCAGTGCCATTCTTCCTGCTCGCTGTTACCTCATGTAGGAAATCAGAGCGTGGGTATTTCCTAAGCTGCTTTATTGACAGGGGTTCTAACGTTATTCCAGGACCCCTTTTATTCCAAGAACTCCAGGAGCTTCAAGGCTGCGCTGCTTCCAGGAGCAGGGAAACAATAAAACTCCCCTGGAGTGAGACGACGATAGAATCAAGAAATCAAAAAGAAAAAAAACGAATGTATGTTGAGGTCATTACACAGGCGTTAGCGTGAAGGTGCGAAAGCTTCTCTTACTGAATATAACAACGTTGCTTTTAGAGAAAACTGACCCGGTTAATAACGGAGTCGAAATTGACCGTTTCAGGAGGGAAGGAACGTCGGCATCAGCGAATCTTAATACTTTCCTTTCTTTTGTTACAAAATCGTCGACCGATTAATATGACGTTGTGTTTCGAGCAAATGGAAAAGTTTCAGTGTTGCTCTAGATAATATATATATATATATATATATATATTTTCTTTTTTTTTTCTTTTTGCTTTGTCGCTGTCTCCCGCGTTTGCGAGGTAGCGCACGGAAACAGACGAAAGAAATGGCCCAACCCACCCCCATACACATGTATATACATACACGTCCACACACGCAAATATACATACCTACACAGCTTTCCATGGTTTACCCCAGACGCTTCACATGCCCTGATTCAATCCACTGACAGCACGTCAACCCCGGTATACCACATCGATCCAATTCACTCTATTCCTTGCCCTCCTTTCACTCTCCTGCATGTTCAGGCCCCGATCACACAAAATCTTTTTCACTCCATCTTTCCACCTCCAATTTGGTCTCCCACTTCTCGTTCCCTCCACCTCCGACACATATATCCTCTTGGTCAATCTTTCCTCACTCATTCTCTCCATGTGCCCAAACCATTTCAAAACACCCTCTTCTGCTCTCTCAACCACGCTCTTTTTATTCCCACACATCTCTCTTACCCTTACGTTACTTACTCGATCAAACCACCTCACACCACACATTGTCCTCAAACATCTCATTTCCAGCACATCCATCCTCCTGCGCACAACTCTATCCATAGCCCACGCCTCGCAACCATACAACATTGTTGGAACCACTATTCCATTCAAACATACCCATTTTTGCTTTCCGAGATAATGTTCTCGACTTCCACACATTCTTCAAGGCTCCCAGGATTTTCGCCCCCTCCCCCACCCTATGATCCACTTCCGCTTCCATGGTTCCATCCGCTGCCAGATCCACTCCCAGATATCTAAAACACTCTACTTCCTCCAGTTTTTCTCCATTCAAACGTACCTCCCAATTGACTTGACCTTCAACCCTACTGTACCTAATAACCTTGCTCTTATTCACATTTACTCTTAACTTTCTTCTTTCACACACTTTACCAAACTCAGTCACCAGCTTCTGCAGTTTCTCACATGAATCAGCCACCAGCGCTGTATCATCAGCGAACAACAACTGACTCACTTCCCAAGCTCTCTCATCCACAACAGACTTCATACTTGCCCCTCTTTCCAAAACTCTTGCATTTACCTCCCTAACAACCCCATCCATAAACAAATTAAACAACCATGGAGACATCACACACCCCTGCCGCAAACCTACATTCACTGAGAACCAATCGCTTTCCTCTCTTCCTACACGTACACATGCCTTACATCCTCGATAAAAACTTTTCACTGCTTCTAACAACTTGCCTCCCACACCATATATTCTTAATACCTTCCACACAGCATCTCTATCAACTCTATCATAAGCCTTCTCCAGATCCATAAATGCTACATACAAATCCATTTGCTTTTCTAAGTATTTCTCACATACATTCTTCAAAGCAAACACCTGGTCCACACATCCTCTACCACTTCTGAAACCACACTGCTCTTCCCCAATCTGATGCTCTGTACATGCCTTCACCCTCTCAATCAATACCCTCCCATATAATTTACCAAGAATACTCAACAAACTTATACCTCTGTCATTTGAGCACTCACTCTTATCCCCTCTGCCTTTGTACAATGGCACTATGCACGCATTCCGCCAATCCTCAGGCACCTCACCATGAGTCATACCTACATTAAATAACCTTACCAACCAGTCAATAATACAGTCACCCCCTTTTTTAATAAATTCCACTGCAATACCATCCAAACCTGCTGCCTTGCCGGCTTTCATCTTCCGCAAAGCTTTTACTACCTCTTCTCTGTTTACCAAATCACTTTCCCTAACCCTCTCACTTTGCACACCACCTCGACCAAAACACCCTATATCTGCCACTCTATCATCAAACACATTCAACAAACCTTCAAAATACTCACTCCATCTTCTCACATCCCCACTACTTGTTATCACCTCCCCATTTGCGCCCATATATATATATATATATATATATATATATATATATATATATATATATATATGTGTGTGTGTGTGTGTGTCTGTGTGTGTGTGTGTGTGTCTGTGTGTGTGTGTGTGTGTGTGTGTGTGTGTGTGTGTGTGTGTGTGTGTGTGTGTGTGTGTGACAGAGAGATTTCTAATTACGGGCACTTCTGACAAGCACTTGCCAAAAAGGCAGGACTTGTGCGTAACTTTCAACGCAAAAAGAAAAAATCTAAATTTGCACAGAACGAGTAGCGTAAGTTTCGTGTAGTTAAGCGTCATGTGTGAGGTGGAGAAACTTTATGTTTGTGAGGCAGAAAGAAAAGACAACTATTTGGGCTAAAGGAGTGAGACATGACAGCCACTGAAGTGATGGCTCACTGTGCAGCCGTCAGGTACCCAGGCGGGTAGGGCTGGTCATATACCTTCCTCCCTAGTCGGTGGCTGCCCACCACTAACGAGAGAGAGAGAGAGAGAGAGAGAGAGAGAGAGAGAGAGAGAGAGAGAGAGAGAGAGAGAGAGTTACATAGATACAAAGGCCACACAGACCCAAGGTCCGAGCGAAGGTCTGTGTATCTATGTACCTCTCTCTCTCTCTCTCTCTCTCTCTCTGCAACTGCGCATGAAGCTAGATGACCGTCCATCAAATACTGACTGAAAATTAAACTGGGATATCAAACTTAACCAGAATATGGGAGTGAACTGGGATGTAAAGTTTAACTACGTACACGGACGCCTACGCGCTCGCAGAAATGGACACGGACGCCAAGGACGGACGATCAGCCCTTCACGTACTCAGCAGACACGAACTTGAAAAGTACGAACGAAAATGAATGACTCAAGAAAGATACAGACGTCGACGACTGAAATGAGGAGGATGTAATGATGATGAAGGTAGTTCCTCTTTAAAAGAAAATACAGTTTGTGACACAAAACAAACAAACAAAAAAATCATGTAACAAAAATGAAACATTTAACCACAAAGACCAATTAAGAGTCAGTATGAAATGTTCGTTTAGTGTCCAATAAATGTAATCATGATATATAACAGAAAGACTAACAGAGAACGTGTTTTTAAATATCCTGAGATGGGATTAATATAATTAACGCAATCCAAGCCTTTCATGCTTAATTATCTCACTGCACAGGCGAATTAAATGGATTAATAATTGAATTATAGAAACTGACGAAGCATGAAACGGTACTACAATCTACAATCTTTTCTTTTTTTGAGAAAACCTTTCTTTTTTTTTCAAATTCATTTTTTCAGTTTGGCATCATTAAAATGATGACAAAAAACAGGGAAATCCATTAGTGAGTTAGCCGGGATATGATGGTTACAGCAGCGCTCCCAAACACACAATACCAACAGATGAAAAGCTACCAGGCAAACCTCCTCTCTCTCTCTCTCTCTCTCTCTCTCTCTCTCTCTCTCTCTCTCTCTCTCTCTCTCTCTCTCTCTCTCTCTCCCTCTCTCTCTCTCTCCCCCCTCTCTCTCTCTCTCCTCTCTCTCTCTCTCTCTCTCTCTCTCTCTCTCTCTCTCTCTCTCTCTCTCTCTCTCTCATACATACAATGACAAAGACAGACACACGAATACCAAGCAAACACGGCCAAAATCAGACAAAGAAAACAGACTGTTTATGACAGGCAAAAAGACGACAGGATACAGCCAGTCGGAATGGTTAATTAATCATTTAGAATTATCTGCCACGTCAACAACAAAGGTTATTATATCTACATTTGTACAAGAGCAAAAATTTCAAAAGAAAGAGAGAGAAGTGATATTATGAATTTGAAAAAGGGGAAAATAATAAAATCCTCATATTTACAAGCAGAAATATTCAAAACATCTTGTTTGAAATACTGATTTTCTCCAGGAAATCAATAAAGTCAGAAACGTAAGGAAAGAAAAGTTAAAATTTTTCTTCTCGCTTCTGAGAAAAACACAGACGTTTCCACAGCAGGCACCGTTGTTACTGGCACCTGACGCTCATCACAGAGTGAATCATACAGACAGACAGAGACACACTTGGGGGTTGACATCGTCCCTATACAGTCCCCAGAGTCCCACTTTAGAAGAACAGCATTCCATTACCACCATAAGGAAATATTCAGCAAGCTGTTCACATTTTCCTACATTTTGCCCAGATCAGAGTCTGCTTTAGGAACAGAAAGTACGTAGAGAGGTCTAGACGAAGCTTACAAAGATGGTGTCAAAAATTAAGAAAGCTGAGTTTCAAGGAAAAGTTAGAGACTTAAAATATGCCTACCATGGAAGAACGAAGAGTAAGAGGTGACCTGAGCACAACCTTTGACCTTCTACACCGCTAAGTTGCAAGGTCCAACATCCCTCCGTCGTCGGTCACTAACCATCATCCCTCCCAAGAATTCTTTCCCTGGGTGTGGACCTTCCTTCTTGCATGTTAGCAACAATAGGTTCAGGCGAGCAGGCCTTCACGGTGCAACATCGTGCCGACCCCCATTCCCAATTCCTGGCGGTGGAAGAAGGGAGTCGAGATGGAAAGTGATGAGGCTGAGAATATGGGCAAAAAGGTGGATTGGGGGTTTGCAGCGAAGGAAGATAATGGTTTTTGTAGATAGATTGCTGAGAAATGAATGTGACGGCGGGTGAGATGGGAGGGGAGGGGAGCTGGGATGGCGCACGGAGGGATGTGTGTTTGGATGGAGTAATATTCGGGTGGGATGGAGGAGGATTTTGGTTCTGAGGATGACGGGGACTGGGATCATGGAAATGAGGTTGTAAATGATGTGCTATGGCTGGATGTGACTGCAAGGCCGGGATGAAAAAGGTTACAGGGGTACAAGATATCAAGACCCCTGAATATATCGAGAGAGAGAGAGAGAGAGAGAGAGAGAGAGAGAGAGAGAGAGAGAGAGAGAGAGAGAGAGAGAGAGAGAGAGAGTGTGAGTGAGTGTGTGTGTGTGTGTGTGTGTGTGTGTGTGTGTGTGTGTGTGTGTGTGTGTGTGTGTGTGTGTGTGTGTACCTAAAATGGTGTGCGTTTCTGCATTTTTTGTGAGAAAACCTAGACAGGCTTACTGTCATTCTTGCCCCACACCATCACCTTGGGTAAGGGTTACTGCTGATGATTATCTTTAATCTCTCACAGTTCGTATCTGTCATAATGCAGGATAACGTCTGATTCTAAAACTGTCCATTAATTCTTATACTTCGTAGGTGTCCATTAAGAAAAAGCTAAAGTACTTAATATGTTCAAACATGTACTATTACATTACTGGTAAATGACAACCAGAGATTAATCACCTGTTACCCACTCTCTCTCTCCTCTTAACACTAAAACTCACAAGAGAGGAGCGAGGGTAAATGCATTCATGGGAACTCCCTGGTTAAAGATGCAACTCCCTCAGTGAGGTGACTCGCTCACAGGCACTCTGCTTAAAGACATATTTCCTTTAACAATTTAATTTGTTAACGAAAACTCTTTTGTTTAAAGACGTAACTTCGTTCACAAGGTAATTTGCTTTATCTCTCTAAAGAGCTGACTACCTCAATAAAATAATTTGCTCACAGGAACTCGGTTTTAAAACTCCCTTAACACAGTAACTTGTTCATAGAAACTTCTCTTTTTAAGGCTGTAACCTCCTTATGAAGGTAGCACACTCATGAAGACTCTTGGTTTAAAAGTCCCTCAACAAGATACCTCGGTCATGGGAACTCTTTGTCTAAAGATGTAACCTCCTTAACAAGATGCAGTTCCCTGGGCACCAGTAGCAATGGAACAGGCAAGAACAGCTCAATTAACAGCGCAGAAAGAAAAAAAAAAAGTCTCCTCACAAAGGATGGCCACTTAAGCTGTAATGCCCCTGAGGGTTAAATAGCTTTCTGAATTGGCGTCACGGAAAGGGGGGCAGGAAAATCCCGAGCATACATTCTCCCTTGTGAAGGAGGAGACGCGAACCAGAGTAGAACAGGCAGCCAGCAGTACCGGCCAGCCTCCTCCCTCCTCCTCTTGTCTGAATTGTTGAGTGGAGTGGGTGGAGGGTGCGGGGTTGCGCGGGGGAAGCAACACGGTCTGGGGAAGAGAATGGAGTGCAACGGGGAAGAGGAGTGAACTGGCCGAGAGTGAAGGGATCGCAGTGAGATACTAGGATTACTGAACGGGCAAAGAGGGTGACAAAAAAACAAAGGGAACCTAACTACTTACGAAAAGATGATGGCATGAGGTAGCGCTCACCAGATGTGTGTGTGAGATAGATAGATAGATAGATAGATAGATAGATAGATAGATAGAGATAGATAGATAGAGAGAGAGAGAGAGAGAGAGAGAGAGAGAGAGAGAGAGAGAGAGAGAGAGAGAGAGAGAGAGAGAGAGAGTGGGGGTGAGAGATACAGGAAGACCAGTAGATGTGGTGGGTGTAGTCAACAAGGCATCACATCAGAGAGGCAGCGAGACAGACCCGCTCACTGTAAATAACCCAAACCCCCGCTACATTAATAACACTCGTGCTGTCTGGTGCTCCAACTGCCCTCCACCGGTAGAACTGAGGACGAGATCCGCTTGCCCCGACCTCCGACCCAACTGTGTATTAATGACATGAAAACATGCTTTCTCACTCACGGCTGCTTATAATCCGCGCACTCTCGACTCTCACACAATGATAATAAAAACGAAAAAGCTGGACCGACGAAGGGGGGAGTGGCGCTACAAGCGCAGTTCCACCAAGTCTCCAACCTGCCGTAATGATATTGCCATTAGATTATCACACACGTGATTGTAATCTTGACATATTAACGCACGCCGTAAGAAAGTTAAATGCTATCTGGAAGCTTGTCCAACACGAGTGTAACAAAGATTTAAATAAGATAGTGGGAGGCGACCTGGGCATTCTGCGGGTGTTCCATGCTCAGAGATGCACCAAGGACGGCTTGCTTACACTGATCGTCTTAAGGATAAACACTTTGCCAGAGTTAAGACACGACACTTGTTGATCCAGGAGATAATCATTGCAGTTTATACAAGTCTGGTCAATACGAGATGGTGCGGGTGTGGAGATACAGATGTAAAGCCACTTTTGTACACCCTGAGGGTGGAAAGCCAATTTCATGCACCCTGGAGGCATAAAGCCAGTTTTAGACACCATAAGGGTGTAAAGTCAATTCTATACACTTGGAACGCACAGTCAGTATGATACACCCGGGGGTGCAGAGCCACTTTTGTACAACCACAGCACATAGTCATCCTCATCAAGGTATAACAAACAGAGGAAGTGTCAACGCAACATCAATACCATTTTCAAACATCTGGGAAATAATCCAATGAACGATGCATTTTGTCATGAAAATGTCACTGGACGCTGGGAGGAGAATGGCCAGTGGTGGGGTCATTCAGGGGTCAGGGTCCTCGCGTCACTGGACGCTGGGAGAAGAGTGGTCAGCGATGGGAACACTGACCAACACAGTCATATTCTTCATCACATACAAGCTGGGATGAGTCTTGATAAACAGTGTAGTAGCGTGACTTTTGATCATTAATGACCTTTTAGCTACGACTCTTTCATTACTGATGTGCTTAACGAAGACAGGATGCGGCCTCAGACGTCAACAGCGTACAGAGTTCGCTTGGGGAATAATGACGTTCACGAAACATCCGATAGATGGCTCCCTCCACCGTTCACTCATACCGTACTAATAACACTGAAACTGGAAAACTGTCTGTCCTGTATAATGGACTCAAAACTTCTCCAGTGCGTCCGCATACGTGCTGCATGCTGCAAGCATCATCAATAACCTGTTATTCATTCCGACGTCGGATCCACTACAGACTGACCAGAAAGCAGTGCAACAATGACATATTCTCTTGATGTCTGCACGCACTACTAATTCTGTAGCTGTTAAAGGTACCGTGTGATTACTGAATCACTTTTTTATGTACAAGGCTTCAGTCAAGGCCAAAAGGTTGCATGGAAGTCTGACAACAAATGAAATATGAAAAGCGTTAATGTGACAGAGAATTAAGGAGAGAGGAGGGAAAAACAAAATGAGACATGCGATGGTAAAGCAAAGCTTATTGGCGTAGGGAAAGAAACAGACATAACAACGTCCCCCCACTGAGTTTCCAACGGTCACACACAGGAATAAAGTGACGTAATGTTTTGCCTACTAATATCCCGCGTCCACCGACGCTGCAGTGATAACATCCACTACGACAACTGTTACAATTACTATCACAATTTATGGTACTGCTCTCATTCCTCTCTCCCTCTCAATTGATTTACAGCTGTGGCTCTGCTCGTCGCGGCTCTACACCGCTCATGTTCACTTATGAAATCACGGCAGTAAAATTATACCCTCACCGCTCGATCGCACCTGCTCCACCACAATTATCTCATTAAGCAACTGACACTATTCTCGTTGACCCCAAATGACCATCAACTACCCGGAGCAGGTATTAGACCACCAATGTAGTAATAAGCTTGGAGGTCACGCGCATATTATAAACACTGGCTTTTAGACACCACTGTGCAACTGCGTTCTGAAACTTCCTTCATGTGATTTAAGACTGATATTTCCTTACGTGGGACTTCCCTCATCGTCAGCAGCAGCGCCTTAGGGGATTTCGATCGCATTCATCTGTCGACAAGGGCCCCGTGGGTCATTCTCAACGCCGTCTTCAACCCAAGTTCCCACAAGATCTCAACTGTGCCCCTGCATCACGAACCCAGCAATTACAGCACAGTCTCCGAATTACAGAACCTCAACCATTTTCCATTAGCTACACCAGCAGGAAAGCTGCGGGCCTCGGTAACTCCTTTTCCCTTCTGGAGCAGAACCTCAGAACCTGGGAACACTTCTTCTTTAGCTGCACCACGAGACCTTGACAGCGACGCACCTCTCCTACATGACATCCAGCCACACCTGCTCCACCACCAGCGGCACAGGACGTCTACCACGCCTGCCCAGACTATCCCTACCTTATCACATCTGACTTCTCCCTCGAACCTAATCCTGCGTCACTAGTAGCGTTTTGCCTCTGAGCTACACGTGTACCCAATAAAGCACTGTTTTGTTACTCATGCTTCAGAACCTTTCTCTCGCTCTTCTTAATAACTAAAGAAGTTAAATACTTAATAGTAACAAAAACTCAGCTAATATCTAATAAGGAAGTGAACACTGTTTCCTCTACGATTAACTGGAACTACATTTTGTTAGCTTGCATGGTTTCTTCTAATTCTTATATTCCTTAGCGCCATAAAAAAATGTGCCTTATCCGAAATAACAGTGAACGATGATAAAGATAATAATAATAATAATAATAATAATAATAATAATAATAATAATAATAATAATAACAATAATAATTGTAATAACAATGATAATAACAATAATAATAATAATAGTAATAATAATAGTAATAATTATAATAATAATAAGATAATGATAATAATAATAACAATAACAATGATAATAATAATAATAATAATAATAATAATAATGATACTAATAATAATGATAATAATAATAATAATAATGATAATACTAATAACTAATAATAATGATTATAATGATGATGATAATAATGATAATAATAATAATAATAATAATAATAATAATAATAATAATAATGAATAATAATATCTACAAATGTTAGGAAATAATGGTAATAATGATAACAGTCCAGATTATTTATGATAGTGCTAATTAGTATTGGCATCATCATATTAATCTTTTCACTGATTCAATTACCACTGCCATTACCATACATCTCTAGTTATGACGGGTGGCGACAGGTGTCACTGCCTGCGATTCACCGTCATGGTGATACAGGAGAGACACAAGTGACCAAATGTCACCAGATACAGAGGGATCGCCTGTGTCCTGGAGGTCGCGAGAGGGTGGATGCTCGTCAAGTTCCTCTTTCCACGCACGTCCTACACCACCGCCACGTATAAAAGATAACATGAAGTGTTCATAAGGTCATGATGTGATACTCGGTCTACTTTTTCATCATATTCCATTTACGTGTGTATGTATGTATCTCAACCTGTTAATATGTTTCCAACTATGATTCTGGAAGGCCAAGGAAGAAAACTGTGTACAAAAAATATTTTCCTGTCAGGTTTGATGTTCAGCGTCATGAAATACTTTTAGTGGCTGAAGAAAATGCGGTAAAACGTCTCCATGTATAAAGTGTCTTGCAATCAAATGTTAACTACGTGAAGATTCGAATCCTATTATATCATTCGAAGAAAGTTCCTGAACAGGTGTTTTCATCTATCTTGCATTTCGTTTCTCTCTCTCTCTCTCTCTCTCTCTCTCTCTCTCTCTCTCTCTCTCTCTCTCTCTCTCTCTCTCTCAACTGGTGGGATGTCTGATCACTATCTTGTGGAGGCGAGGGTGAAGATTTGTGGAGGTTTTCGAAAAAGAGGAGACAATGTCGCGGAGAAGAGAGTGGTGAGAGTAAGAGAGTTTCGAAAGGAGACTTGTGTGAAGAAATATCAGTAGATATTGGGTGTAGAAAGACAAAATGTGAGAGCAAATGAAGCGAGGGGAGTGGGTGAGGAATGGGAGATATCTAGGGAAGCAGTGATGGCATGTGCAAGAGATGTATGTAGCATGCGAACGATGAGAGGTGGGCAGATTAGAAAAGGTAGTGAGTGGTGGGATAAAGTAAAGTTGCTAGTGAAAGAGAAAAGAGCGTCGTTTAGGTGGTACTTAACAAAGAAGGAATGCAAATGAGTGGGAGATATATAAAAGTAAGCGGCAGGTCAAGAGAAAGGCGCAGGGGTTGAAAAATAAGGCGAATAAGAGTTGGGGTGAGAGAGTATCATTGAACTTTAAAGAGAATAAAAAAGATGTTTTGGAAGGAGGTAAATAATGTGCGAAAGACAAGAGAACAAATGGTAACATCAGCGAAAGGGGCAAAAGGGGAAGTAATAATAGGTAGTGATGGAGCGAAGAGGACATGGAATGAGTATTTCGAAGGACTGTGAAATTTGTTTTGATGATAGAGTAGCAGATGTAGGGTGTTTTGGTAAGAATGGGGTGGGGGAAGGTGAGTATGTGAAGTGAGGGAGTCATGGAAAGTGGTTTGATGAAAAGAGAAGAGGTGGTGAAAGCCTTGCAGATAAAATGTGGCAAGACGGCGGGGGTAGATGGTATTAGAGTTGAATTTAATAAGAAAGGGGGGTGACTGTGTTGTTGATTGGTTGGTAAGGATATTCACTGTATGTATGGATCACAGTGAAGTGCCTGAGGATTGGCGGAATACATATATAGTGCCACTGTATAAAAGCAAAAGGGATAAAGGTGCGTTCAAACTACAGAGGCATAATATTGTTGAGTATCCTTGGTAAATCATATGGGAGGGCATTGATTGAGAGGGTGAAGGTACGCACAGAGCATCAGAATGGGGAGGAGCAGTGTAGTTTCAGAAGTGGTAGAGGATGTGTGGATCAGGTATTTCCTTTGAAGAAAGTGCGTGATAGGGTCGATAGAAATGCTTTGTGGAAGGTCTTAAGAATATATGGAGTGAGAGGTAAGCTGTTAGAAGTAGTGAGAAGTTTCTATCAAGAGTGTAAGGCGTGTGTAAGAGTAGGAAGAGTGAATGGTTCCAAGTGAAGGTCGGTTTGCGGCAAAAGTGTGTGATGTCACCATGGTTGTTTAATTTGTTTATGGATAGGGTAGCGAGGGAGGTAGATGCGTGAGTCTTGGAGAGAGGGTCGAGTATGCAGTTTGTAGGAGATGAAAGGGCCTGGGAAGTGAGTCAATCGTTTTCGTTGATGATACAGCATTGGTGGCTGATTCGAGTGAGAAACTGCAGAAGTTGGAAATGAGTTTGGAGGAGTGTATGAAAGGAAAAAGCTGACGGCAAATGTGAATAAAATCAAGGTCATTAGGTTCAGCGGGGTTGAGGGACAAGTCAGTTGGGATGTAAGTTTGAATGGAGGAAAATTGGAGGATGTAAAGTGTTTTAGATATCTGGGAGTAGACTTGGCAGCGAATGGAGCTATGGAAGCGGAAGTGATTTATAGGGTGGGACGGGAGTAAAGGTCCTGGAGCGAAGAAGAATGTGTGAAAAGAGAGAACGTCATCTGGGAGAGCAAAAATGGGTAAGTATGAAGTAGTTCGAACAATACTAGGGTCGTGCGGAGGAGGGTGGATGTGTTGGAAATTAAATCTTTTTCACTCCATCCTTCCACCTCCAATATGATCTTCCCGTTCTCCTTGTCCCCTCCACTTCTAACACATGTATGCTCTTTGTCTACCTTTCCTCACTCATTCTCTCCATATGTCCAAACCATTTCAGCACATCCTCTACAGATCACTCAACACACTCTTTATATGATCACAGCTCTCTCTTACCCTTTCAATACTTACTCGGTCAAACCACCTCACACCACATATTGTCCTCAAACATTTCATTTCCGATACACACACCCTCCTCCGCGCAGTCTTATGTGTAGCCATGCTTTGCATCTATGTAGTAATGTTGTGACTATCATGCCTTCATACATATCCATTCTTGCTCTCCCAGATAACGATCCCTCTTTCCACACATTCCTCACTGTTCCCAGAACCTTCGCTGCCTCACCCAACCTATGATACTTCTCCCATGGTTCCATTCCTTGCCATGTCCACTCTCAGGTATCTAAAGTATTTCACTTCCTCAAATTTTTATCCGTTCAAACTCACTCCTCAACTACCTTGTCCTTCAAAAATGCTACTTCTAATAACGTTGCTTTTTATTCACATTTTCCTCTCAACTTCCTCCTTTCACACACCCCTCCAACCTCAGTCACCAACTTCTGCAGTTTCACACTCGAATCTGACACCAGTGCTGTTTCATCAGCAAACATCTGACTCATTTCCCAGGCCCTCTCATCCTCTACAGACTTCTCACCAAGACTCTTGCTTTCACCTCCGTCATCACCCCATCCATAAACAAATAAAAAACCATTGGTGATATAGCATCCCCTGCTGCAAACAACCTTCACTTGGAACCATTCACTTTCCTCTCTTTCTACTCGTACACATACCTTCCCCTTTCGATAAAACTTCTCACCGCTTCTAGCAGCTTTTCTCCCACACTGCAGATTTTTTGGACCTTCTACAAGGCATCTCTTATCATTCGCCTTCTCCAGCTCCAAAAATGCCATAAGCAAATCCATCCGTTTCTCTACGTATTTCCCAAACACAAATTTCAAAGAAAATACCTGATCCACACATCCCCTACCACCTCTGAATCTAATCTGATGCTCTTTACATACTTTCACTCTCTCAATCACTACCCTCCTATGCAACTTTACCTGTGACACTCAACAGACCTATACATCTGTAATTTGAACACTCCCCTTTATTCCTTTTGATTTTATACAATGACACCATACAAGCATACCGCCAATCCTCAGGAATCTCATCATGATCCATATTTACACCGAAAATCCTAACTAACCAAACAGCAACACAGTCACCCACTTTCTAAATAAATTCAACAACAATACCATCTACTCCAGCCGCTTTGCCATATTCTTACTTTCTATCTCCACCAAATCGCTCTCCATGATTCTCTCTCTCTCTACGCATACCACCCTGACCCAAATACCCTACTTCTGCCACCCTATGATCAAGAACACTCAACAATCCTTCAAAATACCCGCTCTATCTCCTCACTCCATTTATACCTGATATCACTCTCCCTTTGCCCCTTTTGTCGATGTTCCTATCTGTTCGCTTGTTTTTCTCACATTCTTAACCTTTTTCCAAAACATCTTTTTCCTTCGTACGATTACCGATACTCACTCATCCCAGTTCTCATTTGCTCTCTTTTTCAACACTGCACCTTACACTTGACCTCCTGCCGCTTTCTCTTACACATCCCCCAATAATTTGCACTCCTTCCCTTTAAGCACCGTACAAACGCCTCGCATTTCTCTTTCACCAGCAACTTTACTTCTTTATTCCACCACTCACTATCCCTATAAAGCTGCCCACCTTCCACCTTTCGCATGCCACATGCATCTTCCGCACATGCCAGCATTTCTTCCCTAAAATACCTCCCACTCCTCATCTACTTCCCTTGTTTCATTTAATATTACCTTTTGGCACTCTACAATCATGCTCTAGTGGTATTTCTTCATATAAGTCTATTTTCCAAGCTCACTTGCTCTCATCACTCTCTTCTCTCCGATATTGTTTCCTTTTTTTCCTAAAAGATCTACAAATCTTCACCCTTGCCTCCACAAGATAGTGATCAGACATCCCACCAGCTGCCCCTTTCACCACATTTTCATCCAAAGGTCTCTCATCTACACGCTTATCAATTAAAATGTAATCCGAATGCCCGCTGACTATCTTTCCTATTCACGTACGTATACTTGTGTTAAACCAGTTATTTCTAATCACTAGTCCTTTTTCAGCACACAACTCCACAAGCTCTTCACCATTCACATTCATTATATTAAATACCCTCATACTTCATCAACTGTCACATTACTCACTTTCGCATTCAAATCGTATACAACTGTCACATTACTCACTTTCGCATTCAAATCGTATACAACTGTCACATTACTCACTTTCGCATTCAAATCGTATATCACTAATACCCTGATTTTTGTAACAAAACTGCTGACACACCCACTCAGCTGCTCTCAAATCACTAACCTCTCATGATCTTTCTTCTCAAGGATAGGTGCAACAGCAATAACAATCACCTATCTCTCACCTGCCATATTCATTCTTACCCACATCAGTCTAGAATTTACATTCTTGCACTCTTTTACACACTCACACAACTCCTACTTCAGGAGAGGTGGTACTCTTGTTCTTTCACCCTGAGCCTTCGAGGAGCATGAGAACTCCCCGCTTGACATCTTCTGTTCCATCTTTCAGAAATTGAATTACTAGAAAGGGAGGGTTTCCAACCCCTCACTCCCGCCCTCTTTAGTTGCCTTCAACGACACGCAGGGAACACAGAAGTAGAATTCTATCTCCCATCCTCCTTGGATATATATATATATATATATATATATATATATATATATATATATATATATATATATATATATATATATATCAATTAATCTATTTATCTATATCATACCTTCGTGCTCAGGGATCGTAGTGTTGTGCTGAATGATAGTATCGTTGTACTCAAGGGTCGTACGGTCGTGCTTAAATATCATACCATCGTGTTCAGGGATCGTAGTGTTGTGCTAAATGATCGTAGTGTTGTGCCAAGTGATCGTAGCGTTATGCTCAAGAATCGTACTGTCGTGCTAAAATATCATACCGTCATGCTCAGGGATCGTAGTGTTGTGCTAAAAGATCGCATCATCGTGGTCAAGTGTCGTACCATCGTGATCAGAGGTCAGACTGTAGTGCTTATGGCTCGTACCGCCGTACTCAGGGGTCGTACAGTCGTGCTCAGGCATGACAGCAGGATATACACCGTGGATCAAGGTCCGGTCATACAGGGAGCGGTGTTCATGCATAACCTTAATATTGTGCATCCTCGTCCACATATCACTGTCATGGCCAGACAGCAATAAGATATGGTACAGTGGAGCCTTTATCCTTTAGAAGTGATCAACTGACTCAGGCTATTCACAGCTTCGACCATGCGTGCCTCAGGAGCGGCCGACGCAGCAGTGTCCTCCGTCAAAGGCTTGGGTATCACTGACTTCCTGCTTTGTGAGGCTTTGAGAGATACGTGGCTCGTCTGTGTGGGCGAGGATTGCCCAGCTCCCGCGGGGCTTGAGACCCTCCAGGCTGTCTTAAGTCGTCCTTAGTCGTGTTCTGAGTAATCGCGTGTCGTTCTTAGCCGTCTTCTGAGTAATCGCGTGTCGTCCCTCGTTGTCCTGTGAGCCACTCTGAGTCGTCTCAAAGGCCATCATGTGATAATAAACGCAGTGTCGATGCTACTTACTGATTAGCACTTATTCTATCTGCTTATCTAAAAGCAAAAGACACAAATTGAACGAAGTCAGAGTAGTTCGGATTCCCTAATTCTCACAAACGCGGGTTTATACACGGGAGGAATACACACGTCTGACATCCCACCCCCCCCTATCACAGCCACATGACGTAAGATTAATCTGCCAAGCGTACATCCTACCAGGAATTCAATTTTGATTCTGAAATGCTTGTTTGTCTCGGTATATACATATGGACAGAACGTATCAACGACAGGACTGGTAAAGGGTACGTGGCTAGAGGTATGAGGAGAGAGTTGTTGTAAGTACATAACGACGAGGGAGGGAGGGAGAGTGATATCCACCCAGCACACACCATGGCTCAGTTCTCTGGTCTCCAGGTTATACGTGTCTGGCCTCTTTGCACTTTAGCCTGTACCCAAGGTGGATCTAGTCCTTGGCCTCCTGGCTCTTTACTCTGCACCCACGGTGTCTCTAGTGCCCAACCCCGGGGCATCTCTCTTGACACACTCCCTTGCTGTATGTTCCTCCTCCTGCCACTGGAGGATCGGGGATGTACCGGGGGTGGAAGATATATATATATATATATATATATATATATATATATATATATATATATATATATATTAGAGAGAAACAGAGATAGATAGATAGATAGATAGATAGATAGATAGATAGATAGATAGAGAGAGAGAGAGAGAGAGAGAGAGAGAGAGAGAGAGAGAGAGAGAGAGAGAGAGAGAGAGAGAGATGTTCAGTACCTACGCAGCCGTACTATCGGAACGCGGTGCAACCGCAGGCAATGCCTATGGAGGGGGGCAACATGATGTCCTCCCTCTCCCTCGCCTTCCTACGCAGTACTCCGGGACAGAGCCCATCCCCCTCCTCCCGGCTACCACCACCTTGGGTCTGCCGCGTCACCCTTGCCTCCCGGTGACCCGTGTCACCCTTGCATCATTGTGGCTCATGCCATCCTTGTCTCCTGATGACCTGCGTCACCTTATCTCCCGGTGGCCCGACGGGTAAGAGCCTCACATGTCTGTGGGGCTCCGTCGTGCCGAGCAAGAGCCTCCTGGCTAATGGAGGCGGCCGTAGACCCCAACTTAGCCCACCTGACACGGACAGGTTTTTGTCAGGGGGACATAACGAGGACTCAGGCTACCAAGTCATACGAGTATTTCGCCAGCGATGATGACAAGCCTGCGACTTATTATGGCGTCCGCGGGACCCTCTTTATCACGGTTCCTTTAGTCCTTCGAGGACACCTAATAGGCTGTTGCCGCCCGCTTACTGCCTCTTATCTTAATGCCTTATTACCTGCTGGGTGGAGGAGGGCTGATGCTGCGTAGAGGAGGGCCAGTGACGGGTGGAAGAGGATTGGTGATGGGTGGAAGAAGGCTGGTGCAAGGTGGAGGGGGGCTGGTGCAAAGGCGAACGAGGGTTGGTACTGGGTGGAGGAGGGCCGGGGCTGGGTTGAAGAGGGCTGATGCAGCGTGGGAGATGCTGGTGCTGGGTGGGGGGCTGATGCAGCGTGGACGTGGGTTGGCACAGCGGTGAGGAGAGGTGGTGCAGTAGGAGGGTGAGCGGTAGGTGTAAATGATGCTTGGTGAGTAACCTGGAGGTACCTGTGGCTGATGCTTGTTGATTCACGTGCCTAGTTACCAGTCATGGTGGTACTTGGTACTGACAAAGGCGCGGGTATTTCCCTCCAAGCATCTCGACCACTGAGGGGAGGACAGTGGTAGACAAAAGACAGTCTTCCGCTATCTCTATATACTTACGTTATTTTTGGCACGGAAGTTTTTGTACAATTTCCTCACAAAATTCTCTCATATCGGAAGGTAGTGCTCTTATAGCATCTTATATTTCCAGTTCGTGCCACTTTCCTCCTTACTGGTTGGTATATAGAGAATCTGCAGCCAGTGTTATGTGTTCCTGAGACGTGTCAGACGTGAACATGTGAGCGAGGAACGCATCAAAACTCATCACTAGACGAGTGAATGTTAAAGGACATCTTTGGGACGTCAGTGTTGTTCTGGAGAAAATCTGTTATCTCTATGTAACTGAACTATCTGAAAGTGATGCACATATCTCTATCCTAAACACACCACAAAAAACAAAGAAAGGATAACAAAATGCCTAGCTACAGTTTGTGGCACCATCCAAGTTGTATGTGATGGTAGATGGGGCCTAGTTTATGACACCATACAACTTGAAACTAGTGGTAATAGATATTCAGTTTCTGTAACCGTCCGAATATCTATATTGCCAAATATCTTTTTCTTTATCATACCATATGGCACAGCTGCTGCACAACGAATGTGGTGCACTGTGACAGAGTCTCCATCATTGTGCACTAGCACAAGACGACGAGGGTATAAGGGCAACATTTAGACGAAAGAGGAGACCATTATGAGACCAGGTGACCATACTCACATTTCTTTACGCATTTCTTTGAACGTTTTAACAAGGCATCCGTTTGTATTGTTCAGAGGTATATCTTGAGAAAACGTTTCTGGGGAAAAAAATGTAATAAACTCTTGTGAAGAAATTATTGAGAAATGAATTCCTCTGGTTTGTATCAGATCAAACGTACCTATGAGTAGTATGTAAGTACCGATTATTATTGTATACGAATCTAAAATTAGTATAAACATAATTTTCAATACTGTATACGTGCCTATAATAAGTAACTACATACCTATCATTAGCAAATATGTACTTATCATTAGTTCACGTACTATGATTAGTATATACGAATTTATTATTAGTATACACGTACCTATCACTTGAATATACGTATCTATCAGCATGCATGCGTACCTACGATTAGTATATAACTATCTATCATTAGTGTATACTTACCTATCATTAGCATATAGGTATTATATGCGCATTTATCATTAGTGTACACGCCCTTATTACTGTAGTTTATCCGTATCTATCATTTGAGTATACGTTCACCTATGGCTAATATATACGTACGTGCCTATCATCAGTGTATAAGTAACTAATAATTGGTATATACGTACACAGTATCAAGAAAAACTATCTAAATCATATAACTCGATTTGATTTGAAGACTTGGAAGCAATGATCTGAAATCCGCAGTTCCACCTTGTCGTCTCCTCTCAGTGATACCTAAGCCATCATCAATGGTCTAAAATCCTTGCCATCATCAGTAAGACCTGTACAGGAACACTGTCAGCAACATCCCTGCTACCAGCACTAGCATCCATATCACTATCAGCATTAACCCACTACAGTCACCGACACCTCTACAACTATCAGCACCATCCCTGCCACCATCAGCAACACCCCTGCCACTGTCATCTAGCTGAACCTGCCCACCATCTCCAACTAACACTAGCAACTCGTACATACGCCAGTTTGGTGATAAACTGCTGAACAAACCCCCCCCCCCCCCCCCGTCAAACAGACATCCTCCCTCCCGACGCCCCTCCACCACGGACCGCCGTTCGTCACCACAATCGACTTATTCCAATCAGAACCCGTGCAGACAGATATAACAACAGTCCTATACCTACCATTGTGGACGTCTTAAACAATGCATGAGTAAGTGCACAGCTATGCAAGCGAAAAGCCCAGCTTCCCTATTCGTTAGGCTATGTGGAATGTCAACTACTGTATTACTGTAACTATTCATCACATAATTTTCAGTCAAGCTCATGATGTATAAAACATAACAGTGACTCTGTAAACATCCCTGCATATCTGCCACTCTGGCTGTCTAGACGTACCTCTCCCAGGTGCTTATCCAGAGTGTGGAAATATCCAGCTCATCCCAATCTTAAGCTATTGTATGATAAGCTAACTAGTAACTATGATGTCAACACAACGCTGCTGCCACCATTACTAACAACACTATCAACATTCCTAACACCATCATCAAAACCTCTCCTCTTCAACAATCACATTCTTACCATCATAATTATCAACACAATCATCATCTTTCGTCCTTGATCATTACCTATACCCCCTTGCACCATCGTTAACATAGATGACACCATCACCAACACCTATGCTATCACCACTACTAATGTAACCAGGATCTCCCATACCCCTTCATTAGGATCCCCTACACACCTACACTGATCACCATCACGTACTCCAACGTCATCATCCCGTATCACCATTCCCAACACCCATTCCATTACCAACACTTAACACTAAATAACAAACAAACACCAACAACCCGACCATTATCAGCAATTACCTCACCACTAGATGTACAGACTGTTCTTTGCTGCCCAGAAGCGTGGCACGAAATGCAAGGACACTTAGGTAAGGTACATTATAAACAAGGAGGACCCAGAGGTCAGAACCTCGTCCATTAGCAAAGGGGAAAAATGGGTACGTATTTATCCCTGAAGGCTGAAATCTTTCGACGGAGTGAGACAGATATTTTCCATCATTCAATACGTGATTAATATTTTCTATTGGTTTTAAAACATTAAGAAATTAAATCTTTTCAATGGAAACGAATATTTATGACCTACCACTTCATCTCTCCTTTTGTAAAGTTTACCTTTAGTCTCGTTTCCTGTATACTACGATTACTTTCTGAAGTATATATATAATATATATATATATATATATATATATATATATATATATATATATATATATATATATATATATATATATATATATATATATATATATGTATATATTATCCCTGGGGATAGGCGAGAAAGAATACTTCCCACGTATTCCCTGCGTGTCGTAGAAGGCGACTAAAAGGGAAGGGAGCGGGGGGCTGGAAATCCTCCCCTCTCGTTTTTTTTTTTTTTTTTTCTTTTAATTTTCCAAAAGAAGGAACAGAGAAGGGGGCCAGGCGAGGGTATTCCCTCAAAGGCCCAGTCCTCTGTTCTTAACGCTTCCTCGCTATCGCGGGAAATGGCGAATAGTATAAAAAAATATATATATATATATATATATATATATATATATATATATATATATATATATATATATATATATATATATTTCTTTTCTTTCATACTATTCGCCATCTCCCGCACAAGCGAGGTAGCGTTAAGAACAGAGGACTGGGCCTTTGAGGGAATATCCTCACCTGGCCCCCTTCTCTGTCCCTTCTTTTGGAGAATTAAAAATACCGAGAGGGGAGGATTTCCAGCCTCCCGCTCCCTTCCCTTTCAGTCGCCTTCTACGACACGCAGGGAATACGTGGGAAGCATTCTTTCTCGCCTATCCCCAGGGATAATATATACATATATATATATATATATATATATATATATATATATATATATATATATATATATATATATATATATATTATCTAATCATTATTTTATTTTGCTTTGTCGCCGCCCCCCGCGCCTGCGAGGCAGCGCAAGGAAACAGACGAAAGAAATGGCCCAAACCACCCCCACACACACGCACTCACACACACGCACACGTCCACACACGCAAACATACACACCCACATATCCCAACGTACACACATACACACACACACACACACAGACACACACATATACACACATGCACTCAACCCACACTGTCTGCCCCTACCCACCCCCATATATTCTCTTTCATTCTTGATTGCCGTTTCCAGCGTTAGCGAGATAGCGCCGGGAACCGTAGAAGATAGGCCTAATCCGCTCACTTCCATTCCCTTGATGTCAGGTGTAATGACCGAAACCACAGCTCGCTATCCACATCCAGGCCCTACAGACCTCTGTATGCTACATCATTCCAATTCATGTTCAGGCACCGATTACTCAAAATCTATCAATCCGTCTATCCATCTCCAGTTTGGTTTTCCGTTTTCCTTTTTTCCTCCACTTCTGACACATATATCGTCCTTGTCAGCCTAACCTCACTCATTCTCTCCATATGTCCAGACTATTTCAGCAGACCGTCTTCAGCTCACTCAACCATACTCTTTTTATTACCACACAACTCTCTTACTCTTTCAATACCTCCTGAATCAAACCACATCACACCACATGTTGTCCTCAAACGTTTCATTTCCAACACATCCAGCCTCTTCCGCACAGCTTTATCTATACAGCATGCCTCGCAATCATGAAATAACGATGAGATTCCTATACCTTCAAATATGTTCATTTTTGCTCTCCCAGATAAGGATCTCTCTTTCCACGCATTACTCAGCGCTCCCAGATACTTTTTCCCCTTTAACCCACCCTATGACTCCCTTCTGCTTCCATGGTTCCATTCACTGCCAAGTCTACTCCCAGATATCTGAAACACTTCACTTCCTCCAATTTTTCTCCATTCAAATTCACATCCCAACTAATTTGACCCTCAACCCTGCTAAACCTAATAACTTTGCTTTTATTCACATTCATTCTTAAATTCCTCTTTTCACAAACTCTTCCGAGCTCAGTCAACAACTGCAGTTTCTCACTCGAAGCAGCCACCAGAGCTGTATCATCGGCGAACAACAACTGACTCACTTTCCAGGCCCTCTCATCCCCCAGCAGACTGCAATACTCGTACCTCTCTCCAAAGCTCTCGCATTTAGAATAACAAGGTGACATCACACTCCCCCCTCCTGCAGACCAACCTTCACTTGAAAATATTCAGTCTCCTCTCTCTCTACTTGTACACATGCCTTACACCTCTGATAAAATCTCTACTTCTAGCAGGTTTCCAAAAGGCATCTCTTTCAATCTCATCGTATGCTTTCTCCGGATCCATTTATTTTCGTATCATACTTGATCGCCGTTTCCCGCGTCAGCTAGGTAGCGCCAGGAAACAGACGAGGAAAGAATGGCCCATCCACTCATATACACATATACAGATATAAACGCCCATACCAGCACATATATAAACATATACACATGTACATATTCATACTTGCTCGCCTTCATCCATTTCTGGCGCTACTCCGCCCCACAGAAAACAGCATCGCTACCCCCTGCTTCAGCGAGGTAGCGCCAGGAAAACAGACAAAAAAGGCCATATTTTTTCATACTCTCAGTCTTTATCTGTAATGTGTAATCTTACATACAAATCCAACCGTCTGTCTATTTCTCACACACATTCTTTAAAGCAAAAACCTGATTCACACATCCTTTACCACTTCTCAAACTACACTGATCCTCCCCAGTCTGATGCTCTATACATACCTTCACCCTCTCAATCACTACCCTCTCATACAACTTACTAGGTATGCTCAACCAACTTACACCTCTGTAATGTAAACATTCACCTTTATCCCCTTGCCTATGCATTCCAACAATCCTCAGGCACCTATTCATGATCCATAAAATATATCAAAAATCCTAACCAACCAATCAACAACACCGTTGCCCCCTTTCTTAATAAATTCAACTGCAGTACCATCCGCTCCAGCCGCAATGCCACATCTCATCCTACGTAATGTTTCACCACTTCTTCTGTCTTCAAGAAACCACTCCTCGCATACTACTCCGACCCAAACACCCTCCATCTGCCAACCTATCATCAAACACATTTAAAAGTCCTTCAAAATGCTCAATCCAACTCCTCCTCACTTCATCACTACCTTTTACCACTTCGCTTTTTGCCCCTTTCACCGATGTTCCTATCTTTTCTTTTGTCTTTCGCACATTAGTAAGTGCCGTCCAATACATTCTCTTTAAAGGTCACTGATACTCTTTCATCGCAGCTCTCATTAGCCCTCTACTTCAACCAACACCTTCCTCTTGACCTCTTGCCGCTTTCTCTCATACATCCCCAACTATTTGCATTGTTTCCCTGTAAGTATCGCCCAAACACCTCTCTTTTCTCTTTCAAGTGCAATCTTACTTCTTCATTCCACCACTCACTACCTTTTCTGGTCAGCCCAACACCCACCTTTCGCATGCCATATGCATCTTTCACACATGCCTGCACTGCTTCCCTAAACACCTCCCGTTCCGCAACCAATCTTGCTTTATTTGCTCTCACTATTTTCCATTTTACACCCAGTCTCTGTATTTTATTGCATTCTACTTTCCAATCTCACTTACTCTCACCACTCTCTTCTCACCAATACTGTGTCTTCTTTTTTGAAAACCTCTACAAATCTTCCCTTCGCCTCCACATGATAATGATCAGCCATCCTACCATCTGCCACTCAGCGCATTTGCATTCAAATTTCTCTCTTTTACACGCCTGTCAATTATCAGTTATCCAGTAATGCCCGCTGACCATTTTTCCTACTCACATTCGTATACTTGTGCATGTCCTTTTAAGACCAGGCATTCCCGGTCAACAGTCCTTTTTCAGCACACAACTCCACAAGCTAGTCACAATTAACATTCACAATAGTGAATACACCATATTCCCCAATTACAACCAGTACTGTCACAAAACTCATCTTTGCATTCAAATCACTCATCACTAATACCGGGTATTTTGCATCAAAACCACTGACACACTCACTCAACTGCTCCCAATACATTTGCTTATCATGATCTCTCTTCTCATGGCCGGATGCATAAGCTCATAATCACTCATCTCTCGACATACATTTTCACTTTTAACCATCAGTCTAGAATTCGCTTCTTCACACTCCATCACACGGTAATAACAACTGCATCAGGAGTGGTGCTACTCCTTCCTTAACCTTTTCCTTCACCAACCCATGACTTCAGCCCGAAAAAGTTTCCAATCAATTCTTCACCTATACCGTTGAACTTTGTTTCACTCAAAGCCAGAGCATCAGGGTTTCTTTTGTCAAACATATTACCTATCTCTCCTCTCTTCTCATCTTGGTTACATCCACGCACAATTAGACATCCCAGCCAGAACCTTTGATGAGGATGAGCATCCCTGCTTGGCTTTTTCTGTTCAGTCTTTTGGAAACTGAAATTCAAGAAGGGGAGCGTTTACAGCCCCTGCTTCCACCCCACCTTGATATATATATATATATATATATATATATATATATATATATATATATATATATATATATATATATATATATGTATATATATATATATTTTTTTTTTTTTTTTTTTTATACTTTGTCGCTGTCTCCCGCGTTTGCGAGGTAGCGCAAGGAAACAGACGAAAGAAATGGCCCAACCCCCCCCATACACACGTACATACACACGTCCACACACGCAAATATACATACCTACACAGCTTTCCATGGTTTACCCCGGACGCTTCACATGCCTTGATTCAATCCACTGACAGCACGTCAACCCCTGTATACCACATCGCTCCAATTCACTCTATTCCTTGCCCTCCTTTCACCCTCCTGCATGTTCAGGCCCCGATCACACAAAATCCTTTTCACTCCATCTTTCCACCTCCAATTTGGTCTCCCTCTTCTCCTCGTTCCCTCCACCTCCGACACATATATCCTCTTGGTCAATCTTTCCTCACTCATTCTCTCCATGTGCCCAAACCATTTCAAAACACCCTCTTCTGCTCTCTCAACCACGCTCTTTTTATTTCCACACATCTCTCTTACCCTTACGTTACTTACTCGATCAAACCACCTCACACCACACATTGTCCTCAAACATCTCATTTCCAGCACATCCATCCTCCTGCGCACAACTCTATCCATAGCCCACGCCTCGCAACCATACAACATTGTTGGAACTACTATTCCTTCAAACATACCCATTTTTGCTTTCCGGGATAATGTTCTCGACTTACACACATTTTTCAAGGCTCCCAAAATTTTCGCCCCCTCCCCCACCCTATGATCCACTTCCGCTTCCATGGTTCCATCCGCTGACAGATCCACTCCCAGATATCTAAAACACTTCACTTCCTCCAGTTTTTCTCCATTCAAACTCACCTCCCAATTGACTTGACCCTCAACCCTACTGTACCTAATAACCTTGCTCTTATTCACATTTACTCTTAACTTTCTTCTTCCACACACTTTACCAAACTCCGTCACCAGCTTCTGCAGTTTCTCACATGAATCCGCCACCAGCGCTGTATCATCAGCGAACAACAACTGACTCACTTCCCAAGCTCTCTCATCCCCAACAGACTTCATACTTGCCCCTCTTTCCAAGACTCTTGCATTTACCTCCCTAACAACCCCATCCATAAACAAATTAAACAACCATGGAGACATCACACACCCCTGCCGCAAACCTACATTCACTGAGAACCAATCACTTTCCTCTCTTCCTACACGTACACATGCCTTACATCCTCGATAAAAACTTTTCACTGCTTCTAACAACTTGCCTCCCACACCATATATTCTTAATACCTTCCACAGAGCATCTCTATCAACTCTATCATATGCCTTCTCCAGATCCATAAATGCTACATACAAATCCATTTGCTTTTCTAAGTATTTCTCGCATACATTCTTCAAAGCAAACACCTGATCCACACATCCTCTACCACTTCTGAAACCACACTGCTCTTCCCCAATCTGATGCTCTGTACATGCCTTCACCCTCTCAATCAATACTCTCCCATATAATTTACCAGGAATACTCAACAAACTTATACCTCTGTAATTTGAACACTCACTCTTATCCCCTTTGCCTTTGTACAATGGCACTATGCACGCATTCCGCCAATCCTCAGGCACCTCACCATGAGTCATACATACATTAAATAACCTTACCAACCAGTCAACAATACAGTCACCCCCTTTTTTAATAAATTCCACTGCAATACCATCCAAACCTGCTGCCTTGCCGGCTTTCATCTTCCGCAAAGCTTTTACTACCTCCTCTCTGTTTACCAAATCATTTTCCCTAACCCTCTCACTTTGCACACCACCTCGACCCAAACACCCTATATCTGCCACTCTGTCATCAGACACATTCAACAAACCTTCAAAATACTCATTCCATCTCCTTCTCACATCACCACTACTTGTTATCACCTCCCCATTTACGCCCTTCACTGAAGTTCCCATTTGCTCCCTTGTCTTACGCACCCTATTTACCTCCTTCCAGAACATCTTTTTATTTTCCCTAAAATTTACTGATAGTCTCTCACCCCAACTCTCATTTGCCCTTTTTTTCACCTCTTGCACCTTTCTCTTGACCTCCTGTCTCTTTCTTTTATACTTCTCCCACTCAATTGCATTTTTTCCCTGCAAAAATCGTCCAAATGCCTCTCTCTTCTCTTTCACTAATACTCTTACTTCTTCATCCCACCACTCACTACCCTTTCTAAACAGCCCACCTCCCACTCTTCTCATGCCACAAGCATCTTTTGCGCAATCCATCACTGATTCCCTAAATACATCCCATTCCTCCCCCACTCCCCTTACTTCCATTGTTCTCACCTTTTTCCATTCTGTACACAGTCTCTCCTGATACTTCTTCACACAGGTCTCCTTCCCAAGCTCACTTACTCTCACCACCTTCTTCACCCCAACATTCACTCTTCTTTTCTGAAAACCCATACTAATCTTCACCTTAGCCTCCACAAGATAATGATCAGACATCCCTCCAGTTGCACCTCTCAGCACATTGACATCCAAAAGTCTCTCTTTCGCACGCCTGTCAATTAACACGTAATCCAATAACGCTCTCTGGCCATCTCTCCTACTTACATAAGTATACTTATGTATATCTCGCTTTTTAAACCAGGTATTCCCAATCATCAGTCCTTTTTCAGCACATAAATCTACAAGCTCTTCACCATTTCCATTTACAACACTGAACACCCCATGCATACCAATTATACCCTCAACTGCCACATTACTCACCTTTGCATTCAAATCACCCATCACTATAACCCGGTCTCGTGCATCAAAACCGCTAACACACTCATTTAGCTGCTCCCAAAACACTTGCCTCTCATGATCTTTCTTCTCATGCCCAGGTGCATATGCACCAATAATCACCCACCTCTCTCCATCAACTTTCAATTTTACCCATATTAATCGAGAATTTACTTTCTTACATTCTATCACATACTCCCACAACTCCTATTTCAGGAGTATTGCTACTCCTTCCCTTGCTCTTGTCCTCTCACTAACCCCTGACTTCACTCCCCAGACATTTCCAAACCACTCTTCCCCTTTACCCTTGAGCTTCGTTTCACTCAGAGCCAAAACATCCAGGTTCCTTTCCTCAAACATACTACCTATCTCTCCTTTTTTCACATCTTGGTTACATCCACACACATTTAGGCACCCCACTCTGAGCCTTCGAGGAGGATGAGCACTCTCCGCGTGACTCCTTCTTCTGTTTCCCATTTTAGAAAGTTAATACAAGGAGGGGAGGATATATATATATATATATATATATATATATATATATATATATATATATATATATATATATATATATATATATATATATATCTTTTTTCTTTTTCCTTTTTTTCTTTTTTTTCCTTTTTTTTTATCATACTTTGTCGCTGTCTCCCACGTTAGGGAGGTAGCACAAGGAAACAGACGAGAGAATTGCCCAACCCACCCACATACACATGTATATACATACACGGCCACACACGGACATATACATACCTATACATTTTAACGTATACATATATATACATAGACAGACATATACATATATATACACATTTACATACTTCATACTTGCTGTCCTTATTCATTCTCGTCGCCACATCGCCACACATGAAATAGCATCCCCCCTCACCCCACGAGGTAGTGTTAGGAAAGGATTAAAGGCCACATTCGTTCACAATCAGTCTCTAGCCGTCATGTATAATGCACCGAAACCGCAGCTTCCTTTCCACATCCACGCCCCACACAACTTTCCATGGTTTTCCCCAGATGCTTCACTTGCCCTGGTTCAATCCACTGACAGCACGTCGACCCCGGTATACCACATCGTTCCAATTCATTCTATTCCTTGCGCGCCTTTCAACCTCCTGTATGTTCAGGCCCCGTTCGCTCAAAATCTTTTTCACTCCATCCTTCCACCTCCAATTTGGTCTCCCAATTATCCTCGTTCCCTCCACCTTTGACACATATATCCTCTTTGTCAATCTTTCCTCACTCATTCTCTCCATGTGACCAAGCCATTTCAATACACCCTCTTCTGCTCCTTCATCCACACTCTATCTATTACCACACATCTCTCTCACCCTTTCATTACTTACTCGATCAAACCACCTCACACAACATATCGTCCTCAAACATCTCATTTCCAAGACATCCACCCTCCTCCGCACAACCCTATCTATAGCCCATGCCTAACAACCATATAACATTGTTGGAACCACTATTCCTTCAAACATACCCATTTTTGCTCTCCAAGATATCGTTCTCGCCTTCCACACATTCTTCAACGCTCCCAGAACCTTCGCACACTCTCCCACCCTGAGACTCACTTCCGCTTCCATGGTTCCATCCGCTGCCAAATCCACTCCCAGATATCTAAAACTCTTCACTTCCTAAAGTTTTTCTCTATCTCAATTCACCTCCCAATTTGCTTGTCCCTCAACCCTACTGAACAAAATAACCTTGATCTTATTCACATTTACTTTCAGCTTTCTTCTTTCACACACTTTACCAAACTCAGTCACCAGTTTCTACAGTTTCTCACCCGAATGAGCCACCACCGCTGTATCATCAGCGAACAACAACTGACTCGCTTCCCAAGCCCTGTCATCTACAGCAGACAGCATACTTGCCCCTCTCTCCAAAACTCTTGCATTAACCTCCCTAACAACCCCATCCATAAACAAATAAACACCCATGGAGACATCACCCATCCTTGCCGCAAACCAACATTCACTGGAAACCAATCACTTTCCTCTCTTCCTACACATACACATGCCTTACATCCTCGATAAAAACTTTTCACTGCTTCTAGCAACTAACCTCCCACACCATATACTCTTAATACCTTCCACAGAGTATCCCTATTAACTCTATCATATACCTTCTCTGGATCCATAAATGCTGCATACAAATCCATATTTTTTTCTAAGTATTTCTCATATACTTTCTTCAAAGAAAACACCTGATCCAAACATCCTCTACCACTTCTGAAACCACACTGCTCTTCCCCAAGCTGATGCTCTGTACATGCCTTCACCCTCTCAATCAATACCCTCACATATAATTTCCCAGGAATACTCAACAAACTTATACCTCTGAAATATGAACACTCACCTTTATCCCCTTTGCCTTTGTACAATGGTACTATGCATGCATTCCGCCAATCCTCAGGCACTTCATCATGAACCATACATACATTGAATAACCTCACCAACCAGTCAACAACACAGTCACCCCCTTTTCTAATAAATTCCACTGCAATACCGTCCAAACCCGCCGCCTTGCCGTCTTTCATCTTCCACAAAGCTTTCACCTCTTTATATATACATATGCTGTTAATGGACTGAACAAGGTATGTGAAACGTCAGAGGTAAACCATGGGAAGGTCTGAGGGGCCTGGATGTGGAAAGGGAGTGTGGTTTCGATGCATCACACATGACACCTCGTTATGTGAGTTCATGCGGGTTTTCTTCATGTGTTTCATGGTGCTACCTTGCTAACGCGGGAAACGGCGATCAAGTGTATGCGTGTATGTATATATGTATGTATGTAAATATATATATATATATATATATATATATATATATATATATATATATATATATATATATATATATATTATTCATTTATTCCATCTATGTATTTTGCTTTGTCGCTGTCTCCCGCGTTAGCGAGGTAGCGCAAGGAAACAGACGAAAGAATGGCCCAACCCACCCACATACACATGTATATACATACACGTCCACACACGCAAATATACATACCTATACATCTCAACGTATACATATATATACACACAGAGATATATACATATATACTCATGTATATGATTCATACTGTCTGCCTTTATTCAATCCCATCGCCACCACGCCACACATGAAATAACAACCCCCTCCCCCCTTATGTGCGCGAGGTAGCGCTAGGAAGACAACAAAGGCCCCATTCATTCACACTCAGTCTCTAGGTGTCATGTAAATAATGCACCGAAACCACAGCTCCCTTTCCACATCCACGCCCCACAAAACTTTCCATGGTTTACCCCAAACGCTTCACATGCCCTGGTTCAATCCATTGAGACCACGTCGACCCGGGTATACCACATCGTTCCAATTCACTCTATTCCTTGCACGCCTTTCACCCCCCTACATGTTCAGGCCCCGATCACTCAAAATCATCTTCACTCCATCTTTCCACCTCCAATTTGGTCTCCCACTTATCCTTGTTCCCTCCACCTCTGACACATACATCCTTTTGGTCAATCTTTCCTCACTCATTCTCTCCATGTGACCAAACCATTTCAAAAGACCCTCTTCTGCTCTCTCAACCACACTCTTTTTATTACCACACATCTCTCTTACCCTTACATTACTTACTCGATCATACCACCTCACACCACATATTGTCCTCAAACATCTCATTTTCAGCACATCCACCATCCTCCGCACAACTCTATGTATAGCCCACGCCTCGCAACCATACAACATTGTTGGTACCACTATTCCTTCAAACATACCCATTTTTGCTTTCCGAGATAATGTTCTCGACTTCCACACATTCTTCAAGGCTCCCAGAATTTTCGCCCCCTCCCCCACCCTATGATTCACTTCCGCTTCCATGGTTCCATCCGCCGCCAAATCCACTCCCAGATATCTAAAACACTTCACTTCCTCCAGTTTTTCTCCATTCAAACTTACCTCCCAGTTGACTTGACCCTCAACCCTACTGTACCTAATATATATATATATATATATATATATATATATATATATATATATATATATATATATATATATATATTATATATATATATATCATAATGCGCTTACAATGTTACAAATTTGATTGCGATCGTCCTGAATCTCCTGTGGGCAGTTGATAATAATAATGATAATAATAACAATAATTATAATAGTGATACAAATAATGATAATGATAATGATAATATTAACAATAATAATAATAATAATAATAATAATAATAATAATAATTATAATAATAATAATAATAATAATAATAATAATGATAATAATAATAATAATAATGATAATAATGATAATAATAATAATAATAATAATAATAATAATAATAATAATAATAATAATGATAATAATAATAATAATAATAATAATAATAATAATAATAATAATAATGATAATAATAATAATAATAATAATAATTATAATAATAATAATAATGATAATAATAATAATAATAATAATAATAATAATAATGATAATAATAATAATAATAATAATAATAATAATAATAATAATAATGATAATAATAATAATAATAATAATAATAATAATAATAATAATAATAATGACTATGATAATAATCAGATGAATGCAGCGAGCGTCCTGGGTGTTTGATGGTTCATCATCAGACAGTAGCAGGCGTGGCGGCGGTGGGTGCCGGTGTGCGGGGAACACGTCTGAGGACCGAGGCCACACGCCGGGCAACACACAAGGTCATTTCTTTTGCAGTAACAACGACCTCCACACTTGCTCTACACCTGTACAGCTGAAGCTCTACAAGCTGCAGTACAGCAGGAAGCTCACCTGTCAGGTCTGGATACATTTCAGCTGTCCACCCATGTTCATTTTGAGGGGGGAACACCCAGCTCTGTTTTCGAAACATTTATTCCAAACCGCAACCTGGCAATTGGCCCGGCGCGCCTGGAACAGAAGTGTTGCATGACATGAAGGTACTATATTCTCTTTTTTGAGTTCTAGGGGAAATAGCTGGTACTTCTTCACATTAGCAGAACTCGTAACATCATTGTTTTATTCCATAGGTTAGCAAAGGAAAAGAATGCTATAAAATAAGGCACCATTTGACACAGGAGTCTGAGAGATGAATTTACTCTTAGGAGACGAGTTTGGTTAGAGCTTATTACCGGAGAATAGCAACCTTTCTGTTAGCAACAGTAATGCTCTTCACTAAACCAACAAGCCAACGAACATCCTGGCCATCAAAATTTGTCATTATCCTCCACGACCACACGGTGTTCTCGGTCTGAGCTGCCACCGTGGAAAACTGATGCTATATGTTTCAGTGCGTCACGGCAGACGACCACACAGACGACGATATGAAGGAACTCCGTAGCCACATCTCCATCACGCGCCACCATAATAGATTAACAGCCTTCGGAACCGATTTCTCAAAAGAACATGAAAAATGAAGGGAAAAATGACACAGATACACCCACTTCCAGGGAGATGTACAGAGTGTTTTGTCAGTCTCATCTAGAGCTGAACTCCTCCCACTGAAGGATTACTATATATGTAGTCTTCTTTGCCAGGTTCGCTGAATCCTCTCGGGTAGAAACAGCGATCGGAGTTATCACAGAGGACCGCCTCGAAAGCCGAGAAAATCTAAAACAAATACTAACAGCCAGTTAACAGGTATTAAAGCCAGGAATCAGAGCCTGAATGCCAGAGCTTCAAATCAGATTAAGCTTTGTCGCCACAAATGCCGACATTTCCTAATTTGCAATTCTTGTTTTTGAGATTCATTTTTTTTACTGCTTTTATTTTTACCTTGGGAAACACTTCTGCACAGACTGATATGGACGGAGGCTGTGACTGTCTCCTCACCGGGTTCTCCGAGTGCGATTTACTAACTTGTTTTGCCTCACACAGATACCTGGCTCTGGCCCTAAAAACTCGCATTCTTTTATCAGAACCAAAAAAGCAAACGCTGGCAACATACATGATAGGCTCAAACGAGAGAGACTCGCTTTACATACACTATCAGGGACACTGTACACGTCTGACCTAATAAAAACTAATTCCTGTAGCCGTGCTCTGGGAACAAAACTACGCGAATTTCATTTTTTCCTCCACACCCAACAATAATTAAGGTACCTGGAGGTAAAAACTGTTGAAATAGCTGGGTTTCAAACAAGATATAACGGCAGGGTGTTCTGGGAGTGTACCCTGCACATCGTGCCGGCTCTTGTGCGCCCGACCTTCAACACAGAGAAAATATGACACTGGAGTATGTAAGAGACGCTGTGGTTCATTCCCGGCGGAACTGTGATGTAGACTAACGTCACGGACCTACATTATGACCATTAGTCTAATTCAACCCACTGATGGTCGGCCGCGTGAGGGAAAGGAGAAAATGTAAGGAAGATTTACAACTGACGAACTGGTATGTAGGTTATTCCTGAAGCCTTTGGTCAAATGAACAACTCAGTAAAGAAACTGTTTTAAGGAAAAAAAAAAAGAGTTATTGAGAAAGTACAATGTTGAGAATATCTAAACATACTTTCATATAAAAACATTTATAAACGTACCTCAATAACTGTTCAGTTAATTCAATAACTTCGCACGAGGCAAAATTTCACCAGAAGCGTCGCAAATAATGCCAATTGGATTAGTATCCGACATGAGGGATAACAAATGACTTCTCGTTTCTTTTTACCCGGGAAGTGGTGACGCTGCAGCTGTGTGTCTGCACGGTGATAGATTTCCTGGGTGTGCACCACTGGACGGTCACCTGCCAAGAGCCTGTTCCTTGTATCTCAAACATTCATCGCTCACTGCAGTAAGTCTTCACAGTGTCTCACTGTTTACTCTTCCAATGCGATAGTGTTTATAAGTGATTTTATGTGTACTTATTTTTCTCCCTGTAAGTACGGGAGAAAGATTCTTTTTTTTCCCCGAGCAATTTTTCCTTTCGTTATTCCTTTTCTCAGACACAGTTGTGGGTAATCTCTACTTCCTTGGCTTAAGCGTCTGCAACTCGGCAGTGTTTACTAAAAATCCAGTCATACATTCATCTCAAATACTGAGGCTCACATTCTGACTTCACTAAGTCAAAAGAGGGATTATTCCGCAAAACATCTGAGATAAAACTCAACGGAGATGAACAAGATCATTTCACTAAACGATAGACAGGAGGGAGTATCCGCCTCGGGTGTCTAGTGTTGGCATTTCATTTGTTAATGCTTCGCAGGAACCATCTTTTCATACAGAACTGATTTTAAAGAAACGTTCTATTGGTATTCCAAAGGCAAAACTGATGACTTGGCTCCTTTGTATTGGTCTAAACACAGCGCTGACCTGTGATTCGATTGAATATGAGATCCTGAAGCCACTGCTTCGACTGTACACAACCCTCACCATTACTTCAACAGCTGCGGCAGAACTTTCCCACATAGGATGATCCCACATCATGGAAGGAATCATTCCACAAGATACCTATCTTTTAACCCAGGGGGCTGCCTCCTTCGACGTCCGTCCACCTTGCTTACCGACCCCAGGTGATAGTGTACAGTGTTAGAGACAAGTGTGGATAAAAGAGGAGCAGGATGTACCTGTACCCGAGAACCAGACAGTGGCTAATATACTAGTGTTCTGTCAGCTGGGGGAACCAAATCACTGGGTGGGAGTCTAGTATCTGCTCATAAACCTGTCACCCTCAATTAATGTTTGACGGTCTCAGAAACACTTTTATTCTTGCTCTAAACTGGCAGGGATACATTCATCTGATGACAGCGATAGTCAAATACCACTGATACAAGTCACATTTAACAAGAGTGGAGCTGCACCTATGTTTATGGATGCTGTATACAAACGAGTTCATATATATATATATATATATATATATATATATATATATATATATATATATATATATATATATATATATATATATATATATATGCATACGCAGTACCAAATATTTGACAAAAAAAATGTTTCGCATATGTACGTAGTCACAAGGTTCAATTACATTAAAAGTTCCAGCGAGCGTACAGCACAATCTGTTACTGTCTACGCCTGGCGCCTTTTCCTGTCTCGTAAAACCTATGAAATTCATCTCCAGGATCCACAAATTATCCAAAAAGGCAACTGATAGCAACGCATGAAGATGGTAAATTGGCGTCTTTACCAACACACCCATGGTTGTGAGGATCCTCCTCCACCGTTTTTTGGCGGTTCTTGGCAACCCCTTATGACGTCACGGCGTTTGTGTCTTTTTGCGAAGGAATTTTGTGATGACATGGACCAGGCTCGTGTTAGTGTCTGGTTAAACAACTTTCGCAGTTTTGTTCGCAGGTATGTCATTATGCGTTTACTACGGCAGTTTGACAGTGCTTAATACTTGTCCACTGCCCTTACGACTCGCCGTAAGTTGATACCGTCACATACTTATTACTGTCTTCGTCGTGTTATTGAAGGCCATTGAGTTTTTTCCTTCGTCAGCCCCCTGGGCGGCGGTGGAGGTAGTGTGTACCACCTCTGGAACACTGGTGTGCCATCCCGGGTGGCGTCATCACCAGTTTGTGGGCAGTGTGCAGAGTCTCTGTTACGCTGGCGTGCCCATCCTTGCTGCTGTTGGCTGCAAGTTTTCACATTTCTGATCGATCGATTGATCGGTTTGCGCTCTCTGTGAGCCCAATGCCACATGAGTAACTTAAACATGACGGTGAGCCTTTGGTGATCGTGATGGCTGTCGTCAGCAGCCGTGCAGGAAAGTAGAAAGTTGTGGACAGCGTCGTGATCCTAAGGAGAAGGGAACCTGGTCTTGTCTACTTTTCGCAGCACTGAAGGTGTAGGTACTGGCCAGCCGGTGGTGCTGAAGAAAGAGACGCTAGTAACTGTAACAGTTGCAGTGTAGCGAGCGGCTGTGAGGGGTGTAAAGAATGACCCCAAGGGATGGCAGGGCACTGACATCAGAAGCAGTGAGGGCGGCGAGGCAGTGTTTGTGGTAGGGTACTGCCATCAGGAACAGTGTGGTGACAGGGCAGTAGGCATCAGGAACAGTGATGGTGGCAGGGCAGTGGCATCAGGAGCAGTGATGGTGGCAGGGCAGTGGCATCAGGAGCAGTGATGGTGGCAGGGCAGTGGCATCAGGAGCAGTGATGGTGGCAGGGCAGTGGCATCAGGAGCAGTGATGGTGGCAGGGCAGTGGCATCAGGAGCAGTGATGGTGGCAGGGCAGTGGCATCAGGAGCAGTGATGGTGGCAGGGCAGTGGCATCAGGAGCAGTGATGGTGGCAGGGCAGTGGCATCAGGAGTAGTGATGGTGGTAGAGCAAGTGGGACGCTCCAACAGCACAGAGTACTTTGCCAACAGTCACCGGAGCAACAGATAACCAGACCAAGAGGGTCCACAGCAGTGCGACGAGCGAACATCAGCAATCGACATACCTAGCAGAAGATGGGAGCATTAGTGGTGAGGGAAGACCTATACAGTGAGGGTAATGGTAATAAAAGCCTCCAGTGAGATCAAGAACAGTATGAGACTTGGTTGGCTGCCGCAGCAGGGAGCAGCGACGCGATGGAAGGCCAGCAACCACACACACACACACACACACACACACACTAGCACTGAACACCCTAACCACGCAAACATCTTGATCTTCCCGCCACCAACCGACGGTGAGAAGACGACCATTAGGAACACAGTCATCGTCTCCTCTGCACCGCTGGGAGGGTCGTCTCGCGTCGGCCGTGGTTCCCCGCGCCACCACCTCGCCGGGTCAATTAAAGTCGTCCAGCGAACATTAATTGATGTGTACAAGAGGAGAGGATCCCCGCCCCCCCAGGGGCCAAGATCTGTAGGATAGGTGTGTTAACCTCCTCAATCCTTCGCCGCTAATAGCAACTTTTACAACGTCTTCCCCCCAGCTAAAAACCTCCCGATTGCTGTCTTAATATCAACCCTCGGTAAGATAGCGCTCCAGGTTGTTGTTTTTTTTTTTCATCCGCTGCTGCTGAGGCGTATACATGGTAGGTCATGGTAGGAAGGTTATATGGACGAGAGAGAGAGAGAGAGAGAGAGAGAGAGAGAGAGAGAGAGAGAGAGAGAGAGAGAGAGATGATCTCATCACGTTTCATGACCACGTTCCCTTGTATCACTGGGGCTGAGATCAGTCGAACGGCACACGGCACACCCTCCCGACAGAACTTGGACATCATCCTGAACACGACAACACAACACTCCATCCTGAACAAAACTGAGCATGTATCCATCCTTAACACGACGATACTAACGTCATCCTGAACACGACTAAACACACACACACACACCACTTGGCACGGTAGAACGCACATTCGATCCTGAAGACGGTCAAACACACACCCCATCCTGAACACGACCAAACACACAATCCATCCTGAACACGACCACACACACACACACACACACACTCCATCCTGAATACGACCACACACACACACACACACTCCATCCTGAACACGACCACACACACACACACACACACACACACACACACACACACACACACTCTATCCTGAACACGACCAAACACACACTCCATCCTGAACACGACCACACACACACTCCATCCTGAACACGATCACACACACACACACACACACACACACACACACACACACCATCCTGAACACGACCACACACACACTCCATCCTGAACACGACCACACACACACTCCATCGTGAACACGATCACACACACACACACACACACACACACACACACACTCCATCCTGAACACGACCACACACACACACTCCATCCTGAACATGGCCACACACACACTCCATCCTGAACACGACCACACACACACTCCATCCTGAACACGACTGTATGCTCACCGGCATTTCGATGAGTCAGATTGTGCGAAGTCCTCAGTGTGAAGTGACTACTGTAGTGAATCAGTGTCATTTGTGATCGTCTGGTTATTGATCATGCATCCAGTAGTGTATGATGAAGGATGATCAGGGCAGTATGATGGGGCTCCACCCTAGGGTCAAACATGAGTCAATACTTATATGAGAACTTACAATTAACGAGGGGGAGAAGAGAATCTCCCGTTACCGTTTTCTTACCGTTACCGCAGAGGAGACTCATAAATGAAGGACGAGGTCGAGTGAAATGATTCATGAGGAAGTGAACACAAGAATGAGGCTGTATGATACTGGCAAAGTTCTCAGACTTTCTCCCATTATCTCCCTTTCATTCTTTCCCTCTCCCTTTCTTCTCCCAGCCTCTTGCCCACATTAGAATCCATTAGCCCCGAAGGAGGCATCTTGGGGAAGGGATATGCGAGTGTGTGTGTGTGTGTGTGTGTGTGTGTGTGTGGGATGGGTCCCTCCCTTCTCCTCCCCCAGGCGTCCCCCTTGTATCACTCAGATCCATTACATCTAATGGTAAACCAATACCCATCTCTCCGTGTGTTAGCTCGGCGGCCTCAGGTCCTCAGCGTCCCTCCAGCCAGCCAGGCAGCCGGCACCGACACGGAGGCTTCCTCGGCCGATGATCCTTCACTTGTGGAAGGACGTGCCTCTCCTTCACTCACGTCTGTCTAAATCCTTAATGAAACCTCCTTCTCTGTAAGTTAATTAAAGTTCAGTGAAACTCCAGAACAAAAGTTCCCTTCAAACTTCCATGTATGAACTTTTGGTTTGCTAAAACAACATCCCTCAAGTTCAGTAATAAAACATCCTCGCACTAATATCCCCAAGATTTATGAAGAAATGCTCAACGAAGCTCGATAAGGAAAAGGTTCATCAGTTCATAAAACTGATTTTCAAACTCTTTACGAGAAGTTTTTTAGATTCGACTCCTACCAAACGCAGCGTTCCCTTCCCTCCTTCCTTCTCTTATATAAAGATATAAACTCTATTCATCTGTTGAGAGAAATTTAATAATCGATGGTCTTTTTCTAACTTCGTCACATATGCTCTACTGACCTGATCCATAAAACGTCTCAGAATCTCATTCATACAGACTCCATTAAACTCATTATCTAAATCTATAGGTCCTTATTAAAACTTTCTCCAGACCTTTAAAAGATTACTCATCAAACTCACTAACAAAATCTCATTTAAACTCGTTAATAAAATCTTCGAAAACACTCTGAAAGAGCCTTTAAGTTTCTTAATAGAACGACCGTGTGTCTTCATACAGCCTGCGAGGATTCCTTGCTGCGAACCGTCTTGGATTTCCTCGCCAGCAGCTCTGACTAAAAGCATCTCCAAGCGTCTGCATGTATGAAATTACAGAAGCAACTTTCATACATTTCCGCCTCGTCCAATAGGATGGACAGATCTGGAAAATAATAGTAACATGTATATCGATGTACCAAAACCCGTTCGAATAAATAGGAAACATACCCAGAGCCATACAGACTGCAAGACAAGTAATACGGTCCATAATGTCATCCCAAAAACGTGTACACTGAACACAAATGTGCAATCATCTGTGAACGTACAAACAGCCTGATAGACAAACAAACAAACGTATACACACGTACACATACTTAGAAATACAAGCACACATGCAAGACACATACACATTAACACGTACAAACAAATAAAAGCAAAAAAAGCACTTATATATTTAGCGACCAACATACAGAAACACATGTTCACACAAACACACGAACAAACCCAAAACGCAGTCATACACGACCTCACACGCACAGACATCGATACACTAGCTAATAAGCTGTGCACACACACACACACACACACACACACACACACACACATGTACACGCACACGGGCCTCCGTGGTGTAATGGTTAGCGTTAGTGATCTTGAGTTAGCACGGGCAAGCCCTGAATCGGACCTGCATGTGTTCCAATCTTTGGCGTGGTCCACACCCAACCAAGGTGTTCATCCTCCCCTCGAGGCTTGTTGATAAATGTACACCTGCCTTAGGTTAGGATATATGTTTGCATACATACACAGGATTAAAGACATGATACAAGGTTAAAAGACGGGGCAACCTCTCCCAGATACGCACAAATTTAGAAATCACACACATGCAAGCTCTCTCTCTCTCTCTCTCTCTCTCTCTCTCTCTCTCTCTCTCTCTCTCTCTCTCTCTCTCTCTCTTTCACACACACACACACACACAGTGGAGGACACTATAGCCCAACCATCAGTGAGATAAAATGGAGAAGAGGGTCTGTAAACATTCAAAATATCTTCTTGGGGCTCTTGGCTTATATAATGGTTTATGGTCCGGTGAAAAGCGCATATACACCTGATAAGCCCCTTAAAATGTGTTTTCCAAAATGTCACTGAAGGAAAGTAAAGTGCCAAGGGAGTGGAAATGGAAAAATGTCATACCTATTTTGAAAAAAAGAAGATCGAGAATTTGTGCTGAACGTGTACAGACCAGTCTCCCTGACGACTGTGGTCTGTATAATACTGGAAAAGATAATCAGATCGCAAATGGATGACTCCTTGCAGAGGAAAAAAATACACAAGGGGGAGAAAAACCGATTCTAGACAAGGAGTTCATATGTAACACACAACTTAGACTTACATATGAGAGTGAGAGTTTCGCTTTACGCAAAAGAGGAGGTTGGGTAGACTAAGTGTATCCGTATTGCCTGAAAGCATTTGCCACAGTGCTATACAGGAAGCTGGTACAGAAGGTGGATCTTCAGGCGGATATAACAAGGCTTCTTCGATGGAGTAAAGATTAACTTAGCGGAAGGAAAGAAGACACACATGTTAGAGGAGCCTATTCGAAATTGGTTAAGGTCACCAATGGAGTGCCACATGGTTCAGTCCTTGTACCATTACTCTTCGTATTCTATGCAAATGACTTAAGGAGAAGAACTGGACTCGTACCTGAATATGTTTACAGATGATGTCAATTTCAAAAGGGAAGCAAGAAGCGAGAGGGGTTACATCAACTTACAGAGGGACTAAGTCAAACACCGGTTGATCTGATATACTGTTAAATGAAATTCATGACATGGAAAGTTAAGTTCCGATAGTAATATCAATTATCTGGCATTAAAGCCACAAGAATCTCTGTGTGATGGGGACTTGGGACTCGAAATTGTACCTAGCTTATCGTGACAGCCCCGGGGTAGCTTACGAGAATCAAGGAAAACTTGCAAGTCTCTTTCAAGTACATGTATAAGGCAAAATTCAGCAACAAACTTTTCTCATCCTTTACTATCCCGAAACTGGGATGTTTCCCTCAGGTTTGACCACCGCAGTTAAAGAAATACAAAAAAACAATAGATAGGGTGCAGAGGAGGGCAACAAAGATGGTACCAGAACTCAGAAAACTGATTTACAGTATAAGTTTGTTTGATGACGTCAATAATGAAAAGTTGGACATAGACGCAAAGACAGACCCAGAGGCCATGATATCGAAATACACAAGAGACTTGTTAGAAAAGATATAAAGAAGCCTTGTTATAAGTACAAGAATTGTGGATAAACGGCATAAACTAAGTAGTGAAAACTGTGGTTACCGACAACATACAAAACTTTAACAAATCGTATGACAGTGGTGAAGGTCATACGGTGAGGCTCCGCGAGTGTAAACTCTCCCCCCGTACCTCATACGTTATTACGAAGAGGTGATTACATCGACACACTTCCTGTGTATCTTTTTCTTTTTTTCTCACCATTTCTCTCTCTCACACACACACACACACACACACACACACACACACACACACACACACACACACTGGCCAGACTGAAACACATTTCAATTAGTCATCTGCAACTTAACCCTGTGAACGCGACGGTACGCCTCTCGGGTATAACGTTACGGCCTTTGACCTGATCCTGAAAGGGTCATATCACCACAGGCCATCCCATGACACCCAGAGGTTCTCCTGTCGTGGTCAAGCAGTTCAACATACCTCCCACCTCTGTCATTCACTCGTGCTTCATGGAACGAAGTCACAACACCCTGTATACCGTGTAAAAAGTTTTCGGTGCTTAAAACATGGAAAACTAGAAACCACCAGGTACAGTGTCGGGCGCTGATCCCTGATACTCGTTAGGTTTCATATCGGCGCTTCGAAGTGTACACATGAACACTGGACGAAAAGGATCAAAATTTAGAAACTGTTTTCGTATCTGCGTTAAGTAGTGCTTAATCCCTCCTCGTAGATATACAATTCAGAACGACTGATCTGAACCCAACGATCAAGTTCTGACAGTTGATCTCAGATTCTTCAAAGAGAATTGTTTTCAACGTTCGAAACTCACACAACTGAGTACGATACCATGAACCATGGGACCTACCAGTGGTCCCAGTACTTCCTTTTGTTCGGCTTTGGCTAACCCCTAGCGTGGTCTTTCGGCCTCTCACTGAGGTTCATGTTTCTGAACATGAATACACAGCATCATGATAATCTATTATGGAATTCGATCTTAACGACTCCTGAACCTTTTGACGCTCAGCCTTCAAGACCCTAAACGTTATGGTAATTATCAGTTTCACAAGTTCTTGGATATGGCACATCTAACTACTGCTGACCAAGAGAGAGATTCCAGATAATCACCGATGGTCACCAAATGGCAACGGTAGATGGTGAAGGTGGGGAGAAGTAGGGCGATGGACGAGACGTGAAGGCTGAGGTACAGCGACGAGATGAAGAGATGAAGGTATGAAGAGGAGGTGGAGACGGAGATTATCAAGTGAAGGGATGATAATGAAGAGAGAGAGAGAGAGAGAGAGAGAGAGAGAGAGAGAGAGAGAGAGAGAGAGAGAGAGAGAGAGAGAGAGAGAGAGAGAGAGAGAGAATGTGATAAAGGAAAGGCAGGATGATTGAGAGGAGGGGAAACGAGAAGAGGAGATTTTAGGGATGGGAAGGCACTGAAGGGAGAAGGATGAAAGAAAGGAGGGTGGAGAGATGTAGGATAGATAATGGTAATGGAAAGGATAAGGGATGATTGAAATGTAGGGGAAGTAGAGGTGATCCAGGTTAGAAAGGTGAGGGAAAGGAAAAGGAAGATGAATCAGGTGAAGGGAAGGTGATACAGGGGACCGGGTATGCAGGCGGTGCTGGCCGTGTGAGGTAGGGATGGCAAGTGTTGTGTTGTGGGTGTGCAATGAACAGATCCCAAGGGAGTAGATATGGAGTAGATACGACAAGAGTAGGTGAACGAGGCAATGGTAGATGTATAAGTAAAACTGGTGACGAAATACGTGTAAGTGTCCACACGAACACACCCGACTCACTGGAAGCTGCAACAGGGGAAACGTGTGAGAATTTGGAAAAGAAAAATTGGGGAAGAAAGAAAAGATTGGGATCGATGGCAGGGTAAATGGAGAGGAGGTGGGGGTTTGATAGAGGAGTGATGGAGTATTGTCGTGAGACCGTTTATGTGAGGCACCTACTGAATGCAGAAGCAGGAAGGAGGTGCGAGGGGAGGTCGGGGCTGCTCAAGGAGGAGGAGGAGGAGGAGGAGGAGGAGGAGGAGGAGGAGGAGGAGGAGGAGGAGGAGGGGTAGGTGACTGTGTCACCTTGACCTGAGAAGTCAAGGTGACACTGTTGGGGAGGGTGAGGGTAGGTGACGTGAGGAAGAAAAGTAAGTGAGAGGGGAGATACCTTGAGGGAGTGGAAGCCGAGGGAATCCAAGAAAAGTTTCATAACGTGATGGGAAGAGGAGCTGGGCATGAGAGACTGAGGGGGAAACGTTTCTAATATGAGGGGAGGTGGAGGCAAGAGACTGAGGGAAGATGGTAATAATATGAGGGGAGGGGCCGAGGGGAATTCTCCCCAGGGACAGTGTTAGGGGTGTGGCGGCGAGGTAGCGGTCAGGCAGCATAATACAGCAGTTACCGGGGAGAGAAACTGCCGTCGCTCGGGGTAGATCCTGTGGTGATGGTGGGCGAGCCATCCCGGGAGAGTAGATAAGAAGCGGCTAAGTGAATGGGGCGAGTAGATGGAACAATGGTAGATATATGAGAAAAGTAGGTGATCACTGGTCGTCAAGGTGAGGCAAGTAGAATGAACCAAAGCCAGATGAGTCAGCCGTAGCGAGATGAGTGAGGGAAACTGATTACCATAAAGCCATGGGACAAGACGAGGTGTTAAGTGTACATAAATGTAACAACGTAGAAAAAGACAGATCAGTAGCGTGATGTGGCTGATATCACTGTAAAGTCTCGACTGAGATCACTGTAAAGTCTCAACAGAGATTACAGTAATCTCTGTTGAGACTTTACAGTGATCTCAGTCGAGACTTTACAGTGATCCCAGTCAAGACTTTACAGTGATCTCAGTCGAGACTTTACAGTGATCCCAGTCAAGACTTTACTGGTGATCCCAGTCGAGACTTTACAGTGATCCCAGTCAAGACTTTACAGTGATCTCAGTCGAGACTTTACAGTGATCCCAGTCAAGACTTTACAGTGATCTTAGTAGAGACGAAAGTGACAGACAGAGGAACCAGAGGGAAATGAGTAAGACGACTAGATAATCGAGAAGACGCTAGATATCTGAGATGTGTGGGAATGTGTGGGTATTAAGGACAACAAGAGATCTGTTGGTCCACATCGAAGTTATCTGCTGAGAGGGTCCCACCTGCCTGTTAAAAATCTTTGCAACATTTCGAAATAATCACCTCGTAAATTTTTCACATAAATTGTGCTCAATCAATTATGCCAAGGAATGATTTATTCCAGCGATCAGTTACTCTGTTAGCCAGCTAACTTTCCCATTTCTATACTGGATCATGTCCCCGAACTTTTTACTTCATTATTTCTATTTACCTGGTGATCTTGTAATTAGCATCTCTTTATGGCATGCTACTTCGCCGTTTTCGGCGCAAGCGGGTAGCGTCCGGAACAGACGAAGAAAGGGCCTCATTCGCTTACGTCCATTCTCAAGCTATAATGTGTAATGTACCGAAACCACAGCTCCCTTTTCACATCCAGGGCCCCACAAACCTTTCCATGGTTTTACCCCGGCTGCTTTATATGCCCTGCCTCAGTCCACTGACAACACGTCGCCCCTTGTACAGGCCAGTTGTACCACAGCCACAAGTACCAGATCGTTACAAGTCTCAGTTTGTAGCTAATTCCTTCTTAAGCACGATGGTACGACCCTTGAGCACGACGACATGATCCTTGAGCATAACTGGACGACCTTTGGGATTGATGACGTAATCTCTGATCTGACCCTCAATGGTCAGGCCAAATACCACGCCATCGCACTTGAGACCTCAAGAAATATCATACGCTTTGCTTTTCCATCATTCCCCATTTTTCGCTGAAGCTTAGACGAAGCAATCTGAAAACATTAATCTCAATAAGAGCTTCATGAAAACAAAGATGATTATAAATAGGACTCAATATCGTCTATATACCTAGTAGTAAAGGTACAGAAAGGGGCATGCGAGATCATATTCGAACCCTTTTAACACCATCCTTGAAGAAACACTCATCACATTGACTCTTCCAAGTCTCTCTAACAGTCACCTGGACTTCATTAAGAACTTGGGATGCAGCCACCGTACCTCTAACCACCATCAAATTCTAGGACCACAGATCCCTCTTTCTCCAGTTGCGACATGGCAGCCACAACCGCATCGAACCTGTGTCAGCCCCTACAGACCGGTGCAAGAAGAGTCCCATATGAACCAATGGAAAATTCATCAATAGTCAGTTACCTGTATATTACCCTTCACCCCTGAGCACATGAGCAGGAGGAAGGTACTGTGTGTTACCCCTTCTCCTTCTTTATAGCCCCTGTGTTTATGCTGTAAGTTTTTCATCCATATTTTCAGCGTTTGATTGCGGTCGATGCAATAAAACTAATTACAATTATCGTCATTTATTATTATCATCAATACTATTTTTCTTATCACTATTACTACCATCATTATCATTCATTATTGTCATTATCATAATCGTCATCATCATTATTACTGTGGGATGTGAAATAGTTAACAAATTTAACGTTGCTCTTCATGACGGACTAACTAATTAGCTTGAAACGGGGAGATCCAAGGGATGCTGGGTCAAGACAGTTGTATCCCATATGGCAAAATGTGGTATTAAAGGAGAGGGAACCAAGAATACTTAATGAGATGAGTTAAGCACTGTCAGTGATCTGAAGATTGATTATGCAATACTATTAAGATAGAAAATTGAATGTTAATTGTGAAGTGGCAAAGGCTTTTCTTGCACTTGAAAAGATTCATGCTAAAAAAAGAAGCGTGATAATGATGCTGCTTTTTATGAGGTGCTGCTAGAAGAGTCTGAGATAATATATGAGGAGTGAGAATGGGATTTCTGACATGAGGAAATGGGTCTTAGAGCCAGAAATGTGTTGGCATGAATGATGGAGTGTCCTGAACACAGCCAGAACTAATTGCTGGTAATGAGGTCTTAAAAAGGTGAAAAAAAGAGTGGTTGAACGCTGAAAATGAAATATTGATAATAAGTGACTCTAAACATGCTCTTGACACACTGAAAGGAGAGAAGGTTATAGATGAAGATGTGCTTATTAAGGAAATTAGATGTGGTCTTTGGAAATTTAGAAAAAATAAGGGAAGGTCAACTATATTCCTTAGGGTAACTGTACAAGTTGGATCAGTTGGATATTGTGGGAAAAATACTAAGGCAAAAGTTGGAATGTTTGAGGAATGGGATCGAATTTCACGTGCCTAAACATAGCAAAAAATTAAAAGAAAATTAGTATATAAACAACTCAAACAAACAGAAGATATTAGGAGTATAAAGTGGTATGATGAGATGTACAGTGGCTCGGAAGATGTAATGAATAAGGAAGGAATTGGTTATAACTGTGGCTTGACTGAGGGCCAAGTTATAAAAGAAGATGAGGGATATGGAAGACATTGTGAAGACGAAGATAAAAGATGCAGGATGTGTCTTGAGAGGGGAGAGGGGAAGCTTGACCATTACATTTAAGAATGTAATAAACTGTCTTGATTTGGAATGATAAGAGTTAATAAGATAAATAACATTATGGTCTAAACTGAACGGATAACTTAGAAAACATTGCAAAGATCAAACTGTTACGTCATACAGTCACCTCACACACGCACATATATATATATTTTTTTTTTTTTTTTGCTTTGTCGCTGTCTCCCGCGTTTGCGAGGTAGCGCAAGGAAACAGACGAAAGAAATGGCCCAACTCACCCCCATACACATGTATATACACACGTCCACACACGCAAATATACATACCTACACAGCTTTCCATGGTTTACCCCAGACGCTTCACATGCCTTGATTCAATCCACGGACAGCACGTCAACCCCGGTATACCACATCGCTCCAATTCACTCTATTCCTTGCCCTCCTTTCACCCTCCTGCATGTTCAGGCCCCGATCACACAAAATCTTTTTCACTCCATCTTTCTACCTCCAATTTGGTCTCCCTCTTCTCCTCGTTCCCTCCACCTCCGACACATATATCCTCTTGGTCAATCTTTCCTCACTCATTCTCTCCATGTGCCCAAACCATTTCAAAACACCCTCTTCTGCTCTCTCAACCACGCTCTTTTTATTTCCACACTTCTCTCTTACCCTTACGTTACTTACTCGATCAAACCACCTCACACCACAAATTGTCCTCAAACATCTCATTTCCAGCACATCCATCCTCCTGCGCACAACTCTATCCATAGCCCACGCCTCGCAACCATACAACATTGTTGGAACCACTATTCCTTCAAACATACCCATTTTTGCTTTCCGAGATAATGTTCTCGACTTCCACACATTCTTCAAGGCTCCCAGAATTTTCGCCCCCTCCCCACCCTATGATCCACTTCCGCTTCCATGGTTCCATCCGCTGACAGATCCACTCCCAGATATCTAAAACACTTAACTTCCTCCAGTTTTTCTCCATTCAAACTCACCTCCCAATTGACTTGACCTTCAACCCTACTGTACCTAATAACCTTGCTCTTATTCACATTTACTCTTAACTTTCTTCTTCTACTGTACCTAATAACCTTGCTCTTATTCACATTTACTCTTAACTTTCTTCTTTCACACACTTTACCAAACTCAGTCACCAGCTTCTGCAGTTTCTCACATGAATCAGCCACTAGCGTTGTATCATCAGCGAACAACAACTGACTCACTTCCCAAGCTCTCTCATCCCCAACAGACTTCATACTTGCCCCTCTTTCTAAAACTCTTGCATTCACCTCCCTAACAACCCCATCCATAAACAAATTAAACAACCATGGAGACATCACACACCCCTGCCGCAAACCTACATTCACTGAGAACCAATCACTTTCCTCTCTTCCTACACGTACACATGCCTTACATCCTCGATAAAAACTTTTCACTGCTTCTAACAACTTGCCTCCCACACCATATATTCTTAATACCTTCCACAGAGCATCTCTATCAACTCTATCATATGCCTTCTCCAGATCCATAAATGCTACATACAAATCCATTTGCTTTTCTAAGTATTTCTCACATACATTCTTCAAAGCAAACACCTGATCCACACATCCTCTACCACTTCTGAAACCACACTGCTCTTCCCCAATCTGATGCTCTGTACATGCCTTCACCCTCTCAATCAATACCCTCCCATATAATTTACCAGGAATACTCAACAAACTTATACCTCTGTAATTTGAGCACTCACTCTTATCCCCTTTGCCTTTGTACAATGGCACTATGCACGCATTCCGCCAATCCTCAGGCACCTCACCATGAGTCATACATACATATATATATATATATATATATATATATATATATATATATATATATATATATACATATATACATATATATATATATATATATATATATATATATATATATATATATATATATATATATATATATATATCTTTTTCTTTCTTTTCTTATTTTCATACTATTCGCCATTTCCCGCGTTAGCAAGGTAGCGTTAAGAACAGAGGACTGGGCCTCTGAGGGAATATCCTCACCTGGCCTCGTTCTCTGTTCCTTCTTTTGGAAAATAAAAAAAAAAAACGAGAGGGGAGGATTTCCAGCCCCCCGCTCCCTCCCCTTTTAGTCGCCTTCTACGACACGCAGGGAATACGTGGGAAGTATTCTTTCTCCCCTATCCCCAGGGATATATATATATATATATATATATATATATATATATATATATATATATATATATATATATATATATATATATATATACATACATATATATATATATATATATATATATATATATATATATATATATATATATATATATATATTTTTTTTTTTTTTTTTTGCTTTGTCGCTGTCTCTCGCGTTTGCGAGGTAGCGCAAGGAAACAGACGAAAGAAATGGCCCAACCCACCCTCATACACATGCCCTGATTCAAATCCACTGACAGCACGTCAACCCCGGTATACCACATCGCTCCAATTCACTCTATTCTTTGCCCTCCTTTCACCCTCCTGCATGTTCAGGCCCCGATCACACAAAATCTTTTTCACTCCATCTTTCCACCTCCAATTTGGTCTCCCTCTTCTCCTCGTTCCCTCCACCTCCGACACATATATCCTCTTGGTCAATCTTTCCTCACTCATTCTCTCCATGTGCCCAAACCATTTCAAAACACCCTCTTCTGCTCTCTCAACCACGCTCTTTTTATTTCCACACATCTCTCTTACCCTTACGTTACTTACTCGATCAAACCACCTCACACCACACATTGTCCTCAAACATCTCATTTCCAGCACATCCATCCTCCTGCGCACAACTCTATCCATAGCCCACGCCTCGCAACCATACAACATTGTTGGAACCACTATTCCTTCAAACATACCCATTTTTGCTTTCCGAGATAATGTTCTCGACTTCCACACATTCTTCAAGGCTCCCAGAATTTTCGCCCCCTCCCCCACCCTATGATCCACTTCCGCTTCCATGGTTCCATCCGCTGCCAGATCCACTCCCAGATATCTAAAACACTTTACTTCCTCTAGTTTTTCTCCATTCAAACTTACCTCCCAATTGACTTGACCCTCAACCCTACTGTACCTAATAACCTTGCTCTTATTCACATTTACTCTTAACTTTCTTCTTTCACACACTTTACCAAACTCAGTCACCAGCTTCTGCAGTTTCTCACATGTATCAGCCACCAGCGCTGTATCATCAGCGAACAACAACTGACTCACTTCCCAAGCTCTCTCATCCCCAACAGACTTCATACTTGCCCCTCTTTCCAAAACTCTTGCATTCACCTCCCTAACAACCCCATCCATAAATATATATATATATATATATATATATATATATATATATATATGTACGGTTGTGTGGGGTTGGGTATATGTGAATGGGCATTATTGGATTATGTGTTAAATGACAGGCAAATAACGTACATGCTGTGAGCGTGCTGGGAGGGGTGGCAGGTGCAATACTGGTCATGTCTTGGTCGAGGTGAGTGTGGACATTTCTAGTGGCTTTAGGGAAAGAGGAAATGACATGTGTGTCAAAGGAAGGGTGAAGGTGAGTGAGTCGGAAAAGAGATGCCACGACAGACTGCATGAAGACTGTCATAGGACGTGAGCAAATGAAACAAGAATCATGGAAGAGGAGTGGCAGGCACTTAAGGAAGCCGTGCTTTGATAAGCAGGTGAAATATGTAGTATGCAGAGGGTGGGATGTGGACGTAATGAGGATGCGAAGCGAGCGGCGGAGTGAGGAAGTCAGATCGCCGGTGAATTAGAGAAGGAAGGCGTATGGATGGATTCTGCAGGGAGGAAGTGCAAGTGATTCATACCAGTACAAAAGCATGCAGCGGGTGCTCAAGAGAAAGGTGCCAGAGCTGAAAAGGTCGGCAAGTGAGGGAAAGAGTGACCGTGTCAATGAACTTCATAGAAAATAGATAACATTCTGGGAGGAGGTAAGTAGTGTGACGAGAACAAGAGAAAAAAAATTGAGTCGACAGTGAAGAGAGAGCATGGGGAAGTCATAACAGAAGACAAGGTGAAAAAGAGATACAGCAAATGTTATGAAGGACCGCTGAATGTGTCAAAAGACTGGGTAGCGGATACGGTGTGTTAGGGACGAGGTGGCATGCAGCGCAGAAGAGTCATGGAGAATGGTCTGGTGAAGGGAGGCACTGAAGACCTTGCATGAAATGAAGTGTGGCAATACGGGAGGGTGAATGGGACAGCAGCTGAGTTTCTCAAGAAACGGACCTTTGTATGACCCATCGTGAAGTGCCCTTGGACCGGGAGAATGCATCTGTAGTGTCCTTACATAGAGGCAAGGGGTACAGAGCGAAGGCTTGAATTACAGAGGTGGACTGTTGAGTCTACCTGGAAAGATGTATGGGAAAGTGGTGAGTGAGAGGGTGGTGGTATGTACTGAAACTCTGACTGAGGAGGTTCAACGTGACTCCCTGAAAGGTAGAAAACATGTGAATCAGGATTTCCTCGATGTTTCCCTTCAAAACTTTTGAGAGAGAGAGAGAGAGAGAGAGAGAGAGAGAGAGAGAGAGAGAGAGAGAGAGAGAGAGAGAGAGAGAGAGAGAGAGAGAGAGAGATAACTGTATGTGGCATCTATGGACCTGGAGAAAGCGTAAGATACGGGTGACTGAGAGGCCATGGGAAAGGGTGCTTCAAGTATGTGAGACCAATGGAAAGTTAATGAAGGTAGTAAGGATTCATTATCTTTGAAGTAAGGCTTGTGCGTAAAAAAAGAAAAGAGGGGGGTGGTTTTCAGCGAAGGGGGTCTTCATCAAAATTGCCATGTGACCTTACGTGCTTTATCTGTTTATGTACAGGGTTGTGAAGAGGTAAATAAGAGGGTCTCAGAGCGAAAGGCGGGTCTTGATCATGTTGGAGGTGGAGAGGCTTGGGGCTTGAGTCACTTACTGTTTGTATATCACGCGTGTCTCCGGTAGCAGACTCCTGAGGGAGACTCCAGAAGCTGGAGACAACAATGTGTGGGAGAGTGAATGAAAGGAGAATGTTGAGAGTACATGTGAACAAGAGCAATATTATGTCAGACTTGCAAAAGGGAGATGAGAGAGGCAGTGTGGACGTAAGTTTGAACACGGGAGGACCTGGCAGGAAGTGCTTTACATATCTGTATGTGAACGTGGCAGCGGATAAAACCACACGGACTAAGGTGAATCATACAGTGGCAAAGGAGGCTAGGGTCCTGGATGCATTAAAGAGCGTGTGGAAAGAGAGGTCATCGTTGAATTGGGCAAAGATAGGTATACCGAGTGTTATATGGATGCGTGACATGGGTCTTGAACGCATAAGAAAAGTAAAAGAATAAAAAAAAAGGAGGATTGATGTGCTTAAAATGAGATACCTAGTAACGATATGTGGTGTGGGTTGGGTTGATCGGGTAAGGGACAACAGTGTACCATAGAGATGTGGCAGTGAGTGCATTCTGATTCAGTTGATCAGGGTGTGTTGAAGTAGCATGAAGAGGATGATCAGAGACAAAATGACGAAAGAAAGTCTACCCGTCAGGTCTGGCTGGAACGAGAGGGAAGGGAAGACCAAGGAGATGGAAGGACAGAGTGAACCAGGGTTTTCACATCATCGTATGAGCATTGAGGAGTGGTGAGGTGGACATGAATCAGAACGACACGGTTTGGGTTGAGAAAGGTAGGGAAACGGGGGCGACGTTCTGTCAGTGAGCTGAGTCAGGACACGTGAAGCAGTCAACGTGAATTCTTGCGTAGTTTGTCATGCTTGGATGGTGACCGAAGGGTTCAGTACACTACACGGGAGACTGAGACGAGGTGCAAATGAGGTGGATCTTCGATGGTCTCTTCCTATGGCGCGAGAAGCAGTCATGTGTAAGAGAGGTTATGATGATGATGATGATAATGGTGACGATGATTATTATTATTATTATTATTATTATTATTATTATTATTATTATTATTATCATTATTATTATTATCATCATTATCATTATCATTATCATTATCATTATTATCGTTACTTGTAACTACTAAGCTTAGGATTAAGTTTTTGGACGGTGAAAATGAACTTTGAGTCAGAAAATAGGCCAGTCAAAGCAGCTTCACACACACACACACACACACACACACACACACACACCAGCCTAAGCCAGGTGCCCATTCATCAACCAGGTCCGAATGAAGGATGAACAACTGGGATTGGCTATGGGCCGACTGCCGCTCCCAGGATTCCCACCTTTGCAGGCACGACCCTGGGTTGGCCCGTGCTGACTCATGCTCACTAATGCTAACCAACACACCACGAGGGCCCGTGTGTGTGTGTGTGTGTGTGTGTGTGTGTGTGTGTGTGTGTGTGTGTGTGTGTGTGGGTGGGTGTGTGTGCGCGCGCGCGCAGGCATGTGTCAGACCACACACTAAAACGTGCAATCAGTTGACAACAAAAAGGCCACACCGTATCGGAAAGTACCTCGGAAACAATGGAATAAAGCTGGACCAGTACAAAGCCTCACAATTAGCCCTCAAAGAGAGATTCCATCGTCACAGAACAATGGGCAGCTGTTGCGGAAAATGCATGAATACTTTAAAACTGTAACATTTATACACAAAGAAATTATTTGCACACAGACATCAAAAGCCAGGGAATTGCCCTAGCATTCCCAGAATCACTGCAACATTTTAGAATAAGAAGAGCTCATGGTATTTTGGTATCTGGAATTTTGTTTACATAAACACACACGCATGCATATATATATATATATATATATATATATATATATATATATATATATATATATATATATATATATATATATATATATATATATTCCTATGAGTCCACGGGGAAAATGAAGCACGAAAAGCGAAAAGTTCCCAAGTGCACTTTCGTGTAATAATCACATCATCAGGGCAGACACAAGAGAGAAATATAACAGTCAGTTGATATACATCGAGGAGACGAAGCTAGGACGCCATTTGGTAAACATGATTTGGACAATCACATGTTTACCAAGTGGCGTCCTAGCTTCGTCTCTTCGATGTGTATCAACTGACTGTTATATTTCTCTCTTGTGTCTCCCCTGATGATGTGATTATTACACGAAAGTGCACTTGGGAACTTTTCGTGTTTCATTTTTCCCGTGGACTCATAGGAATATCTTGATCACGCGCAAAATTGTGATCCTTTCCAATATATATATATATATATATATATATATATATATATATATATATATATATATATATATATATATATATATATCTTTTCTTTCTTTTAAACTATTCGCCATTTCCCGCGTTAGCGAGGTAGCGTTAAGAACAGAGGACTGGGCCTTTTTTGGAATATCCTCACCTGGCCCCCTCTGTTCCTTCTTTTGGAAAATTAAAAAAAAACAAAAAAAAAAAAAAAAAAACGAGAGGGGAGGATTTCCAGCCCCCCGCTCCCTCCCCTTTTAGTCGCCTTCTGCGACACGCAGGGAATACGTGGGAAGTATTCTTAATCCCCTATCCCCAGGGATATATATATATATATATATATATATATATATATATATATATATATATATATATATATATATATATATATATATATATATTTTCTTTTTTTTTTCTCCAAAAGAAGGAACAGAGAATTGGGCCTGGTGAGTGTATTCGCTCAAAGGCCCAGTCCTCTGTTCTTAACGCTACCTCGCTAATGCGGGAAATGGCGAATAGTTTAAAAAAGAAAAAAAAAAATATATATATATATATATATATATATATATATATATATATATATATATATATATATATATATATATATATATATATATATATATGCATATATGTATATATTTTTTCTTTTCTTTTAAACTATTCGCCATTTCCCGCGTTAGCGAGGTAGCGGTAGGAATAGAGGACTGGGCCTTTTTTGGAATATCCTCACCTGGCCCCCTCTTTTCCTTCTTTTGGAAAATTAAAACAAAAAAACGAGAGGGGAGGATTTCCAGCCCCCCCGCTCCCTCCCCTTTTAGTCGCCTTCTACGACACCCAGGGAATACGTGGGAAGTATTCTTAATCCCCTATCCCCAGGGATAATATATATATATATATATATATATATATATATATATATATATATATATATATATATATATATATATATATATATGGAGGAAGTAAAGTGTTTTAGATATCTGGGAGTGGATCTGGCACCGGATGGAACCATGGAAGCGGAAGTGAATCATAGGGTGGGGGAGGGGGCGAACATCCTGGGAGCATTGAAGAATGTGTGGAAGTCGAGAACATTATCTCGGAAAGCAAAAATGGCTATGTTTGAAGGAATAGTGGTTCCAATAATGTTGTATGGTTGCGAGGGGTGGGCTATGGATAGAGTTGTGCGCAGGAGGGTGGATGTGCTGGAAATGAGATGTTTGAGGACAATATGTGGTGTGAGGTGGTTTGATCGAGTAAGTAATGTAAGGGAAAGAGAGATGTGTGGAAATAAAAAGAGCGTGGTTGAGAGAGCAGAAGAGGGTGTTTTGAAATGGTTTGGGCACATGGAGAGAATGAGTGAGGAAAGATTGACCAAGAGGATATATGTGTCGGAGGTGGAGGGAACGAGGAGAAGTGGGAGACCAAATTGGAGGTGGAAAGATGGCGTGAAAAAATTTTGAGTGATCGGGGCCTGAACATGCAGGAGGGTGAAAGGCGGGCAAGGAATAGAGTGAATGGATCGATGTGGTATACCGGGGTCGACGTGCTGTCAATGGATTGAATCAGGGCATGTGAACCGTCTGGGGTAATGCATGAAAAGTTCTGTGGGGCCTGGATGTGGAAAGGGAGCTGTGGTTTCGGGCATTATTACATGACAGCTAGAGACTGAGTGTGAACGAATGGGGCCTTTGTTGTCTTTGTTGTCTTTTCCTAGCGCTACCTCGCACACATGAAGGGGGAGGGGTATGTTATTCCATGTGTGGCAAGGTGGGGATAGGAATAAATAAAGGCAGACAGTATGAATTATGTACATGTGTATATATGTATATGTCTGTGTGTGTATATATATGTGTACATAGATATGTATAGGTATGTATATTTGCGTGTGTGGACGTATATGTATATACATGTGTATGGGGTTGGGTTGGGCCATTTCTTTCGTCTGTTTCCTTGCGCTACCTCGCAAACGCGGGAGACAGCGACAAAGCAAAATAAATAAATAATATATATATATATATATATATATATATATATATATATATATATATATATATATATATATATATATTCATTTTTTTTTTTTTTTTTTGCTTTGTCGCTGTCTCCCGCATTGCGAGGTAGCGCAAGGAAACAGACGAAAGAAATGGCCCAACCCACCCCCATACACATGTATATACATACACGTCCACACACGCAAATATACATACCTACACAGCTTTCCATGGTTTACCCCAGACGCTTCACATGCCCTGATTCAATCCACTGACAGCACGTCAACCCCGGTATACCACATCGATCCAATTAACTCTATTCCTTGCCCTCCTTTCACCCTCCTGCATGTTCAGGCCCCGATCACACAAAATCTTTTTCACTCAATCTTTCCACCTCCAATTTGGTCTCCCATTTCTCCTCGTTCCCTCCACCTCTGACACATATATCCTCTTGGTCAATCTTTCCTCACTCATTCTCTCCATGTGCCCAAACCATTTCAGAACACCCTCTTCTGCTCTCTCAACCACGCTCTTTTTATTTCCACACATATGTCTTACCCTTACGTTACTTACTCGATCAAACCACCTCACACCACACATTGTCCTCAAACATCTCATTTCCAGCACATCCACCCTCCTGCGCACAACTCTATCCATAGCCCACGCCTCGCAACCATACAAAATTGTTGGAACCACTATTCCTTCAAACATACCCATTTTTGCTTTCCGAGATAATGTTCTCACCTTCCACACATTCTTCAAGGCTCCCAGGATTTTCGCCCCCTCCCCCACCCTATGATCCACTTCCGCTTCCATGGTTCCATCCGGTGCCAGATCCACTCCCAGATATCTAAAACACTTTATTTCCTCCAGTTTTCTCCATTCAAACTTACCTCCCAATTGACTTGACCCTCAACCCTACTGTACCTAATAACCTTGCTCTTATTCACATTTACTCTTAACTTTCTTCTTTCACACACTTTACCAAACTCAGTCACCAGCTTCTGCAGTTTCTCACATGAATCAGCCACCAGCGCTGTATCATCAGCGAACAACAACTGACTCACTTCCCAAGCTCTCTCATCCACAACAGACTTCATACTTGCCCCTCTTTCCAAAACTCTTGCATTCACCTCCCTAACAACCCCATCCATAAACAAATTAAACAACGATGGAGACATCACACACCCCTGCCGCAAACCTACATTCACTGAGAACCAATCACTTTCCTCTCTTCCTACACGTACACATGCCTTACATATATATATATATATATATATATATATATATATATATATATATATATATATATATATATATATATATATATATATATATATATATCGCATTACTTGCAAAACTCAATCTTTGCTTTGTTATGGCCAATGACAATGCGTCTCCTGTGTGTTCATAACAATCAGGAATGATATCATCCTTTTATTCATCACAATCATGTTATCTTTCTTATCAGGACTGACATTAACGAAATTTCACTCTAAACTTAGCCATACAGGAGTTCTGGAACTTCCATTACATTTTTATTACAAACTAATGTTGAAACAATTAGTTTATGAGACTGCAGTTGTCTTTGGATTATCCTAAATAGACAATAAAGACTTGATATTACCTACTACATCTTAGAAAACCATGTAACTTGAACATATTCAGATGCGGAACCACGAATGAATCTATACTTTAGTAGGGATACCATATGAAGGTACAACTTTACTGATTAATGCTAGGAGGCTGAAGAGGCATATCAACTGTGTTACAAATGATGACAGGTTATGTTATCAAACACAGGTCATATGGCATGGAAGCATCAGTCGGTTCACTGGTGAGTCAGGAGTGAGTTAATACTAGGCAAGATGTGGCTGGTATGTGATAGCTCGTCACTCCGCCGAAAGACCTTCCTCAGCTTATTATCTGACGTTCTGACGGTCGTCTTCCTAGTTTCACCAACACAGTGGCGCTACTGGCCACATCGTCCCACCATACAGTATATTTTCTCGGTTTCATAACATTACTGAGGAGAAAGGTTGTTGCTGACGAGATGTTGTGTGAAAATAGAGATGTGATACGAAGCTGGATGATGGACTCCTCCTTGGCAACTCAAAATGAGATCATTCGTCTTTAAATTACTGCCTCGAGCGATGAGATGGACATTAAATCTGAGATGAGCTCATTATGAATGCCGGGATTAACATCAAGGACTCGCCCATGACACTTTCTCCATTTACAATTTAATCTATTAAGACTCTTATGGCCGGGGTTCCATACTTCACATCCAAGAGTGGCAAGACTCTGACTGTCACGGAGCACAGCTTAAGACCAAGGTCCAGTCGAACCGAACGCCACCATTGTGGCATTAATCCTTACACAGAGCTTCCCTTATGACATCAGAAACAACACGTGGACAACAGAAACTGACCAACTGGTCAATAGAAAGTGGCCAATGTATGACTCTCAGAACACTTCACAACAACTGATACTTTCCACTATGGGTCAGTGTAACTCTATTAGGATAAGGGACACATCATCACAGCACATTTACTCAAGTTGAGATTGAACACATCAATACAGTTTCTTAAAATGTGCATCACTGTCACTACAGACCCTGAGTGGGTAAGTAATAACAGATCATTATCACAGGTACAGTCAGTGCAACACTTTGCATACAGAACCCAGGAAGACCAAATAAATCAGGACTCAGCACTGCCTCTTACCTGACACCATTACTAGGAGTAAAACACTTCAAGCATTACTTTTCTCCACACTGCATTACGGAATATTCCCCACTCCTAAAAACGTCACAACATTCGCATTTGTAGAATATAATCATTGTTTTCTTGACAACTAATACGTCTCCTTACGTAACGGCTTGGCATGAGCCAACCACGGTATACCTTACGCTTACGGTGTCTGATATCTACACGGAGAGCAAGTCACCATGCATCACGTACCATGTGCTCCCACCAGGACACCATCACCATAGCGACTCCTCATGCTGGGAACGCGTCACCACTGCATTCTTTCCGTGACGGAATATAGTGCCACACAATTTACATGCGAAACCATTCCTTCCTCATCTTTGAAATGAAACTCATTTTCGTGTCATTTCCATGCAGGGAAATGGCTTCCCCAACAACGATGCCTTCCAGCGGCACCCAGCTGGCAGGAGATGGCAGTGGGTACATATCATATCCTGTCATACTCGCGCCCCACATCATACGAAACGACATTGTAACGACAAGTAATGGTTATATGCTGCAGCCGATACCATCCGCTGATGGATCACTTTGACGCACCGCTTACAGTCCACGCCACGCCCACGTTACCTCGGCCCAGCAGAGTCAGTCTACTGTTAATGTTTGCTATTCTGACCGTGGCTGAAGTCACCAGAGGTTACCTCCACGGCCATCAAAGTGCACCTCGACATCAGTATGAGTAGAGAGACCCTACGAGTCAGAACACTTCATACTACTCATACTACTACTATTATGAATATGTACACCAGTTAAGTACACCTATGTAATCATATAAGTGTGTCTTTCAAAACATCAATGTAGACACAAGCATGGGCACCGCAAGTGACACCATCGTCCTTTACGAGTGCCGACACTACCACCAGAAACCACCAGAAACCACCGTCCATAGGCTTATGATGGGATTCTCTCACATCCTCGACCCGGTCCATTTCTCAGTAACATTCCACTATCGTTCCACCAAAGCCATTATTAACAACACTGGGAACCATCACCACCACCATTATCTCGCTATCACCATCACCATTATCACTACCACTATTACCAACACCATTATTACTACCACGATCACCACCACCATTATCACAACCTTACCATCACCACCACAAGCTACGCCACCCAGAGCGGCGCGATAGCAACCATTACCGTAGCCGAGATCAGACCACAACACCGCCACCATTACCAGTACCACTAGGTACAACACCACTACCAACCATCCTCGCCAGCATCTGCAGCTCCAGCTGGCCAGGACCCCTCACTCGCCACACCACACAAACTTCCCCAAAACTAAAACCAGACAATCCCATTCGAAACAATGAAACTCACCCTCCCTCGCCCACTAAACCAAAACCTGTCATATAAACTAAGGCACATATAATGCTCCCCTCCCCCCGCCCCCACTACCCTCACCACTAGCCATTAACGAGTCGCTGATTCGGAGGAGAATTCCCCAATCGTTCGCAGGAGGATTAGTGATTAGGGGCACTAATGGTCCGAAGCTCCGGCCTGCACGGGATTCTTCGGGTGGGGTGGGGGCGGCTGATGAAAGACGGGGAGGAGGTACAGAGAGAGAGAGAGGGTTGGGGGGTGGGTACAGGAGAAAATGAAGGAAGGAAAAGAAGGAAGGACGGATAAAGGGTGATAGAAGAAACTGGAGGAGAATTGGGGTGGAGAATAGGAGAGGAAAGGATAGAAAGATAGCAGGAGAATGAAAGGAGACAGGATAGTAAAGAGAGCGTTAAGGAGAGGGAATAGAAACAAAGAGAGCAAAGAATGGAGGGGCAATAGAGGGAGAGAGGGGCGGATGGACAGATAAGCGGGTGGGAGAGGAATTGGAGGTAAAGGGAGGAAATTATGAAGGGATGGAAAGGGAATGGAGGGAAGCGGGAAAGGTATTAAGATGTAGGACAGAATATATATATATATATATATATATATATATATATATATATATATATATATATATATATATATATATATATATAGAGAGAGAGAGAGAGAGAGAGAGAGAGAGAGAGAGAGAGAGAGAGAGAGAGAGAGATTTAATGGAAGATTAATATAGAGGGAAGGGAGTGAATTTCGTAAGGAAACACAAACACAGATACAGAAGCCTTACAGAAGATACTTGTATACCTGCACTTTACGAGGCCTTATTCTCAGAGTGAACCCTTTACAACCTACAAATGACACAAACTAACACACATAAACACCTCCCTTACGTAGTTATGGGGTATCTAGGGGGTTTAGACCCCCTAATTACCCCAGTGTGCCACTAAAACAGAAACCGTTCACTGTGGACCTAATCTACGGCCCGGATGACAGAGCTTCCGGTGCAGCAGGATAAGAATCGTCGGCAGGCAGGGAGGCGGGAGTCCCCAGGGTAACGTTAATAAGCATAAAACCACCAGACTGGGGACGCAAGAGGTCTCTCTCACGACCCCGCTCATAAACGGTGCTGTGGGCCGTTGCCTGCAGGCATAGAGAGACCTTTAGGGTTACAAAATGGCTTTGGAATGTGGTAAACAGAGCCCGTATTTAAAGAGATTCCTCACTACATCTGCCCACGTGACGTTTTCACAGCAACAGTCGACGCTCTCAAGTGTTACGTATCTGCTCATTAGATTTCGATCGTGCAGGAAAAAAAAAAATATGATTTTCGTAAGGAAAATCTACGTTGACGTACGTCCCTTAGTTGCATCCAGAATGTAACTTTGATTTAATGCCTCTACCTACGTTATGGTTGTAGTTCCGTGAGATCTGCAGATGCTACTTAAACAAACGTGAAATTTAGCTTAGTATCTATAGTTAGTTTATCTTTCTATCTGTTTTGCTGTCGTTTCTTTTGTTACGAAGGTCCATCCTAACAGTTAGATCGTGCTGCCAGTATGTCATGTTCCTCCTAAGCTCAGCCACCTACTAACTCTACCACTTCTTTCAGATGATCTACTAACTCAATATCTGCCTTCCATCTCTTCAGTTATGTCTCAGACAAGGTACAGGCATCATTAAAACCAGGCAAGAGCTGAAGACACAACACATCATGTTTAGCCATGGTGTTATGTCTGTATTACATGTGTCCCTCCCACTCCTCACACAGTGGTACCCATGTCTCGATGTTCCTGGGCCACCTATACGTTGGGATATGGTGAGGGTATATCTCTCTTTCAGAAACACACTCTACCTATAACATGAATAGTGTAGGACGGATTTTGTGATATTCTCTCTCTCTCTCTCTCTCTCTCTCTCTCTCTCTCTCTCTCTCTCTCTCTCTCTCTCTCTGTATATATATATATATATATATATATATATATATATATATATATATATATATATATATATATATATATATATATATATATCCCTGGGGATAGGGGAGAAAGAATACTTCCCACGTATTCCCTGCGTGTCGTAGAAGGCGACTAAAAGGGGAGGGAACGGGTGGCTGGAAATCCTCCCCTCTCGTTTTTTTTTTAATTTTCCAAAAGAAGGAACAGAGAAGGGGGCCAGGTGAGGATTTTCCCTCTAAGGCCCAGTCCTCTGTTCTTAACGCTACCTCGCAAATGCGGGAAATGGCGAATCGTATAAAAAAAAAAAAAGATATATATATATATATATATATATATATATATATATATATATATATATATATATATATATGTTGAATGTGTCTGATGACAGAGTGGCAGATATAGGGTGTTTGGGTCGAGGTGGTGTGCAAAGTGAGAGGGTTAGGGAAAATGATATGGTAAACAGAGAAGAGGTAGTAAAAGCTTTGCGGAAGATGAAAGCCGGCAAGGCAGCAGGTTTGGATGGTATTGCAGTGGAATTTATTAAAAAAGGGGGTGACTGTATTGTTGACTGGTTGGTAAGGTTATTTAATGTATGTATGACTCATGGTGAGGTGCCTGAGGATTGGCGGAATGCGTGCATAGTGCCATTGTACAAAGGCAAAGGGGATAAGAGTGAGTGCTCAAATTACAGAGGTATAAGTTTGTTGAGTATTCCTGGTAAATTATATGGGAGGGTATTGATTGAGAGGGTGAAGGCATGTACAGAGCATCAGATTGGGGAAGAGCAGTGTGGTTTCAGAAGTGGGAGAGGATGTGTGGATCAGGTGTTTGCTTTGAAGAATGTATGTGAGAAATACTTAGAAAAGCAAATGGATTTGTATGTAGCATTTATGGATCTGGAGAAGGCATATGATAGAGTTGATAGAGATGCTCTGTGGAAGGTATTAAGAATATATGGTGTGGGAGGCAAGTTGTTAGAAGCAGTGAAAAGTTTTTATCGAGGATGTAAGGCATGTGTACGTGTAGGAAGAGAGGAAAGTGATTGGTTCTCAGTGAATGTAGGTTTGCGGCAGGGGTGTGTGATGTCTCCATGGTTGTTTAATTTGTTTATGGATGGGGTTGTTAGGGAGGTAAATGCAAGAGTCTTGGAAAGAGGGGCAAGTATGAGGTCTGTTGGGGATGAGAGAGCTTGGGAAGTGAGTCAGTTGTTGTTCGCTGATGATACAGCGCTGGTGGCGGATTCATGTGAGAAACTGCAGAAGCTGGTGACGGAGTTTGGTAAAGTGTGTGGAAGAAGAAAGTTAAGAGTAAATGTGAATAAGAGCAAGGTTATTAGGTACAGTAGGGTTGAGGGTCAAGTCAATTGGGAGGTGAGTTTGAATGGAGAAAAACTGGAGGAAGTGAAGTGTTTTAGATATCTGGGAGTGGATCTGTCAGCGGATGGAACCATGGAAGCGGAAGTGGATCATAGGGTGGGGGAGGGGGCGAAAATTTTGGGAGCCTTGAAAAATGTGTGGAAGTCGAGAACATTATCTCGGAAAGCAAAAATGGGTATGTTTGAAGGAATAGTAGTTCCAACAATGTTGTATGGTTGCGAGGCGTGGGCTATGGATAGAGTTGTGCGCAGGAGGATGGATGTGCTGGAAATGAGATGTTTGAGGACAATGTGTGGTGTGAGGTGGTTTGATCGAGTAAGTAACGTAAGGGTAAGAGAGATGTGTGGAAATAAAAAGAGCGTGGTTGAGAGAGCAGAAGAGGGTGTTTTGAAATGGTTTGGGCACATGGAGAGAATGAGTGAGGAAAGATTGACCAAGAGGATATATGTGTCGGAGGTGGAGGGAACGAGGAGAAGAGGGAGACCAAATTGGAGGTGGAAAGATGGAGTGAAAAGGATTTTGTGTGATCGGGGCCTGAACATGCAGGAGGGTGAAAGGAGGGCAAGGAATAGAGTGAATTGGAGCGATGTGGTATACAGGGGTTGACGTGCTGTCAGTGGATTGAATCAAGGCATGTGAAGCGTCCGGGGTAAACCATGGAAAGCTGTGTAGGTATGTATATTTGCGTGTGTGGACGTGTGTATGTACATGTGTATGGGGGGGGTTGGGCCATTTCTTTCGTCTGTTTCCTTGCGCTACCTCGCAAACGCGGGAGACAGCGACAAAGTATAAAAAAAAAAAAAAAAAAAAAAACATATATATATATATATATATATATATATATATATATATATATATATATATATATATATATATATATATATATATATATCCATTTAGCCGTTTTCCAGTTAAGAGCGAGGTGGCCCGACCGAAATTTATCCTATACTTTCGCTCAGGACAGAGGAAATAACAGATCCTGTCTGTTAATGTGGAAGTTTTCTTTTAGTTCGAAAATTTTTTTCGTGGTGTTGCAAGGAATGTCTCCACCACCAGCACGACCAGTTACAGAGCTGTGAGCGTGGCATCCAGGCCACCAGTCCAACTCCACTATGAGAGACTCGTTGCCGATGACGCACGAGCAGCTGAAACACAAATGATCCGAACCAGTATGAAGCAGCATTTATTTTACATTATTTGCTGATTCAATTCGTGTGATTTAACTTCAACAAACCAGCGCACGACTCTTAATGGCTGTCAATACATATTTCGCCGGGCTGTACTATTGTGCCGTAGATATTAAAGATCCATACTGAAATATCATAAAATTTTTGCTGTGAGTTTTGTAGCACGAGCGAAATGAAAAATCATTAACGCGTTGGACTAAAGCCCATGTGTGTGTGTGTGTGTGTGTGTGTGTGTGTGTGTGTGTGTGTGTGTGTGTGTGTGTGTGTACTACAGCAGGGAGTCGCGCCTGAGTGTGTGTATGGTCTACTGCAGGGAGTTAAGCCTGGGTGTGTGCGTGTGTGCGGCCTACCGCGGGAGGCGCGCCCAAGTGTGTGGATTGCGGCAGGGAGTCAAGGCTGAGTATATGTACTCCGGCAGGGAGTCAAGCATGAGTGTGTGGACTGAGGCAGGGAGTCAAGACTGTGTGGACTGCAGCAGGGAAAATCAGGGTATATGAAGCGGTCAGGAGAAACCACGGAGAGGTCTGTGGGGCTTGGCTGTGGATAGTGAGCTCCAGTCTCGTTGCGTTATACAATGCAGCTAAAACAGTGGATGTAAGCAAGTGAGGGCATTTCTTCGCCTGTCCCAAACGCTACCTCACTGACGTGAGCGACGGCGAATAAGTATCAAATATGGCATCTGCGACGTAACCTGGACGTATCTGGAAGCGTGGATTTTCCGGTACCTTTCCCTCACCCTGAAACATTCCGTCCACTTGGAAATGAGAGAAAGCATGACAGAAACAATATTCTTTTGTTCTGTCACCACGACTGTGAGTTAGTACTACATACACTTGGAAATGCCAGACAGCGAAGCAGAGGGAATCTTCTTTCGTTGTCTCTCCAAGACTCGTACTAAAGCCGAGCATAATGTCTCTTCGAGGAAGCAGGCGAGGGATTCCCCGCCACGTACGTGTATTCCTTGGGACTGAAGTAGCGGTGTGGAGTAATGGAAGGGTGACGGCTTAACCTGATGGCGGTAGTGTTGTTACTCATTAAACATGGATTACAGAGGAATTGGTGGAAGAGAGGGTTCGCACAGGGGGAGAGAGGGGAGCGAGAGGGAAAGGGTGAGAGGGTTATGTGGGAAGGAGCAGGGGAAGCGTGAGGAGGTATGGTAATAAGGGTTATTGAAAAAATGAAAAGAAATATTAGGGACGGGTATAAAAATTGTTGTTGACGGGAAGAGAATGAAAAGAAAGCATTGGAGGGGAGTAAAGACTGTGGGAGGAGGGAGGTAATTGGAAAAATTGGCGGAGGGGATAGAAGAGTGGACGAATAGGAAAGAATGTGCGGGGGAAGTAGGAGGGGTAGAAACAGAGAGAGAGAGAGAGAGAGAGAGAGAGAGAGAGAGAGAGAGAGAGAGAGAGAGAGAGAGAGAGAGAGATGGGAAGCGTGCAGAGAGAGGGAAGGTAGAATGTGCCTACATGGAAAGTGGGAAAATGTAGAGGGTGAGGAATGGAAGAGATGTGTGGAGTTCCTTATGAGAAAGGAATTATTATATGGGTGGAAGAGGGTTGCTGTGGAGAAGAGGGTTGCTGAGGAGATGGGGTTGCTAGGGAGACTCGGTTCGCCAGGGATAAGAGGACTGCTGGGGTGAAGATGGTTACAAGGATGAAGCGGGTTGCTGGGGTGAAGATGGTGACTGGGTAGAAGAGGGTTGCTGGGGTGAACAAAGTTAATGTATCGGAGGGAAAGGCACAGTGAGTGTGCCTCAAACCTCTGAGGCTAGAAGAGCATACTAAGGTCACCTGGAACACTGTCTGCACCAGATGATGTGGCTGAGGAGAAGTGCGATGGGATGGAGGACTTGGGAAAGGGTTGCGGAGGGAGTGGGAGCTGCAACAGGGAGACGGGCATCAAGGGTGAGTGAGTACTCGCTAGTGGTGAGGGAGCTGCTGTGCTGGGAGTATTACTTCGAGTGTTGCTTGCTGGCGTTGACTGGAGGCTGGAGGGTAAAGACTGGTTGGTGGGGGTGTTCGCCCCATGACTGCCCCCCCCCCTCAACCCCATCTCCCCCAACAATCCTCGCCGAGTGCCAATAACGTGACATATCAGTGTGATTAATAGAGCGAGAAATATTTGAATCTCCTTCCTCCCTCAGGCGGGTAATGGTTATTGCTTCCTCCTTCCCCTACGCCTCCCCCCCACCGCTGCTCAAGCCCGTCCTACACTCAGCAAGGTTCGTCTTTATGACCTTTGTCCTAACCTATCCAACATTTGGCCAGGTTCGCCCCGAAATCCCTCTACATTCAGCCTGAACTGTTCCACATTTGGCCAGGTTCTTCTCTGGATTGTTCCGTCCCCGATCCAGACAGTCATATGCTCGGCCAAGTTCTCCTCTTGGGCCTTCCGCTCGATCCCGGCAGCAGTGATGTAGTTTTGTCTCTTGGGCTTTGAGCTAAGTCCGTGTAACACTCGTCCAGGGTCGTCACTACGGTTCCCCATCATCAGGTAAGGCGTGTCGAATGCTCAGCCACTTTGTATGCAGGAACTTTATCCTAGACCAGGCGTGACTTATGCTTGGCCGAAAGACCCTCCACCATCTGCAAGGGTCTGTTACACTTGCTCATGTTTACCTCCATCGTCATCTACCTTCGGCCTCCCCCCACGCTACACTCGGCTAGGCTCCAGAGGCCTCCAATTTCCACCCAGTTTGTTCTACACTCGACCCAACGTGTCCGAAATTAAACCGGAGTAATCTTACACTCGCTCGCCTTCATCCTTGGCACGGCACGACCCGACACGTCGTCAAGAATCGGCCTGGCTCTCAACCCTTCGGCCAGAATTGTCCTAAAACTGTCCAGCCACTTCTAAGGCCCCGCCGGCCTTGAACAAATTCCAGTTCTCCAACAAGCGGAGGAGAGGCTTGGCGCCCAAAAATGGCGCAAGAATGACCGGTGCGTTAGGCATCCTGAAATTTATCCGTCACGGTGATTTCCGAGTCAGATTTACCTACCAGATGGAAAGATAGTCAAAGTGTAATACAATATTAAACCTGCATGCATTCCAAAAGCTGAAATACCTGAGGACCCATTGTGTGCGTTGCAATCCCCGGACCCCTACGGTGGTAATATGATGACAAGAATCCATAAATGTTAGCCCTGAAGCCCAGGCGCAGTGGGAGGCCACCTTAACAAAGTTGAGCTGTGAACAATAAAGTCCTCCCCAACGTCCAATTTGAAATCATCATCTATGATACAAATGTATAGAAAGTGTGTTTATGAATTTATTTAAACATTAAAGAGCTGGTAAAAAAAAATATATATATATACGTACAGAGAAGCACCAAAATGGTCCTTACGTGCTATAAGACAGATAAGCATTTACAGTGTATTTAGATTTCGAGAAGAAGGTGCTACGAGGCTTGCACGTCTGTATCTGCAGCAATCTCTCAGCGTACCACTAAACATGGAATATTCAAACTTTCAGTAAGCCATGTTCGCCAAATAATATATAAGCACAATGAACGTAATATACAAGCCTCGGATACTTATCTAAATGACGATGGGAAACAGTAAAACGTTTTGATAACGTCACCAACAGAGGCGGAAACTGCAATAAAACACCGAGACAAACGACCATAAAGCCTCGTAAAACTGTACTCAAAAGAGAGACAAAAGATCAGTTACAAGAGTAAGAAACCTGTGGACGACTCACACCCATGTGTGGCATATCACCACACACCCAGCGTACCTACCAGCTGCAGACTGGTACACACTGTACAGGTATTTATATACCTGCCTGAAGCAGAACCGGGAAACACGACACTCTCACTTAACGTCGGCAGGGACACCCTCCCACAACCCGGAGATAATAACAATAAAGAAAAATGTTAGGGACATGAAAATCCGGGTTATAAAGTTGAGAAAAATACAAAAGTGTTGGAGCCACTGAAGGCTATGTCACTGAGGATCTCACACGCCCATAAAAGAGCAATAAGAGGTACGTGAAACAGCACTGGAACACTAACGAATAACACTTTAGAAAAGAAAAAGGGAAACAGAGCTTTAGAAATATCTGTGATTCGGTACTTAAACATCAGGGAGGCCATGATCCAAACACGAACATCGGCTCTTAAAATCAGAAGACTCCTACCAAGTACCAACCAACCGACACACCGAGGCTTGCCAACCATGATCATAACAATCACAGTCGCAAAGCGACACATTAAAATCTCGAAAAGTTGTTGAAAAATATTATCAACTTAACCCACAAATGTGGAAAACTATAATCAACACCAAACTGATCTGGAAAACTAGGATCTTCATATAAGGTAAAGGGGAATGTTTGGTACATACAGCTACCAATCGACACATGAAATTCCTGTAGTCTGTGACTGGAACGTGTGAGCTGGTCAGTAAAGATACCACAAGAAATCACCCTTGAGCTTGTACAATATGTTGGACTGATAAAAGAAGAATACTATGGGAAAAAGTTCTTACTTACGACGAGATTTTACTAAAAGGCAAGGGTAGCGCTTAGCGCCCATCGAAGAAAAATATAATGTTACGAAGAACGAGGTGTGCGAGTTACGTGTTATGTAACAAAGTCAAAACATCGAAGGGGGAGCCATAACCAGCCTGAAACACCTTGATAAAGGTTCTAGTATTCACGTACCATCTTCACATTACATCTCTAAATAGATCAAACTCTTCACAAGGCAGTTTTAATCTACATGACAAACATCTATAAAGATTCTAAAAACCTTCAAGAAGGAAGTGTATTATGTCTGGAGAGAAACAGTACACTAAACCTTTAGCATTACCGGTAAACAACACTAAACCTCAAGATAAAGACCACTAATTCACGGGTAAAACTGCCCTAACCCGCCGACTAAACCGTACTAAAGAACTGACGAAAGAAGCACTGAACTACTGGTAGACTGGTGTTTCACGAATATGAAATTCCTGATGATGAAACGAAATAAAAGTTCCGCGAGGTAAAAATATTGAAGTTTGTAATGAAACCATCGTATCCTACTGTCCTACTTGTGACACAGAAAAAATTCCATGACACAAAAATCTGAACTCCTGGTGAATGATGAATGAATCAAGGTTAGCAGAATCTTAAACTATCTATGAAACATATGTTGATAACACTGAAACTGCACTGAATCATCTTTGAAACAGTTCTAAACCATCTACGAAGCACTTTTAAAACCCTCTGCGAACCAGCCAGAAGAGTAAGGCTTCAGCACTGCAGCTGGTGGAGCACACAGAGAGAGAGAGAGAGAGAGAGAGAGAGAGAGAGAGAGAGAGAGAGAGAGAGAGAGAGAGAGAGAGAGGTCCGTTCCGTCAGTATGCTCGAGCTGTGACCGACACGTGGGAAAGGGGCTGGGAAGGTGGGGAGGTCGCTCCAACAACATTCAGGAATTTACAACTGGCGGCCCCGGTGGTCAGCCACGCCAGCCAGCACAAACATTAATAAAACAAGAGAGCGACTCCACTACAAACACGGTATATACAAATGCTGGAGGCGTCTGTCTGCTCCGGTAATACCAGTACAATATAATGAACAGTGATGGATGCCCGCGACGCATCACCCACATACACAGACACAGACACACACACACACACACACACACAACGGCTTTGATATACTCCAACGTATTATCCGAAAAACAAAGGGAAAAACGCAGCCGATGGAAAGCGAAGATAATAATTCTTCTGCTTTGTTGTTGCGGCTCAGAATGACTGAGTCCTGTGTTGAATGGCGCGTCTTTGTTTACACCGGAACACTAGTCCTTGTTCCCACCTCTTCTGCTTTCCCTGTGGGCTAACTACCTCGAACACGCAGTTGATTCACATGCGCGTCATTCTAAGGGCCTAGATGTCGTTAAACATAATATGATGTAGTGTGTGGAGAGAGGCAAGGCGGGAAGAGGCACCCACACAGGAGGCCCCAGAGCTGGGAGACCAACAGCGAGGAAGATGCAGTGCAGGGAAACGTGTGCGACACAACTCTAAATTCGTTTCGTAGGACAGGATGTGTGTGTATGTGTGTGTGTGTGTGTGTGTGAGAGAGAGAGAGAGAGAGAGAGAGAGAGAGAGAGAGAGAGAGAGAGAGAGAGAGAGAGAGAGAGAGAGAGAGATGCAGCTCATTATTGTTGCTAACGGCAGAAGCTAATGACATTTCGTCACGGCTTAAAAATGTCAAATATAATTACTGTATCTTTATATTGTTTGCAGAGCAGTTCTCATACTGTTACGCTGCTCTTTATACAGCATAAAAATCATATCATGCAGGCTAGCGCGTGTGGCCGAGGGATAAAAGCATCACGAATTTTCTCACAAGACTAAAATGAGCTTTGCAGACCTGGCAGTCAACCTGCAACACCCTGGTAGAAGCAAAGGTAACACGGGAGGCTTCGTGTGGCTTCGACAAAATCTGTCACGTGTAACTCTGCGTGTCAATTCAAGAGAATTTTTTTTTCAAGACAAAAAAAAATTCGATCTATTGTTCATTTCACTCTAACGGGATAATAAAACCCTACTTTTTCTATATATTTCTTGAACTCAGAAATTTTTCATGGGACCTTGAATTTTTTTTTTCACAAATTTAGTGATGAGCACCAAAAATCTGTATTGTCTGTTGGTGAAATATAAAGAAATACACAGAAATTGGAACGTTAAAAGGTGAAGCGTAAAAAAATAATCTAATGACAATGTTCATATATTAAGATATTTATAGACATTTAGCAAAGAACGATTCTCACAATTTTTTGAAGAACTTCCCACAACGATATAAACTGTCCATGGTAAACAGCAGAGCATACACGATATAAACTGTCCATGGATAAACAGCAGAGCATACACGATATTGCATCACCAAAGCAGCGCCTACAACTACGTAAGAATTCACGATATCCTGGAGGATGAGGCGCAAAGCAACACACGACAAATTCATCATTTCAAAATGGTGTTCAAATCTGTCCAAGTCGAATGGAAATGATTTACAGACCAAAAAAATTATGATACCGTGAGCTTCCTATGTTACCTATGTCATTTTCTTCACAGTTTACGCGTACGATAAAGTTACGTAAAACAAAGGAACACAAGAGACTGCAAACTGTAGCAGACCACTATATCTACATCTGCATCAACAGAGGTATAAACCTTTATGTCACTGTGAACGAGTAACCTGAACAGCATCTTGCGAAACGACGTGTCTCACGAAAGCAGTTCAATAACATCAACAATGCACATCAAGATAACATTTCACAAACATGTTCCCAGATCTTTTTAATCTGTCGTCGCTTTCGAAATTTGTTTGAGCCACACAAAACATCCTCGTACAGTTTGAAAAACACTTAATATGTAAATCTGTAATGAAAAAGTTAAAATATTTTGAGACTAGAACTTGTCCAACCCACATCCACACAAGATCCATATTGGTACATGGTTTGTATGTAAATGTATTGTCATTCATAAAATATATATATATATATATATATATATATATATATATATATATATATATATATATATATAATATATATATATATATATATATATATATATATATATATATATATATATATATATATATATATATATATATATTCGAATATTTATCTTTAACCGTAAATATCACAAGAGCTTGACAGAAAGAGAAGGTTGGTTATGATGTACCTAAGTCCAGGGAGGTGAGACTGAGGGAGTAAAGGCGAGAGCAACAGAAACTAGAAGGTTCAGAAAGAGAGGAGTAGCTGGCGGAACAGAAGCAGTTGTGGAGTGGATGGGAAGGTTACATCAGACAAACGTAAAGCAAGGAAATGAAAATAAGAATAGCCAAATTCAGTGGCTCTGAGAAGAACAAGTTCGTGTGGACAACATGGGTCCAAACATGTTCGAGAGTGAAGTAAAAGCAGCAACAGCGTAATGAGGAAAAAGGAACCCCACAAGTGTGGACAGTTCCAGCTGACTGTTTAAGGACCTGGGAGAAAAGCCACTCAAGAACCAGACATGTTGTCATACAAGGACATGTGTGAGGAGGAGGAGGAGGAGGCTGGAGGAGCGCACAAAATCGGTGGTATCTCTATGAAAGCGTAGTAATGGATCGGACTGTGGAGATCCCGGACTATCAGCAGTCTGATAGCACCCACCTCAGAGACCATACAAAGAGTACTGACAAGGAGGACGGAAGGAAAAACTAATAATGTCATTGGAAAGAAGTAGTTCGGACCCAAGAAAGGATGTGGAACGATAGATGCAGCACGAGTGATGAGGATGTTGTGCCCAAGAAGTCTGGAGGAGTTTGGGAAGGAGTTATTTGTATGTTTCGAAGACTCTGAGACGGCTCTCGAGACAGTGAAACTAGATACAGGTTTGTGATAATTTCAAGACGGTGTTGACTTTTGAAACAGATGACTGATAAACACCTACATGGACCAGCTAGTAGTAAGTTGACTGACATTAATGACCCGGACCCAAAAGTGACTGGATGAGGAGGTCGGCGGGGTAGAACCTAATCTCCAATTAATCGGTCATTGTACTTGGGGATGATGATGATGATGATGATGATGATGATGATGATAATGACGAGGAGGAGGAGGAGGATGCCAAAATGATGGACGGAAATGAAAAAAGAGATCAAAACGGTATGAAGAAAGCCGCTGAAAAAGAGGAATGACTGAAATTGAATTGATGGCAACAGTCAAATATATGAAGTAATATGAAGTCAAACTGAAATATGGACTACCACGCGTACAGAAGCACTGCTCACATTTTGCTCTGAACTCATAAGTTGATTCTTGAGCAGGGACCAACAGTTCCGTTCCCACAACACCAATATACAAATTTCTCCACCGTATATGATCCTCCCTGATTGTTGCCGGGTGTCGTCGGACTGTGGTTAACCCTTAAGTGAAAAGCCACCTTCGACGAGGTTGAATCATCTGAGAAAAACAATTTCATTCTTTCCCTTTTATTGGTTGTAGCGCAGTTTGAACCCCTGGAGGAGAGGCCCTGGGGTTTTATGATGATAATGAACATGAGCTTCTTCTATCAGAAATCAATGATATTTTTCTGAAACTTACTGAACCATTTGCTAGGCCAGTAAAAAAAAATTCTACAAATAAATAGCATGGACATGCGTAATCCTATGCCACCAACTTTAACAATTATAAATCCATCTATCTACCTACTACCATTACTCAAGTCCCAGTTCGTCAGTGGAACAGGTAGACGCATACAGCCTTCGACGATCAAACACAAGCATCCCCAACCCACGGCCAAGGTGCTGAAGTTAAACCTGAATTTCCAAACTTATAAAAGTGTTTCTAACATACATCAAAGGATTTTTTTGAATCTCGACTGTAGCCTCCTCTTTGCAATTTTAACTTAATATAGATATGCTCATGAAAAAACGAAACCAAAAAAATCTGAGCAGAAAATGGTGATTCGTCCAGATTTCAAGACCTGAATACCTTATTACCAAAAATTATATTCAACACTGAAAATTGATAGGTCCTTCCTACCTGAGAAATTTGTTGTAGCATTAAGTGCTGGAGAGAAAATAAAGTTTCATGAAAACTAACTCATGTCACAATTAAAATGCCATTTATAAAATCATTTAGGATTCTGTCAAAACATTTAAATTTCAAGATCTGCTTTAAGAGCCCTAAAAATTTATGATTAACAATTCTTAGCTAAGAAGTTTAAAAGTAACTTTCTTGACCTAGGACATTCTGTCACTCAACTTCGGCTGTGAATACGTGTCTTGGCCAAGCCGATCAATATCTTACTACACTAGTACTGCAAAGTACTTGTGCAGTACGTTTCGTCCCTGCCATTCCATCAAAATTATGAATCAGAAACACTGTTATCAGGTCGGGTCCCTCTATAGATCATTCTACGGAGGTGGACAGCGTTTAATGCAAATGTTGTTCTGAAATATGGACCGGTCAGACAGGAAGAATTTTGGGACGAAGAATAACCCAAGAACAATGTTAGAGCTGGGTAAGGTCAGCCAGGTGCTCTATCGAGACATGTTAGAGACTACGGTCACACAAATGACTGACAAGGCTCGACTGTCCACAGATATTCACGTCAGTTAACATGCTCAGTGTGGAATCTCGTTTGATCAAAGACCATAATACAGTGAATTCTAATGACGTAGAGTATAAACAAGCGGGTGACTTAAACCCTGCATTTACAGTAAGAAAAGCCACTTCTGCCCGTAATCTCGAATCAAGTATCAGCAAAGTCTTGGAAACCTTACATCACGGCAATAGCCAAGTCTGCCTCTAAGAAACTGAAAGTCCTGTTTAAGTGTCATCCCCCCCCCCCCCTCCTTCTCCTCCTCCTCCTCCCCCCCCCCCCCCTTCCAACAGTTACTCCGATTATACAAAGGACTGATCCGTCCTCGTATGGAGTCCTGCTCTCACATCTGGGGTGGTTCTATTTTCATCTTTACTTGACAGAGTTGAGTCGAAAACGGCCAGTGACTTATCAACTCTCCCAAGCTAACCTCAAAATTTGACCCACTTGCCCTACGTCGCAGAGGTGCAGCTCTTTCCCGCTTCTAGAGGTATGACTTTCGTTTTTGCTCTCTAGGGTTGACTGCCTGTACGGCTCCACCACAAGCAAGCTACTGCGTCACATGATCAGTGTGTTGGCCTTCGGCAACTCAAGGGTAGGCCGTTTTGATAACCGTTTTCTTTCCATCTCCTTGAAGCTTTGGAACTCTCCACTGTCTCATGTTTTTTCCCAATAACTACGTATAACCTAACACATTTTAAAACACAGGGTTTTCACTTACTCCAAAACTCGTAAATCCATTTCCTTTTCTCTTCTCTTTCTTTCATTAACCTCTTCATATCTCAATTAAGGCCGGACTTGATGTGGACTAATGTCCGTGACTGGAGCCTCAAGCAAAACAACAACAAAAAAAGGAAATGTCTCTGAAAAGTTCTTAGACACTGGACAAAAAGTTTCGGTGGAACACACACACACACACACACACACACACACACACACACACACACACACACACACACACACACACACACACTTTGGAAGAAGGTGGGAACTCCGATGGGTTGATTACTTTGTCTGAAGGGAACAAAGAGCGCGTGTAAGATATGAACCTTCTCGACATGGGTTGGGGTAACCACTGCCGTGAAGAAATGCATAGTCCTGCAACAATTACTCTTCTTGATCTATGTAGATGGGATTGTCAGATGGACTTGAAGTGCATGTGTTTACGAATGATATCAAGGTGATAAAAGGAAGATTGGATCAATTTACAAGAGAATCTAAACAAACTCCAGAGTTGATATGATGCATGGCTGATGAGATTTAACTCGAATAAATGCAAAGGATGAGGATGGAACACGGTGAGAGAAGTGTTCGATACGAATATTATCCAGCAAGGAGTAAGCTGCAGAAACATATGGTAAGGAGCACCTGGGGGTCGAAACTGTACCCAACCTGTTGTCAAACCCTTACCTTAGCGGAACTGAAAAGGAGACAAACTGACTGGTGGCAAACATTATACTTTCATTCAATCACATGGATTCTATTCACAGCGTACATTGGGTCACCGTAATACAAGAAACACAAAGAATTGACATATAAGATCCAAAGGCGGGCAACAAAAGCGGTGAAGGAGTTACGAGAACTGAGCTAAACTGAGAGGTTGGAGGACGTGAATTTACCAACCATGGAAGAGAGAAGAAGATTGAGATGACGACAGCATCACAACATTCAAGATTTCAAACCAGTCTGATGCGTCGGTCGGTGCACAGCTCTTCGAAAGATACAGAGATAAAGCAACTGTTGACCATAATAAGAAACAATGCAAGAAAGGTACAGGTTAAGATACAGAGAAGCAATTTCATAGAATCAGAGATATAGATGAAGAGAATAAGCTAAGCGATGAAACTGTCACTGATGAAAGACTACAAACTGTAAATGATTTCATAATACAAGTTTCAAAGATTTGTTTTGACAATAGATGTCGAAAAGGTGGTATCCATGAGTGTGAAACTCCCTCTCCACAATGAAAATCAAAAAGTTGAATGCTCACACATACATAATATATATATATATATATATATATATATATATATATATATATATATATATATATATATATATATATTCCTATGAGTCCCCGTGGACTCATAGGAATACCTTGATCACGCGCAAAATCGTGATCCTTTCCAATATGTATATATATTATATATATATATATATATATATATATATATATATATATATATATATATATATATATATATATATATATTAAGTAATCTGATCATCCCTTGAAGCATTATCTGAACATTTTCTCGTACATTAAACTGGATACAGGCACGACTGGTTTGTGAGGAAGACTCCTGCTTTAGGTAACTAATACGTCCAGAACCAGCGTCACAGGGGGACGCGCTCTTGTGCACTCTCAAGAATTTACAATGGTAGATGTCGAACTGGTTTCAGCCAGTGATATTCCCACTCCCAGGGATGGACTTCATGTTTTTATTTCATGATCAGAATCTCCTGTCAAGGAGGCAGGCGGCACTGAGAGAGAGAGAGAGAGAGAGAGAGAGAGAGAGAGAGAGAGAGAGAGAGAGAGAGAGAGAGAGAGAGAGAGAGAGAGAGAGAGAATGGCAGGGCTAGCGCGTCGCACTCACCGCCTAGTATTGCCTTGGATCTCATCTTCATCTAAATGTTTCTGAAGCCACCCCACGCATGTTTCATATTTCTCCTGGTTTTGCATTAAATAATTTTCTTTTTTTTCTGGACACTCGTACATTTTCGTCTGATATCTTTTTAGCATGTTCCCAAGAATTACTCCCGGTCTGATCATTCCCAGTCTTCCTCGCTGAGATTATTTCCAGATCTAAAACTTTATTACTTATGCCTTATACTTTTTGCCATGCATATATTATCATGACTCCTTTGTCTTCTTCTTTCTAGACTGTAGAGTTCAACTTTTTTGAGTCTTTCGTGGTAGTTCATATGCTCCAGGCTACCAGTTCTGCGGAAATGTTACAGAATGAACTCATTCTGTAACTGTCCTTTGAAGATGTGTTGATACGCGAAAACGCTAAGGATCTCGTGTTTCCTTTTCCATGTTTTTTTTCAGCATATACACATATGTCGCACAGCCGTATCCTATGTTGCTTCTCACATATAAGATAAACATGTATTCATTAGCATTCTATTTCATGTTGTGAAAGTTCTCATTATCATAACACAAACTATTAGTTTTGAAAGCATTATCTTATAAATTATTGTGAAAGCTTTCGTTATCATACCACTCATTATCTGGCTTGAAAGCATTATCTTAATACAACTGTTGTGAAAGTTCTCATTATCATATCGTTCATCGTTTGGCTTGAAAGCATTGTGTTAGCAATGTGTTCCTTCCATACATATTTGTCGTTTACAGTACCTCCTAGTGCTTTGACACTTCCCCCACTCTTTATTTCTTTCCCCGAAGAGCCTTTAGAGAGAGAGAGAGAGAGAGAGAGAGAGAGAGAGAGAGAGAGAGAGAGAGAGAGAGAGAGAGAGAGAGAGAGAATATCTAGGGTAGCCAGATAACAGAATGCCTGTTGGGTGATGCAAAGGTTAAATGATTACACGTAATTTTTATCTGATGATAATCTTAGTGCATGGCATGCGGGTAGAAGAGCAGGGAAAGCTGTTTCACTATCCTTTACTCCCTCCATCAACAACAACAGCCGACAGAAAAAGGAATGGAAGTAAAACTATACATTTTTGAAGTACACCGGCATGGAAATTAACAGCACAGAACGAAATGGAAAATCATACTATAATTTCTTTTTTTACACCATCCCACACTCTGCTGCACTAATCTATATATTCATAGGGCCTGGAATGAAAAAGAGGAATATATATATATATATATATATATATATATATATATATATATATATATATATATATATATATATATATATATATTCAACATGTATTCTTTTAACGGATACTCCAAAATGAATGATGGAAGAAGAAAGAGCCTAACGAATTTGTGACGGCATCCATAGCCTCCGCATCAACAACATTTAACGGTAATTTGGTCCAGTATTCAATACTCACAATTAGAACGAAACATATTCTTAAGTCAGGATCACGTCTTTCAGCTTTGTATTATTCCCTTTGTTCTGGAAATTGTATTACCTTGGATTTCCAGGGAAAATCATCCAAGTGATTTACGTTGTCGAATTTATTAAAAAAAAATTCAAAACTCGCATAAAGTCATAGTAAAGTATATACGCTTCTTAAGATAAAAGATTTAATAATCTTAACCTCTTTTCGTACGAAAGATTTCTGAAAGCTGGAATCAGTTTGATGGCCCGTCTTTGCATTTGTTTTACTTTTCTCCTCATCCTTTATATAGTTCAAGGACCCGAAATGAACTGCATATTCAAGGCGTAGTTTCAGTTAAGCGTTGAAAGGTGTTACAATTGTTCTTGTTGTTTTATAATCAGTGGTGCCAGGTATAAAACCTAAGATTCGGTGTGATTTATCACGATATTATACGCTGTTTAGTACACTTTAGATTATTACTGATAACAGCTTCAAGATCCCATTATTCATTTACTTTAGACGTTGGATTTTTATATATTTGGTTGTCGTGTTTAGTAGTCTTACATGGAGAGCGCATAAATTTACATCTAAGTTAAATTTCAGTTGTCATTTGGCCAACCACTCAGCTGGTGTGTTAGAATCTCTCTCAAATATGTCACAGTGTCTACAAATGGCTTGCTTCACCTTCTAGTTTCGTATCATCAACATACTTGAAGGTCTTAGATACGAAACCCATTTCCAGATCATTAATTTGTATCATGAAAAGAATGAAGCCAAGGTTTCGAATCCTTTTAATACACCTCTCGTCACGTTCTACCAGCCTGAGGCTTCGTCATTTAAAACTACACGTTGCTCTCCGTCAGTGAACCAGTCACTTGTCCATGCACATTCCTCGTGATTTCAATTTACATAGCAGTCTCTTGAGTGGCACTTCAATGAACGCCTTTCGGAAGTCTAAGGTGTATTACACAACGGGTTACTCTCGAGTACCAGTTGTCATATAAAACCATGAAACATTCCATTAAATCTATTAGATACGATCTTATATTACGGAAGTCACGATGGTTGGTCGATACTGCTTTATAATGATCAGAAATTCTATAGATCTCATTAATCTTTTCATCATTTTACCGAAAAGCGACGTAAGGGTAACTGTGAATTACTTCAAGGCCCATTTCTTATTTCCTTTCACATACAGTTATCAATTCTAACTTCGTATTTTTTTTTTTCCTTTTCACAAACTTAGCTCTTCTGTGATCTTGAATCGAGTTCGTTATCGTTGATAACAAATCTTGTATTTACCTTTAGTGTAATGACAGTATGGTCGCCATCCGCCAGAGCCTCTCCTAACGTGTCAACACATTCCAGTCAACATTTGGATTGTCAAGGTCATCTACGATGACTTCCTTACAAGAAATCTTATTCCGTTGTAGAGAATAAAACGTTATATAACAAACTTAGAGAGAGAGAGAGAGAGAGAGAGAGAGAGAGAGAGAGAGAGAGAGAGAGAGAGAGAGAGAGAGAGAGAGAGAGAGAGAGAGAGAGAGAGAGAGTCAAAAGATTCTATCTCCTCTCATTGTATGACAACGGCATAAGACGAAAAGCTATATGAGCACAAGCTATATTATCTATATTAGCACAAGTAAGCAGTAGCTGAGCAAATTGAGAGAAAACAAAAAAAGAAAACCATGAGAAAAAACGGGGGACAACACAGAGGGGAATGACAGAGACTGTAATTCAGGAGGATTAGTATGAGCCACAGTATCAGCATCAGGAGCTGTAGTGGGATTGGTATCAGTGGCAACAGTAATAGTAGTACTAGTATCAGGAACAGTAGTGATGACAGTATCAGGATCAGTTGAGGTACCAGTATCAGTAATGGTATCAATATCAGGAGTGGTAGTGGTACCACTATCAGTAGCAGAAACGGTATCAGTATCAGAAGTGGTATCAATACCAGGAATAGTAGTGGTATCAGCATCAGTAGTGGTACTGATATCAAAAATAGAAGCGGTACCAGTAAGAGTATCAGAAGCAGAATTAGTAGTAGTAGTAGTAGTAGTAGAAGTAGTAGTAGTAGTTGTAGTATCAGTATCAGAAACAGCGTTGGTATCAGTATCAGGAACACGTGGGCCACTAGGATACGAGATATCAGCATCAACTGGAAGAAAAGAAGAGGAGCAAGAGCACAAGAGTACCCCCAATATCCGGCCCTTCCTGAATAGCGGGCAGGAGAGAGAGAGAGAGAGGAAGGGAGGTGGTGGAAGGAGTGAGGGAGGGAGCGAGGAAGGGCACTCAATATTCCCGTCGCACTATGACAAAGGAGGCTGGGGCTCAGTAATATTCCCAGCGCTCCTTGCCGTCTGTTTTTCCCTCCGCCATTGGGGTTCATTACCAATTTGAAATGCTCACGTAGCTCGCTCTGCGGCAGGAATATTAAAGGCCGAATATTTTAGTCCGTTACCTTTGTGCAGCTGTTCGGGATCTGTTTTTCTGCATTTTTTTTTTTTTCCTTGCGATGGATCGACAGTCTTCCTTTTGTGTTCCTTTCTCGCCAAACATGACTCTGTTTATGATGTGTGTGTGTGTGTGTGTGTGTGTGTGTGTGTGTGTGTGTGTGTGTGTGTGTGTGTGTGTGTGTGTTGTGCTGATAACTTTTTTTAGTATTTGACTCTGCATTTATTTGTCTTCATGTTCTATATGCCACTTGCTAATCTCTCTGTAACAACACATTTTATAAGACTCTCAAAATCACCTCTGCAGTATTGTTAGATTATTTTTCTATGTCGAAGTTGCTTTTGGGTATCTATACCAGTATATTTCATATTTATTTTCAAAATCTTTCTTTCTCACTGTTTTCTTTCTTCTTCCGCTTCTTTTTCTGCTTGTTTCCTCATTCATTTTTTTTTTTTTTCATCATCCAACAGAACCTTCCATGTTTCCTCACTCTTTTCTTCAGTCTCTCTAAATTCATCTACTTTCCTTGTCTTCCCTTCCTCACTTACTATCTATTCACTGGCCCCATCTACTTACCCCTTCATCTTCCTCCTGCCTCCTACCCTTCTTCCTTCTCCTGTTCTTTCCCTTCCCCCTCAGTCCTCCCTCCCCCTAATCATCATACCCCCCCACTTATTCCTACCCCTCGCCCCTCCCCCCCCCCCACTCCCCGTCCTCAACACAACTTCCATTATTGCAACATAAATTTCGGGTAACAAGTTGTGCTGAAGCTTTTCTCGAAACTTGGGCTTAAACAACACTGGCTTGTACTCTGTGTCCTCTCTCTCTCTCTCTCTCTCTCTCTCTCTCTCTCTCTCTCTCTCTCTCTGCAGGCAGCATAGCCCCGCTCTCAGTATCTCATGCCTCCCTCACACACCCGCAAATGTAGAGTCAGAGCCACAAACACGATTACGCCGGCCCATAAAACCAAAACCAGAGAGATGTGGGCGTAACGCTAAAGACAAATAATCAAGCCATTCCCTCTATCCTCCTACCTTTCCTTCCTCAATCCCTCCCTCCCACAGCCCTCTATCCTCCTACCTTTCCTTCCTCAATCCCTCCCTCCCACAGGATCGACACAGCCAAGATATGCAACAAAAACGGTGCGGATATTCGAGCACCGAGAATGGGCCGCGACTGCAAGAAGATTAACATTGGAATTTCAGGTATTTGGAGGATCTGATCATATATTCCAACACGCAGGAAGAATTCCGTTCAACCTGGGCTGGCTGTGGGAGGGAGGGGATCTCCCAACCTTGGCTGGCTGTGGGAGGGAGAGGGGATCCTCACTCTGGCGAGCTGTGGGAGGATGGGACCCGGGGATTCCATCCTTGGCTGCCTGTATGTGGGAGGAAGGAGGGGTGTTCCAACCTTGCCTGGCTGTGGGATGGAGGACGCTCCAACAGTGGCTGGCTGGGAAGAGGAGAGGAATTCAACCTTAGCTGGCTGTGGGAAGAAGGGCATCCTAACTTGGGCTGGCTGTGGGAGGGTAAGGAGCTCCAACCTTTGTTAGCTGTAGGAGAGTTGAGGCTCCTACCCTGTGAGGCTGAGGGAGGGGGCTCCTACCTAAACAGGCTATGGGTCAGGGGGGGGGGGTTTCTAGCCTTGGCTGGATGTGTGTGAGACGGGCCCAATCAGGGATTGCTGTGAGAGAAAAGGGGTCCCAATCTTGGCTGAATGTTGGGGAAAAGGGACCCCAGCTGAAACTGGTTGTGGGAGAGAGGGACGGCTTATATCTTAAGTACCTTGTCATATTCTCCTGTGCATTAACACGCTATGACAGATCTAGTAAAGGAAAAGAAATGGGAAAGGAAAGGTGAAAAGGGTAAAGGATAGGACAACAAAGGTAAACAGAATGGCATCAAAAGAAAGAAAAGGGTCATAAAAGCGAAAGGGACAAAGTAAAAAAATAGAAGAAGGAAGTTAACGACGTAACAGAGAGGGGACAGTAGAAAAGGGAGGAAGCGGACAAAGAAAAGGTGAACCATCAGAATGTAACATGCTGGTCCCTGAAGGGATATCCAGATATGAGCGCAATATTGGTAAAGGAACTCTCGAGTCGAACAGCTGTCGACTCCCCTTCACACATGCCTGAGAACACAGTATGGTTGATGCCTCAGCCAAACGTGGACAACAGAGATAAGCTGTTGAACACAAGATGCGGTTGTCAACTATACGACGGTTTAGCTTCCACGAAAATATATATCATATAAATTCTAATGTGTATAGGATGTGATGTGTTTTTAATAACGAAAATATTCAGCAACGTAGAGATAAGGTCTTCAACAAACCCTGAAGGCTGTTGATGGCAGGACAACAACAACTTAAAAGTTGTATCCACGATTTACATCAGGTGAATGAGTCAGGACTGCATGGCGAGACCATATGTGAGCTAATCTACTGAACCATATGTGTAAAGTCTGATATTATGATTACCTCGCCTCTGAGGTCTGACCCTTCGTTACCTCTGTAATCCTTTCGAACTTGCCTTATGGGATAAGCATGGCCGACACGACAAATAAGCCGCTGTTAGTGGCGGCGAGAATGAACTGAACGATGAAAGAGAACGTGAGGAAGAAAAGGATGACAGAAGGAGGAGACTAGAAAGGAGGAATGGGGAGGATGAAACAGGAAAAAATGGAAGGGTGACGGAAAGGGATGGGAGAATAAGAGGGAGAGAGGAAGAATACCAGTGGTCGAGAGATTTATGAGAGAAAAAAACAAGAGACGTTTGCATACCCGACGTTGCTTTTGAGATTATGCAGACGTTCATGTCGGAGTCTGAACCCGGCAGCGTTTTGTTGCCGGGACCCTAAAACTCGACTTGCCTCTTATCTCGACCATTTCGTCTGGAATCTATCTCATCATCTGGCGCGTCCCTCCTCCACTTCTACACCTTGAACTTGCCTTATCTGTCCACCGACCATCGTCGTTTCTGTGTCCTGATCCTTCTCTGTCCCTTGATCACTATCTGTCTATCTTTATCTTTTGTAGATTTCTAAAAAATCTTTTCTATCAAGGACCCCGGTTTCTTTATTTTCCTGTGTCTTGACCTTTCTATTTTGGGTTGTGATCTTTATCTCCGCCCTAAACCTCCTCTTTTCCAGCACCGTGAACTTCATTTGTCCACCAACCTTCCTCTCTGTGTCATTCACTATTCGCCACTGCCTTCTTGACTCCTGCAGGGATCTGTTATGATCTAGAACATTACATAGATATCTTTACCTCTGCTTCTATCCTTATCCAGATTTTCTATACGAATACAGAAGTCTTTACCATCTAGTCTTTACCATACAGTTATGACCCTCTTTATCCTTAACTTGTTTATGTGTGCTATGACCTTTCCGTGGCATTTATAAAAATGCATACCACGACATTTTTTTTTTATCTGCAAACTGACCTTTTTTCTGGAGCCAGAATTTCTTCCTTTGCAACTTTTTGTTATCCAAGGTTGATCATTATTGTCTGTACTGTCATCATCCTACCTCTGACTTACAGTATCTTAGTTATGGCTTACAATATCTTAGTTATAGCTTACAATATCTTAGTTATAGCTTACAATATCTTAGTTATAGCTTACAATATCTTAGTTATAGCTTACAATATCTTACTTCTTACAGTATCTTAGCAGTGACTTCCATCATCTTAGCTCTGGTTTACATCATTTACATCTGACTTACATTATCTTAGCTCTTCTTACATCATCTAAGCTCTTACTTACATTATCTTAACTCTGACTTACAGCATCTTAACTCTAATTTACAGTATGTCAGTAATGACTTACAGCATCTTAGCCCTGACTTATAGTATCTACAACCCAAGACCTGGTCTCCCTTAACTAGATCTCTACTTCTGTCCCGTATCTCTCATCACCTGTGCCCCTAAGCCTTCATTATCTGTGCTACCACCTTCATCATCTGTACCTGACCCTTGTTATATGTATCCTGACCTTCATTATCAGTATCCTGACCCTTGTTATACGTCTCCTGACCTTCACAAGATGTAGATTTTGATCTTGAATCTCCATGGCCTATATTACCTGTACCTTGACCTGTATCTGTGCCCTGACCTCCATGTCATGTGCCCTGGCTTTCATTATCTGTTCATTATCCGTCTCCTGTTCTTTTCGCCCATACCTGAATTAGTCTATCTTTTCATCTCACATTCAGTCTGTCTACCTCACAGTTCGACCCACCGTAAGTTTTCACTCCATTCGCGGTTCCATCTTCTGCTGATGAACCTTACCTTCGTCTTCCCTGGACTCTGTCTAATCAGATCCTGACATGGCCACTCCCTGACTCTACATACCCCGTGATCTTGTGCATCACGGCCTTGCCAACCGTTCACGAAACATGCCATTGATCTAGCTCACCATGACCTCCACCTGATCATCTTCGACCTACAAAGACTTGCTCTGACCCGAACCTCATCCTTCCCTCACGCCAAGGACGACACTTATGACAGCTTCCCTGTCATCGGCCAAGTCTCGAGCAACAACTTCCTCGTCATCAGCCTGGTCTCGAGCAACAACTTCCACACACACACCACACACACACATACACACACCACACACACACACACACCACACCACACACACCACACACACACACACACACACCACACACACACACCACACACAGCACACACACACACACACACACACCACACCACACACACCACACACACACACACACACACACACCACACCACACACACACACACACACACACACACACACACACACACACACACCACACACACACACACACACACACACACACACACACACACACACCACACACACACACCACACACACACACACACCACACCACACACACACACACACACACACACACACCACACACACCACACCACACACACACACACCACACCACACACACACACACACACCACACCACACACACACACACACACACACACCACACCACACACACACACACACCACACCACACACACACACACACCACACACACACACCACACACACACACACACACACACACACACACACACACACACCACACCACACACACACACCACACCACACACACACACCACACCACACACACACATACACCACACTACACACACACACATACCACACTACACTACACTACACTACACTACACCTCACACACACCACACCACAGCACACTACACCACACACACACACACACACACACACACACACACACACACACCATTACACCTCACACACACCACACAACACACACACCTAAGACTTTCCTTCCATCTTTTCAATACAATGACTTTCTTGTGTCAGAGACCTCCCCTCACACCACGTGGGAGGGAGGGAGGGAGGGAGGGAGGGAGGGAGAGAGAGAGAGAGACAGAGAGAGAGAGAGAGAGAGAGAGAGAGAGAGAGAGAGAGAGAGAGAGAGAGAGAGAGAGAGAGACTTCATTCTTCAACACACATGAATACTTTTCTTCAATATTCCTCTACCACATTACACGACCAGTTCCCTCCTAAACCTATGGCTCATCTTGTCATCCAACCCTCCTACCGATACTTCTCCCCCTGGACGAGGCAGACCCTTTAAACATTCCTCCTACCCTAATTCCCCATCCCATCTTCCAATCCCAGGGGGTCATATATCCCTAACAGCCGACTCTCACTCTTCCCTCAGCTGCGTCAGGAGTTCTGAAGGTGTGTGTATACGGAGGTTTTACGGGGTCTGAGGAAACTACATGGTAGAAGCGGGTTATTCGTGGAGGCCATCCTTGAAGAGGTAGGCCTTCTGATCTGAATACTGACGACGGTGAGGGGGGACAACAGAGAGAAGTGCGGGTGAGGCGCCATCAGCTCTTGAGTCAAACGGGCGTCACACTCCGATGTCCTGAAGCTACCACGCCCCGACCTCAGTCTTGGTAAACACAGCAAAGGGAAGGGATGGGACTTGATCGCCCTCACGCAAGACAGGTAAGGATGCATGCCAAGCCTTCTAGACATCCCTTCAGGAGTAATTACTCTCTAAATACGTGGACAACATACGAGAAGGTGTCCTCCAAGGTGTACATGAAAGTATCAAATTCTAACATCTAATATGTTGGTGCTAGGTGGGTGTAATGATAAGCGATCGGATGGTTTATATCCCATTATGTGTGCAGTCTACTTTCATGAATGTGGCTAATCGTAACAACCAGTATGATCGGTGTTAGCTTCTAAGCCTTCAATTTGACATTATCAGTGACCTCTTGTAGTGATTCAAGACTGTTTTGGTTATTTTGATTCATTATGGATCACGTGGACACAACCTTGACCTTTCATACCAGTTCATAAGTACGTCTTCTCTTACTGATTTTCTATTTTACTTAACTTTTTTTCTTTTTTCAGCGTCCATAAAATGTAATTACTTCAAAAGCTTTTGACCGCTTTCGTGCACTGTGCCACCGGTAAATCTTGCTGTCTTCTTACCCTGAATGGATGTAATGTAAATGACACATTTTTCGACACACCACACACACACACACACACACACACACACACACACGGATGTAATGTAGTGGATAGCGTTACTGACCATGAAACAACACGGAATGGGCCAGAGATGGACCTGCATGGGTTCAAATCCTCATGAGGCAGGCGGCCCACACCCAACTCAGATGTTCATCCACCCCTCAGTGTGGGTCCATAAATGGGTAACTGGCTCACACTGGTGTGTGTGTGTGTGTGTTTCTATATATGTCCGTACAGGAGTAAATATATGATCCACATATACAAGGCTAAAAGACGAGGTAACACGAATTACTCTCTCCTCGTAGTACTCAAACAGTAACAAGACACACACATTTCTGCCGAGATTCAGGGGGACTCCAGCTCTGCAAACCTTTTGTGAAAGTACCGTAAGTGGAGGGAGTAGCGGAGGAGGAGGAGGAGCCGCCGGGGGAAACATCTCCAGTACATAACATTGTGCCAACTTCAGTAATGAAATCACGAGAAGACCAGACGACTGAAATCGAATGATTATGGATATCGCCAGGTTAGGTTAGGTTAACTCAACTAAAATGTTATATGACTATTTATGTACACGATATTAAGACAGATGATGATGAGAGTTACAGACATAAAGTGAAGAAAGAAGCTAATGGAAGAAGTGCTATCGAGGAACGAAACCATAAAACATAAGATATATTGCTGATAAGAGAAACCCTCTGCCTATTATTGTTCCCGATACATTCTATTTCTTCCCAGGAGACTGACTAACAGTGATTGGTAGACTACTGGGGAAAAGAATTAGGACATTTAACATCGCATGAGCCAGGCAACTAAAGTCTCTGAAATTAAGGCAAGGAAAATTAGACAAGCCAGTCAGGCTAGGTTAGGCGAAGCCTATTATCACACACACACACACACACACACACACACACACACACACACACACACATACACAGATAAGCAACACAGAAATTCATAATTTGATATAAACAGAAATCAAATCTGACAAGGTTATGATCAAACAGTCGTGACTACATCCACCAGAAGGAGACTACGGAATGAGGGCAATTTGGCCCTTACTGAGGACGAAAAAAGAAGAAAAAACATTGGGAGATTATAAGGATGAATCATACCAGACCATAAGGCTGGGGATGTGTTTTCCACTCTGTCTGAGGACGCAGTAAACGACAGTACTCACTGTTCACATTTTCTCTTTCCAGTGATGATTGTGCATATACCTCTTCACGGTGAACTGAAGGTTCTGCATATATATATATATATATATATATATATATATATATATATATATATATATATATATATATATATATATATATATATACTTAGCTTTAGCCACAACCCATTTTATCGAACAGAACAGAATCTGAGGCTGTTCAACAGATTCAGAGAATGAGGACTGATGCATTGGGAGAGAGATCTGGGAACACCGGATTGGAGGCACGAGAAAGAGAATTAAGTAAGCTGCAGAGAGAGAAAATCTTTCGGGGAAAAAATATGATCTGTTAAGTGAAAGGATTAGAAAAGTGCAGTGCATGCAGGATCACCGCTTGCGGACACAAAGGGATATTTTAGAGAAAATCAGAGACACAGAGGTTGACGAATCAACACAAATGGATTTTTGCAGAAAAGTGGGAGGGACCGAATGTAGGACGAGTAGTGAAGCGGACAACTGAGAAACATAAACCACCGAAGAGTTCCGGATCCGATGATCACATTCTAATGATGAGATACATGACGCTACAGGAATGCCTAGCGCAGCGTCTGGGGTGAAAGGAAGGTTGTAAACTGATGGCCACAAGAGGACGACCAGTAATGGATGAATTCACTTTGGTATGATCTAGCCAGGAGGTACTTAAGCAGGTTAAGAAACTTAGAAACTTGTTGGAACTCAGCAGTGTATTCATGAGTGATCGTACGCCAAATGAAAGAGAAAAGCAATGGATAGATTCGAAAAGCAAGATAAGGGAACAGCTCCGCCAGTACCAGAGAGAGCTCAAGAATGTTAAGTGAATAAAATATTAGACCATCAGAAATGTATGTAAATGGAGACGGTCGAGTAGCATAAGACAAAGAACTAGAATCCATGGAGATCCACCTAATACTATATGAATTATGAAGACAAAACTTGCTAAAGAGATAAGGTTTCATATGCTCTGTTCTGAGCGATACATGAGAGCGAGGAAGCAATGAGAAAACAACAATGGAGGAGGATTAGCCTCCTTGACAAGCAAGAGCTTTAAGTAGCGAGAAATACTGGTAGAGGTTCCATTCAAGCAATTCATTACGGGAAGAGTAACTGTGTGAAAGAAGTGTATACAAACATATAATGATGATAACGGAGGAACAATCATAATGGTAGATGAAACAGCAAAACACGCACTTCTCGTAGATAGGATGGTACGAATAATGGGTGGATTCTGACGACAAAGAAATCGACACGAGAGATTTTCATAATGACCGACAGAGTCATGGAGACACAAGTTGTTAAGAGTACAGGAAAATTAAATTTAGTAAGAAACTTGCATGAGAATATATAACAGAGTCAAGCATGAGGGAACAAAAGCAACTGAGGAAATTGCGAATGCGAAGGCGATACAGAAGTTTAGCAAGTTGTGTAATAGTGGAAAATGTTCAAGAAAGTGGGGTCTCGCAGGTAAAGAACTCCCTCCCCATACAACACAAATAGGTAATTACATATAACTAATGAATACAGACAGACAGACAGACAGACAGACAGACAGACACACACACACACACACACACACACACACACACACACACACACACACACACACACCGTACAATGATCGAAGCTTCTGGTAGCATTCCAGACTTCCTGGCGTTTGAGTTCTTTTAACATTCGTGTCACCTTCCCTCCGCCTACCACCACGGCCGGAGCCCAGCCCTCCCGTGCCCCAGCATCATCAAGACTCTGGGGAATATGTCTGAGGACTCATCATCTAAGGACGGTTGCCAATTAATATAAGGGCCTTGTTGAAGCCCCGTGCTGATGGCGTCTTAATTACATGGCAAAAACCTCTTTGATATAACGTTGTTGCTCACATGAAAGTAACTTTTTTTTTTCTTTTAGCATAATTTCCTATGCAGATTGGAACTCGAGCGTGACGTCCTTGCTGGTAAGTGACTGAAAAATGTGACGTTTATGCTACAGAAAGTCTAAAATATCAGAGGGCTATGTTAGAAAAAGTCTGGAAAATGTGATGGCTATCCTGGGGAAGGAGTGAACAATGTGACAGCAATATCAGAAGACGACTGGCGAAGCCATGTTGGAAAATGTCCTGGAAACGTGGAGGCTACGCTGGGCAAGGATGGCTATGTTGAGACTATGCTAGGAAAAAAAAAAACGGGAGAATGTAGAGACTTTGTCAACCAACTGGAAAATGTTGAGGCTAACCAGACCAGCCAGTAATCAACCATTTTTCTTTATACGAGAAATAAACAAACAAACAAAAACTACCACCGAAGACTGAGTAAAATCAATAAAATTTTTTCCTACAGTTTCTTTGGAAAGCAAACTTATATATGGACGTGACTCAACCTTCAAACTATGAATGTAATTATGTACCTGTTTGTACTGTATGGGGAGGGAGTTTGACATTCGTGGGGCCCCATCTCTCTCTCTCTCTCTCTCTCTCTCTCTCTCTCTCTCTCTCTCTCTCTCTCTCTCTCTCTCTCTCTCTCGTGTGTGTGTGTGTGTGTGTGTGTGTTTGTAATTATAATTATCTATTGTACTGTCCGGTGAGAGAGTTTTACGCTCGTGGGACCCCAGTTCTTCGACTTTCTCTACTGTCATAACGGCTTTTTAAATTTCTGACCCCATTCACAGTCTCATCATTCAGTTTCCACGATTCATCCACGACTCTTATGGTATAAAAGTACTTCTTTACATCCTTTCTAACAAGTTTCTTGCTTAATTTCATGTGTGCAATTACCATTTTTGTGCTACGGGGAGAGAGTTTTACACGTGTTTGACACGAGTGGAAAACTTTCTTCCCATGTGTGTGTGTGTGTGTGTGTGTGTGTGTGTGACTTACACTCCACCATCTCCCGTATCCATGAAAGCTACATACACATTACAGCATAGTGGCATCATATACCCTTGATACTAACCCTTATCATGTTTCTCCTCACGTCCTTTTATCCCTTACGCTCCTGCCAGGACTCCTCATATTACGGTCACACATATAACTCTATACCCTGCACAGCTGCTATTATCATCTGCATCCTCCTTACTCCCACCAGGACCCACAACACGGCACCCTCGTGCTCATATACCACACATCCGTTTTCCCTGTTCTGCTCCCACCACTTCTTCAGGTGATGATGAATGACTCTGTCTTTCCTCTCTCTCTCTCTCTCTCTCTCTCTCTCTCTCTCTCTCTCTCTCTCTCTCTCTCTCTCTGTTATATTTTTCTAATTCATAGTATCATTTTACATCGTATTCACGTTTCGAGGTTCACTCTTCAAATAAGTTCATACAGATAACACCGCATATAATACATCACAAATAGATAAAGAAAATAAATACATAGATACACAGAAAGACAAGAGACACAGATAGAGAGAGAAAAGTCGATAGAGATGTAGAGACAGATACAGACAGATAGATGGACAGATATTAGGAGAGAAGAGACGTTCTCACACGCGCGCGCGCGTGTGTGTGTGTGTGTGTGTGTGTGTGTGTGTGTGTGTGTGTGTGTGTGTGTGTGTGTGTGTGTGTGTGTGTGTGTGCAAATACTTACTTGCCTCTAGAAAGTCTCCAGGTTCCTCCCTCCCTCACATGGTCTCAGGCCGCAACATGGGTAAAAAAAAAGATTCATGCCACAATATCCACGTATTCTCTCACGGTGTCTTAATGCCAGCCAAAGCGCTTTATGGAGAGGTGCAATTTTCATACTTCTCAGAGAGAAAAAAAATTTCTCCGGTTATGTAAATCTACTAAACTAAGGGACATGAGGCGAGCCGAGAATTATACTGTGTTTCTGGCGTTTATATGCATATTAACCGTTAAAAGGTCACTGAGAAAATTAACATAAATTTGCATGGGTTACTTAATGACACGAGGGGAAAAGAGAAACACAAGGACTTTCATAACACTAGGTGACACAGGCAAGAAAATGGGGTTAATGGTCGAGTGTTGGATACGTGTGAGTGGCCAACAGCCCTCGACCAGTCCACGTCGATATCTTTGGTCGACGATCCTGGCCCAGTCACCTTCTCTGGCCCAGGCAACATCCCTAGCCAGTAAAAGTCTCTGGCCCAGTCAACTTCTTCGGCCAAGTCAACCCACCTGTTTCAGTCAACACTCCTTACCTAATCAACATACCTGGCCCGGTCAACACCCCTGGCCCGGTCAACACCCCTGGCCCGGTCAACACCCCTGGCCCAGTCAACACCTCTGGCCCGGTCAACACCCCTGGCCCGGTCAACACCCCTGGCCCGGTCAACCTGACACATGAATGAATACAAATGACTTTCTGGACACTTACTTATAACTCCAGAATTACTTAAGTATTACTTGAGCCGAAACTTTGAGCTTACTCGACACTGGTGGCTTTCTCAACACAGTGCTCACTCGATACGTAGCTTATTCGACATTTCAAACTTATTTGACTGAGTCAATACTTCTGGCCTTTTCGACACAGACATCGCTCAGTCGACTCTGATAAGTTATCTTTCACACCCACATCTCGGTCGACACTAAAAGGTCTTCTCGATGCTTCAAACATCAGGACACATCTTGCTCAGTCTGAAGGGTCAGGTCAGAGGTCATTCGATCACACTCTCAGGCATAGTTCAATAACCAGTCTTTGACTGGAATACTGAGAGAGAGAGAGAGAGAGAGAGAGAGAGAGAGAGAGAGAGAGAGAGAGAGAGAGAGAGAGAGAGAGAGAGAGAGAGAGAGAGAGAGAGAGAGAGAGAGAGACTATTAGAAAACCACGGTCAGCTATGCTGGGCCGTTACAGCTGACTCTTTTTTACCTTCTACCCTGTGGCGAGACCCTCAACCGCTGGCAGACAGAACCCCTGGCAGAAGTAGCCTATGGCAGAGAGATCCGCTGGCAGATTAGACCCCGGTAGAGATAAAGAAGCTCTGATAGG
>NC_092235.1:43215456-43272956 GCF_036320965.1 Panulirus ornatus | reverse complement strand
TCACTTATGCCTAAGGCCCGGCCACCCTCTCTTTGTCCAGTTCTCTTGTGAGATGGACGTGGAATGGAAGACGAGCTGACCTCTTCTTCCACTAACCTCTGTGCTCAACAGTGGCCCCCTAAATAAAACGTTCATCCAATCACCTTTGCTGTTCCTGTGATCACATTTTAGTGCTTTACGATCTACAGCTTCAAGTTAGAGTTCAACAATCGACGAAGCTGACCGTGTGACATGTCCCCTCGATGGCACCTCCCAACCAACACTCAGGGTCGAATCCTGCCTAGTAACACCTTCATGTGGTCCCAGCCGTTCAGAGCCCAAGGCCTCCATCGGGAAATGTCATGAAAGCGCCAAGTCATTCCTGCAACCCAGCACAAGTCACTTCCTCACCTCTGACCCCGTCCACTGTGACGTCATCGTTATCTATGTCACGGGACTATCCAACCCTTTGCTCTAGCCAACGTAGCGTCGACCTCAGCGACTGGACTTTGGTCTTCTCTTCGCTGACACCGGACGAGAACTCCGCACCTACCATCACTGGACGCACGCACTCCTGAGCGCACACCCCATCATCACCCGGGACGTCCACGTCATGTAATTCTGGCCCCTGATTCCACGTTCTCTCCTTTTGGGAAACAGATCGAAACCAACCCTTCAAGAAATGTCACAACACCTTATTGTTAATAACAAGATACCTGAAATTTTAAGTTTGTGTCCACTTCTTGCGTCTAGTCGGTAAAACTTACCATATGAAACTATGTAATGTATGTACTGAAATACGAATTGTAACATTTTATGTGATATCAACCCACTGGAGTTCTGACTAAGTGCCTTTGTTACCCCTGTAATCCTTTTGCACTACCGTTCACAGGATGAGCATGGGGGTGCATAATAAATTTGCCGAGGGCACCGGCACAAATCAACCAACCATTTTAGCGTCACCGACTTAGGGGACCAACCTGTGCTCCACAACCCACCCGCACGACGCTACCGATGCCTGAGTGATCGCCAGCGTTATACTGTGGTGTCTCAGTGATACTCTGTCTTCACAGGACTACGATACCTGTTGTGTTTCACGATGTATCATGTCACAAAACTGGACGAAAAGGTCACAAACGCTTACGAGAGTAATCGCATTTTTTTCCTCATAGAGTATATTCTTGGTCTAAGTATGTGGTGGCACTTTACTGCCTCATAGAAAGAGGGAGTTCACTTTACATTTTACCGTTGTCATCTGCCTCCCTACACCCTCCCTATATGGCTCATGATACCCAAGCCCCATGCGGTATGACGCCTCACACGGTTTTGACAAATGAAGTCGGGTTAATTCCCCTCTAAGGTTATGATGATGGTAACTTACAGACAGAAACTCCTTCCTACACTGAATAACTCACTCTCAGGCCTGAAGATAATTCCCATGTTGACCAGGAGACCGGAAAAACTGGTTTCTATAGAAAAAAAAAAGTACATGGGAAGAACAGATAACAGAGGACCTGATGGTTTATTTCAAGGCTACCTGCTGGAGGACAGAAATAAGTTTGTAAAACCTAGTCTGTGTCGACGGAGACAAGATAGTAAAGCAGAGGGTTCCTTCCCACTCACCGGTGGCACATCAGCCAACAGGAATATAGGTAGCAATGTTGGATCAACATGTAGTATGTAGAGAGTATATGAGCACAAACATTATAGGGAATGATCTAATTCCAATGGCATAATATCATGTAAAGATTACCAACTGCTAAAGAATAATAAAGAATAATAAAGCTTAAATATGTGCATATCATACGACAGGTGTATTCAACGATATGTGCATATCATACGACAGGTGTATTCAACGATATGTGCATATCATACGACAGGTGTATTCAACGATATGTGCATATCATACGACAGGTGTATTCAACGATATGTGCATATTATACGACAGGTGTATTCAACGATATATGCATATCATGCGACAGGTGTATTCAACGATATGTGCATATCATGCGACAGGTGTACTCAACGATATGTGCATATCATGCGACAGGTGTATTCAACGATATGTCCATATCATACGACAGGTGTATTCAACGATATGTGCATATTATACGACAGGTGTATTCAACGATATGTGCATATCATACGACAGGTGTATTCAACGATATGTGCATATTATACGACAGGTGTATTCAACGATAGTTTATATCATCTGAGTATTCGTTTAGGTGTGACTTACTTGTACTGATAGGCTCCACCTTGTCATAGTTTATCCCAATAATCCATAACTCTGTTGCTTGTGAAACTTTTGCCTTTGTTAGCATTATACTTTCTTGCATTCAATCTGTAATTTCTGGTCAATGCATACTTTCTTAACATGAAGAAATTGTTGTGAGTTATACCGTCAAAATCAAAGCATTTCTAAAACTTTTGATAGTTCCTCTCTCAGTCCACGCCTCCTGTCTTCATTATCTATATTTTTCGGCGGTGGAATTGACTTTGGTGCTCTTCTTTGCATTCGTTCAAGTTATTTTTCTTTCGCGTTTGGTAGACTTTGGTGAACAAAGCTGAACAGCATATCATGTATGTGGCATGACAAGGCCGTTATGTAGTATTGTATCGCTCGTTTTAAGTTAATATTTCTGCTAGTGATTTTCTGGTCATTACTAATAATTAATCTAAGGTTCCTTTACCCCTTGTATGAAATTACCAACATGTTTTACAAACCATTCACATCCGTGTATCGATTAAACCACAGAACCCACAGCAACCACCTCCGGATCCTTATCCGCGCCCACTCAGCCTCAACGCATGAAGCACTTCTGACCTAATCCAAAGGCATCCTTTCTCCGAAAGAACACATAAAGGTATTCATGAAACACTATCAATAAAAGAATTAGCCGCAAATCAACCACACCCCCAAACATGAAATCCATTTGCTCACCCGCTATTCACTCTCATTGATACAACAACGCAATTAAATCCTTAATGAACTCTCATACAGCAGGTTCAAAAAATATATCAAACTTTCACTTTAACCTCTTTGGTCCAGTTGCAAGCCAAGCAAGTACCGATATCTTCAACCATTCCTGGTTACACAACAAAATCCTAAACATCCGGAAACTAGCCAAAATAGTACTAGTCCGATAACCCTCCAGACCAACCAACTCCCTCTCTTCCGTAGGTCGGCAACCAAGACCAGGTAGGTATATTACGGGGTCAGTAAACGGCTGCGCATTGAGCCAGCACATCAGTGGCTGTCCATGTCACCTATTAGGTCCGGGCAGCTGTCTCTTCTCTCGCTAACAAGATAAGCATGTAAAAATCCCTGATAAATAACACGTTTTCGATACGTTATCTCACGTCGGTCTTAGGCTCAAGGTTACCAAAATCAACATCCTAAGGATCCCTATGTATACAGATGATTGATTCTCCCTGGGCCTTGATGGATCTTATATGAAGTTCTTCTACCAGTCACTTGCTAAGATTCCCATTCCTAGACTAATCTTAACATAAAAGACACTCCCTTTTTATGAAGAAAACTGCAGCAGACTTCTTTTGAAAACTTAGGTAAAGTCCCTACCAATGTTCTCTCCCGACATATGCTGTCCCGATTTCTTTAATTCCTCCATTTTAACTCCTTATGCCTCCAGAAAAATCTTGGGAACTGTCCTCAGTCAGGAGGAGACTGGCAAGCGTCTGCACGCCGTTGCTCATGTCCATCGTGCTCTTTGTAAGGCAAAACGGAATCACCCAATGATAGACTTTGAGGCCTTTGATGATGCCCGTTTTTGTCTTGAAACACATCCGTGATATCATCTACGGACGCTCCACTGTAACCCTAAATGAACGCCAACCTCTCCTTCATCTCTTCAGGGACAACACTTAAAATGGAGAGGGAGTTCTTTAGTTTCTCTCCGTGCAAGTGAACAGTCTTATCCTCACGTTTTGTGTGGTAAGGTTAAGGTAAGAGCAGACACTCTCTCAACACAAGTTACTGCCGTCTCCACTCGTTAACCATGACTTGACCTTTATGAGGCTCTCCTGCAATAATTGTCAGATCCTAACTATCGTGATATCAGACACCCTAAGGGTGAGCTGCCATGCTTCTCTCCTCTTACGAAATTCCCAGACAAGGAATTCCTTCTGAACATCAGTTTGCACTGGCGTAATGCTACACGCCCAAACAAATATGCAACAGAAACGCCGAATTCCTCAACTAGTTGTTCCCTCGTCTCTCGTCACTCATGTTTGAAGGTTGTTTGTGACACTCGTAACGACGATTATCCTGGGAAGGCACGTGCTACTCGTCAAGCACTATTACAGTAATCCTGTCCTCACATGGCACAAGACATCTCACTCTAAGTGGACAAATGTTTCCCTTGTGCCGTCCCACAAAGGCATTTCGTCTGCACCTGTAGACTTGATTATTTATGATGTTCCTTTACGGCCTTGGCAAAGTGATTCTCTCGATATATGTTTTAGGTTCATTCCTCCCGATTGCTCGTCATGGTTGATTTATTCCGTCGTTATCATGAACTATATCTTGTACCACATAAATCTACAGAATGTGTTACTCCAGCTTTCAATGCTTTGTCGACATATTGCTCCAGGAGTCATTCTCTAGAATAATAACTTAGGATTCCACAACACAGTTCTCACTGCTCTTTGTAAACTATAACATTCAGAAGTATAATATATAAGTTCATCGCCCTGTTAGAAATGCTCTCGTCGAACGAGTGAATTCCAGAACCTTGAATCTTATGCGCTTATGTGATGTCCTACAGTGCTTCTTGGGGATATGACATCCCCGAAGTTCGGCGTTCCATACATTCAAAAATGATTCGGTCGACCGGCAGCACTCCACAACTGCGTCCTTTACGGTGAAGGAATATGTGTGTCCCACGGATTAATCCTCTTCGTCAGTATAAGACTTCCTCACGTTCAAGGTATCTCCTGGGAAACTTATCGGCTTATACAAAATTCAGATTCCCAAGTGTTGGGTGACCAGCAAATACTGGAACGCTTCAAAACCCGCCGAAGAAGGACAACTAAACATGTTGCTGGATCTACTGCCAAAGTTTAACCCTAAATTTTCCAGAGCATGTATCCGAAGCTTACATACGCACGAAACTGTCCAGTACGTGTCTGGAGCTTATTAGATGAGCACGAAAGTATGCAGAGCTCATTAGATGGGCATGAAAGCACTCAAAGTTTTCAAGACGTCTGTAATGACTTTACCATTCCTTCAGGCTAGCACTCTTCTTCCTCTTCATCTTGACACAGTGTTACTATTTTCTACTATATATATATATATATATATATATATATATATATATATATATATATATATATATATATATATATATATATATATATACGTTTGCATACTACTATCAGGACGGCCATGGCTTGAATACCTCAAACGTTGGGAAGAGTGTAGAACCCTTAACTCAATCCCTTAGTCAAAGTTAAATTTGATGCTTATTCTATTTCTTTCTCCAAAATTCCAGCTTCTAAGATTAAGAATTTCTCTCTCAGAAAGTAGGCCACATGGTTTTCAACTCACCTCCTCCTACCAATCACCGATCAAGTAAGTACTCCGAGATCCATCTCCCTGCACATCTCATTGTTGCCCTAAAATCCAATGGCAGCTGGGCTTGCTTTATTCAATTAACCTCGTCACAGCTTATCAAATTTCTATCACTCCTAGACTGACTCTTGTTCATCTAAGATTCAATTCTTCATTCTAAACTTTGTTCTGCCGATATTGGTCTGGTCATTCTGACCTCAGGTCTTGTTCTACACCTCCTGCAAGTCGATATTTACATGATCTCTTTACCTCATTTCTCAATACTTCATCTTCCTCACTTCATTCTGCGGAACATTATACACTTCCCCCTAGGAAGGATGTAGCTAAGTCAAAAAAGCTAAAAGACACATATATTCACAAGACGCTCCTACTGAGATCTCATCCAGTTTTGTCTAACTCCTGCAAGCTTCCCCTTCCCCGATATCAATATGGTTGAACGCTGTATTCATATCCGTTGATCCCGCCCATGTTCTCTTAACGTCAATTTTACCCTATTCTCTTCCCTGTGGTGGCTAGTTTCATCTTACATGCTTGCAGACAAATGGGGAAGAAGTTCGATTATATGTCAGTATGTTCTTTTGCCGTTGTTCAGTAACCTCTGATGAGTTCAGACTCCTGACAAATCATCATAAATTCGAGTAAATATTGTTCCATGATTTAGACACGACCTTGTTGCCATGCACATGAACTGCTCCCTTCCTGCCATGCATATGAACAACTCCCATCCTGCCATGCATATGAACAACTCCCATTCTGTCATGCATATGAACAACTCACATCCTTTTTTCAAGACTGCTTTCGTCTCAGAAGCGACGCTGAGCGAGGCGTCAATCAGGAACATCCACACTCCGTATCATCCTGATTGTTGCTGCACTTTTCTGTATCGCTGTTATTGGAATTTTCACCTTTACTGTTAACGACACCACCAGCGTCAGTACCTTACCACTCATCAGTTACCGTTTTTCGTTCTGCTCCAACAGACATAACTTCAATGTGTCTGACCCTCATATGATTTAATGTTTCCTTTTATTGTACAATTTTTAGATTTTTTTTCTTTTTGGTTTGTCACTTTCATGTGTAAGTCTACCATTGTAATGTCGCTTGTTTTTTTGTAACTACGTGTGCCCATGTATTAGTTCTATTGTACACACACACACGTAATTTTTTCATTAGCCCGATACTTTTCTGCAGCCTTATATATCATTACTATAAAATGCTCACCTGTTCAGTATTGCATGTTTCGTTTATCAGATACATTTTTTAATGCCTATTCGTTGTTGACTGTAACAGTTATTACCCGACTGCGTAGTGCACATAGTTTTTCTCCAGGGTTAAAAAGAAAAAAATATTGGTAAGCAGAAATGAGGTAGCTGAAGTAAGCAGATGATGCTGTGCTGTTCACTAATTCAGAGGACTTAGGTAGACTGGTGGGCAGGTTCGATAATAGAAGAGGATGATGCTGAAAGGGAATGCAAATAAAAGTAAAACGTTTCGTAGCGATTGTGGTAGGGAAATTGGAGTTGAAAAAAGGATCACATAAGGAAAGAAACTTGATGGTGCAGTGAAAGCTATGGTGAACGGGATAAGATTATAAGGGAGAAGTGGCAAGATATTCGCATGAAGTACTTGGTTACAGCGTTGTTGTATAGGCTGTGAAACCCAAGTGAACATAGGTTCGGGAAAAATGAAAAATAAAAGGAGATACGTATAGTTTGCGTAGCACAGCTGGAGCTAGAGGGACAGACAGAATGAGGGACGAAGATTATGTGGTGTGAAGACGTTAGGGTAAGTCTGTTAGGATGGTACGGTCGCACTATAGAATGTATGATTGACGATAGATTTATTAACAATATACCGTATCAGCAAAAAAGAACTTGTCCACCATTAGATAAATTTACTCCTCCGTACAGTACTACAAAAATAAACAAAAATGAAATGTAATAACTACATTCTACCCTTTTGTTATGTCTCCCTTAGCCTTAATTACCATCTGCAGATGTCTGGGCATGGAACTGGCAAGGTTCCTGAAGTATGTTAGGTCCAGGTGTTGGGTTCTTAGGGTCTTGATCTGAATGAGGCGAGGCAATGATGAGGTGTGGCACGAAACAAGCTTGACTTTCATCTGGTTCCAGCATTTCTCGGTTGGGTCAAGGTCTTGGACTTCCCAGGCCACTCCAGCGATTGAATATTTTTCTCTGATTATCAATTCATCACCTTTCTAGCCTCGCGGCAGCGGGAACTATCCTGCATAAAGTGATCACAACCATGAACTTCATAAAAGGGAGGCAGATGGTCCTTAAGCACCTTAATGTACCGCTTTCCATTTACTGTCGTGTTTTAAGATAAGAACAACCCTCGTTTACCCACTGCGCCTAGAGATCATCACACTACGTGAGTACTTCACCGTGAAACGAAAATCATACCGGCTGCTACCCTCCGTCCTCACCCTCCCTTGCCTTACTCCAATGCCGGTATGATTCTCGTTTCAAGGTGAAATACCCAGATAGTGTGATGATCTCTAGTGGCGCAATGGGCAAAGGGTTTGCGAGAGGGAATTGAAGGTCCTTTTCCAAGCGATAATGAAAGGTTCTTTGAGAGACGTTTCCTGGAAGATATGGAAGGCTTTTTTAAAAGTCCGGCGACTGAAATGCGGGGTTCCTTCAATACTACTCGTCTTAGGAGGTTATCTGTGGTTCTTAGCTAACTTAGCTAATCTAAGACCAGCTCTAAAAAACAGTGCTTGAAATGTTGCTTTCCAGTACAATAACACCATCAGTAAGACCTTAATGAATAGTAGGCCAAATTATGCAACAACTGGGAGTGTTTACGCCGTCAATGCAAGGCATGTAAAGATATATACATATAGGCCAGACCGGAAAAACTGTAACGGAGAGATGTTATTGGCACCGTCATGCAGTACGCAGGGATGACCACATAAATGTGATCGCTAAACATTGTCATGAAAATGATCACTCCATAGATCATGAAAATCCCGTTAATCTACACCCCTCTGCTGATTATGCAACACGCAACGTCAATGAATCTGTTTTAATTGCTCATACTAAGAACTTTGATATGTCCCCAGGCAATTTCATATCCCATCCTAGCATTAACCAAATCATTATGAGAGAATTGACAAAACACGAAAACATAGAAAAAAGTTGTTCAAGACACACCCAGCTTCCCAGGTCAACCCCCACCACATGACCCCCTAAATCACTCTCCCTTACAACGGTTACTGCCAGACAAAGCGGACAGAGGTTGGTCTGTACTGATTGGTGCTGGACGGCGGGATTCGTGTGTGATATTGGGATTTAAATAACTTTGTTAAGTACTGGCACCTGATGAGGTGGATTGTCTCCACGAAACATGTCGCGCCACATGTATAGAAAAATTACATGTTAAATGAAATATTATGAACTACTAATGTGCGATTTCACCTTCACAACTATCATATCAAACTAGTGTGATCATATATATATATATATATATATATATATATATATATATATATATATATATATATATATATATATATATATATATATATATCAGTACAATACAGGTCACATGGAGAGGTAGACCGCTGAAGAGATGGCTAGATGTAGAGAAAAAAGGTTCTAGGGCTTGGGATCTCCCACAGAAAGATGCTGGAAAACTGGTTGGGGATTAGATAGAAGTATTTTGTGTGAAGTTGGTATGAATGCAGACGTTGGTCTCACTTGAGGAGTGTAAAGCGAAGAAGTGAGAAGCGACTTTCTGTATGGAAGACCACGTTTAATGCACCAGACACACCCCATTCAACTTTTTTTTTTTTTGATGTTGAGGACTCTGATCACGTACGAAATTCCACATCAAGGCCGGGCCTTAATTGAAATATAGAAAAAATATCGAAAGGGTACAAAGAAAAGAGAAGGGAAAGCACTTACGAATTTGGGGGAAGTGAAAAACCTGTCAATCAAAATATGCCACGCCATAGTTATTGGGAAAGACATGACAAAATACAGAGTTCCAAAGCTTTGACGTGTAGGGAAAGAAACAGTTATCAAAACAGCCCATCCCTGAAATGCCGATGGCCACATAGTAATCATGTGACGCAACATCTAGCTGAGAACTGAGGGGCACAGAAGCAGCCAGTCCTCGGGAGCAAAAACCAAGGTAATACATACAGAAGATGGAAAGTGAACCAACATTACGGCGTTGGGCTAGAGCGTCAATTTTGTAGGTTAGTCTGTACTGGGAGAGTTTGTAAGTCGGACTGCTTTCAACTCAACTCTGTCAAGTAAGGATGCAAAGTTAGAACCACACCAGATGTGAGAGCAGTACTTCATATAAGGGCGACTCAGTCCTTTGTATAAATGGAGTAACAGTTCAGAAGAAAACAAGTTTCGACATCTAAACAGGGGACCCAGTTTTCTAAAGGCAAATTTAGCTATTCCTATGATGTGGGTTTTCCAAGAAAGAGTGGATATTACAGTAATACCAAATATGTTCACCGAGTCAAGAAGTGGAATCACAGAACAGTCCAAGGAGAGACGAGAGTTGTGAGGCATTTTTGATAGTGAGATGGTAATGAACTAAATTAGACGTCGTCTACTCCACAGAGATATCCTGTCCAAGTCTGAGTTTACTGAGGAAACTGTGTCAAGACGAGATCCAGATCGAGTGAAAGAAGGAGCAGAACTAAAGGAAGCGGATAAATGCACTGTTGAGTCTGCAGCGTATGAGTGCATTTTATTATTTGTGGAGGAGAGGAAATCATTGAGAAAAAAGCAGAAAAAGTGTAGATGACAGGATAGATCGGCCGGAGAGGAAGCTAAACATGAAGGAGCAAAGTGAGGGAGGGAAGCCAAAAGAGCGGAGCTTAGAGATGAGACCCCGGTGCCACACCCTGTCAAAAATTTTGGACAGGTTGAGGGCAACTGCACATGACTCTCCAACATCTTTCAGGGTTGATGACCAGACATTAGTAAGATAGGAAAGAATATCACCATACTGTTGATCAGAGAGACGACTGATCTTCGAGGTGTCTATGGATATGGGAGTTGAGGAGGAATCCAAAGACTTTGGAAATGGTAGATGTCAAAGCAATAGGAGGATACTTAGAGGGTGGGGTCAGAACAGCATGTATCAATGTATGCTTCCAAGGAGAAGGAAAAGTTTTGTTTTTTCTAATAGAAACGGAACAGAGGAGCAAGCACAGGTGCAAATCTAGAGGCACACTCTTTCAGTACACAGGGTGCCATCAGGACCATAAGCCATTCTTGTGTCCAGAAAGAGAAGCGCTTTTTGGACGGTCTAAAAGAGATTACGGGGAGGGCCATAGGATTCGTAAGAGGAGCATCAGGGGGTGAAGAAATGTTAGAGTCATCCAAAGTGGAGTTAGAGGAGAACAGGAACCAGAGAGAGTTGCTTTGGCTACGGGAGAGGCAGTTATAGTACTGTCAGAACAGAAAATTGAAGGAGAAGTAGTGACAGAAATTGTTAGAGATGCCCGTAGCTAAAGACCAGAAAGACCTACCAGTGGATGACGAGGTGAGGTTATCGCATTTCCTTTGAATAAAGTAACGCTTAGCCTCACGGAGAACGTGCTTGCAGTGATTACAAGCAGTGACAAAAGCTGAATGGGAGCCAGAGGAAAGAGAGTTTTTCCAAGCCCGATATGCCTGATCCCTTGCCTGAAAGGCTTCAGAACAGGATCGGTTGAATCATGCATTGGATGAAGAGGTCGTCTTGGAGGAAGAGAGTATAAATGCTTCCATTCCCGCAAGAATAACTTCTGCTATGCTTTTGGCGGAGACAGAAGCATCACCACTTAAGAGACAGTAATTTGCCCAAGGAAAGTCAGAAAAGAAGTTACGTAAGTTTTTCCAGTCAGCTTTGTTTAGGTGTCAATATTTACGCTTAGAAGGGGCAGCTGGAAGGGGAGTTGCTGTAAGAATAGATACATTTATAAGGGTGTGATCAGATGAATCAACTGCGGGCGAGAATGCATACTTACATCGGGATGGACTAGAGGTGAAAAACAAATCTAGAATGTTAGGAGAGTGGTCACAAAGGTCAGGTACATAGGTAGGGTGATACATGGATAGAGAGACGTATTAGTTTGAAGTATCTATATAACTCTTTCTTGAGTCACTAATTACATTCATCTATTAACTGTGTGTATATATATATATATATATATATATATATATATATATATATATATATATATATATATATATATATATATGTTAATGTGCTGAGAGGTGCAACTGGAGGGATGTCTGATCATTATCTTGTGGAGACTAAGGTGAAGATTTGTATGGGTTTTCAGAAAAGAAGAGTGAATGTTGGGGTGAAGAGGTTGGTGAGAGTAAGTGAGCTTGGGAAGGAGACTTGTGTGAGGAAGTACCAGGAGAGACTGAGTACAGAATGGAAAAAGGTGAGAAAAATGGAAGTAAGGGGAGTGGGGGAGGAATGGGATGTATTTAGGGAATCAGTGATGGATTGCGCAAAAGATGCTTGTGGCATAAGAAGAGAGGGAGATGGGTTGATTAGAAAGGGTACTGAGTGGTGGGATGAAGAAGTAAGAGTATTAGTGAAAGAGAAGAGAGAGGCATTTGGACGATTTTTGTAGGGGAAAAATGCAATTGAGTGGGAGATGTATAAAAGAAAGAGACAGGAGGTCAAGAGAAAGGTGCAAGAGGTGAAAAAGAGGGCAAATGAGAGTTGGGGTGAGAGAGTATCATTGAATTTTAGGGAGAATAAAAAGATGTTCTGGAAGGAGGTAGATAAAGTGCGTAAGACAAGGGAGAAAATGGGAACTTCAGTGAAGGGCGCAAATGGGGAGGTGATAACAAGTAGTGGTGATGTGAGGAGATGGAGTGAGCATTTTGAAGGTTTGTTGAATGTGTTTGATGATACAGTGGCAGATATAGGGTGTTTTGGTCGAGATGGTGTGCAAAGTGAGAGGGTTAGGGAAAATGATTTGGTAAATAGAGAAGAGGTAGTAAAAGTTTTGCGGAAGATGAAAGCCGGCAAGGCAGCAGGTTTGGATGGTATTACAGTGGAATTTATTAAAAAAGGGGGTGACTGTATTATTGACTGGTTGGTAAGGTTATCTAATGTATGTATGACTCATGGTGAGGTGCCTGAGGATTGGCGGAATGCGTGCATAGTGCCATTGTACAAAGGCAAAGGGGATAAGAGTGAGTGCTCAAATTACAGAGGTATAAGTTTGTTGAGTATTCATGGTAAATTATATGGGAGGGTATTGATTGAGAGGGTGAAGGCATGTACAGAGCATCAGATTGGGGAAGAGCAGTGTGGTTTCAGAAGTGGTAGAGGATGTGTGGATCAGGTGTTTGCTTTGAAGAATGTATGTGAGAAATACTTAGAAAAGCAAATGGATTTGTATGTAGCATTTATGGATCTGGAGAAGGCATATGATAGAGTTGACAGAGATGCTCTGTGGAAGGTATTAAGAATATATGGTGTGGGAGGAAAGTTGTTAGAAGCAGTGAAAAGTTTTTATCGAGGATGTAAAGCATGTGTACGTGTAGGAAGAGAGGAAAGTGATTGGTTCTCAGTGAATGTAGGTTTGCGGCAGGGGTGTGTGATGTCTCCATGGTTGTTTAATTTGTTTATGGATGGGGTTGTTAGGGAGGTGAATGCAAGAGTTTTGGAAAGAGGGGCAAGTATGAAGTCTGTTGGGGATGAGAGAGCTTGGGAAGTGAGTCAGTTGTTGTTCGCTGATGATACAGCGCTGGTGGCTGATTCATGTGAGAAACTGCAGAAGCTGGTGACTGAGTTTGGTAAAGTGTGTGAAAGAAGAAAGTTAAGAGTAAATGTGAATAAGAGCAAGGTTATTAAGTACAGTAGGGTTGAGGGTCAAGTCAATTGGGAGGCAAGTTTGAATGGAGAAAAACTGGAGGAAGTAAAGTGTTTTAGATATCTGGGAGTGGATCTGGCAGCGGATGGAACCATGGAAGCGGAAGTGAATCATAGGGTGGGGGAGGAGGCGAAAATCCTGGGAGCCTTGAAGAATGTGTGGAAGTCGAGAACATTATCTCGGAAAGCAAAAATGGGTATGTTTGAAGGAATAGTGGTTCTAACAATGTTGTATGGTTGCGAGGCGTGGACTATGGATAGAGTTGTGCGCAGGAAGGTTGTGCTGGAAATGAGATGTTTGAGGACAATATGTGGTGTGAGGTGGTTTGATCGAGTAAGTAATAATAGGGTAAGAGAGATGTGTGGTAATAAAAAGAGTGTGGTTGAGAGAGCAGAAGAGGGTGTTTTGAAATGGTTTGGTCACATGGAGAGAATGAGTGAGGAAAGACTGACCAAGAGGATATATGTGTCCGAGGTGGCGGGAACGAGAAGTGGGAGACCAAATTGGAGGTGGAAAGATGAGTGAAAAAGATTTAGAGTGTTCGGGGCCTGAACATGCAGGAAGGTGAAAGGCGTGCAAGGAATAGAGTGAATTGAAACGATGTGGTATACCGGGGTCGAAGTGCTGTCAATGCATTGAACCAGGGCATGTGAAGCGTCTGGGGTAAACTATGGAAATTTTGTGGGGCCTGGATGTGGAAAGGGAGCTGTGGTTTTGGTGCATTATTACATGGCAGCTAGAGCCTGAGTGTGAACGAATGGGGCCTTTGTTGTCTTTTCCTAGCGCTACCTCGCACACATGAGGGGGGAGGGGGTTGTTATTTCATGTGTGGCGAGGTGGTGATGGGAATGAATAAAGGCAGACAGTATGAATTATGTACATGCATATATATATATATATATATATATATATATATATATATATATATATATATATATATATATATATATATATATATTCATATTCATTATTTATTATACTTTGTCGCTGTCTCCCGCGTTTGCGAGGTAGCGCAAGGAAACAGACGAAAGAAATGGCCCAACCCCCCCATTACACATGTATATACATACGTCCACACACGCAAATATACATACCTACACAGCTTTCCATGGCTTACCCCAGACGCTTCACATGCCTTGATTCAATCCACTGACAGCACGTCAACCCCGGTATACCACATCGCTCCAATTCACTCTATTCCTTGCCCTCCTTTCACCCTCCTGCATGTTCAGGCCCCGATCACACAAAATCTTTTTCACTCCATCTTTCCACCTCCAATTTGGTCTCCCTCTTCTCCTTGTTCCCTCCACCTCCGACACATATATCCTCTTGGTCAATCTTTCCTCACTCATCCTCTCCATGTGCCCAAACCACTTCAAAACACCCTCTTCTGCTCTCTCAACCACGCTCTTTTTATTTCCACACATCTCTCTTACCCTTACGTTACTCACTCGATCAAACCACCTCACACCACACATTGTCCTCAAACATCTCATTTCCAGCACATCCATCCTCCTGCGCACAACTCTATCCATAGCCCACGCCTCGCAACCATACAACATTGTTGGAACCACTATTCCTTCAAACATACCCATTTTTGCTTTCCGAGATATATATATATATATATATATATATATATATATATATATATATATATATATATATATATATATATAAATATATATATATATATATATATATATATATATATATATATATATATATATATATATATATATATATATATATGTGTGTGTGTGTGTGTCTGTTTGCGTATATATATATATATATATATATATATATATATATATATATATATATATATATATATATATATATATATATATATATATACGATGAGATGTATAGATATGTATATATGCGTGTGTGGACATGTATGTTTATGTGTATGTGGGTGGATTGGGCTATTCTTTCGTCTGTTTCCTTGCGCTACCTCGCTGCAGCGGGAGACAGCGACAAAGTACAATATATATATATATATATATATATATATATATATATATATATATATATATATATATATATATATATATATAAGCTTAAAGAGGAATGCATAAAAGTAACGGCTCTAGTAGTATTGGAAGCAGAAGTCCAGTAAAATCTTCCTCGTTATCATCTATTCCACACAGTTTACAGTGATAATGTTTCAACTACGTGAAACCTGGTGCTTCAGGGAGTTCCCGGCGCACGGGATCATACGATGCTAGATTAAGATTGCACTACCTACACTGAGAAATTTAAAAGACTACTGACATTCACTGTTTCATTTCATGATGCCCAGAACCCTTTGGGGCAACAACGAATAATGCGTTTCACATACGATACATGTAATTCCAGGTGAATTCAGTGTACACGAACAATGAATGAATACTTGATATCAAATTCACAGTAACCTCTTGCCTCTAAGGATGGAATTCTGGGCACTGACCTCACCCTCCATCACAGACAAAACCTCAAACTCGACCTTCTCAAGAACCACAGCCACGATCCTAGTTATAACCTCAGAAATAACCTCACACATAAGCCATGAACTTAACAAAAACCTCAACTGAGACATTAGTCACGATTTCCATCATATCCTCAGCGAGTACCTGATCTTACCTATCATGACCTCATCTATGACCTGAGCATCACCCTTAAGCATGATCTTGGCGCTGACCTGACCATATCAGCTCCAACCGTAATGTAATCATAAGCAGGATCTTCGTAATTATCTGAGCGGAGTTTAGTTGTGACCTAACTGCCAGAAATGTAGCCGTAACGTCAACAGTGAGTTCAGGTAAGACCCTAGCCATCATGTGAGGCAAGTGACCCAACCATGACATTAGTCACTTGCCTGACCGCGACCGAAGCAGTGACTTACGACAATAGCTTTATCCACGAGCCTAACACTAGCCTAAACCATGATCTTAACCATGTCACTACCACTGAACGCAAACAAGGCCACACACACACACACACACACACACAAACACACACACACACACACACACGCGCGCGCGCGCGCGCGCGCACCTCAACCATCGTCGACCCTCACCTCTCGAACGTGACTCTTTGAGGAATGACTATTCGGGGGATCACGCCTATCACCTCTCAAGAGCGACCTTCAGCCATGGCCCCTGTTATCTCAACAGCTCGACCACATGAAGCACCATAAAAATGGTGTTCCCAATCTTCCGCTGACCTGTTTTCCATGTATAAAAATAATATGACTTTTCTTTACCAAGTAAAGCCTCCATGCCCATCCCAGCCTGGACGAGTTTATTGTATTTTCAAAAGAAGTAAAATGTTGAGTCAACAAAACACCTGCTGGTCCACTTGTCCTCGTCAAGGGCTCCTGCCTCCCCTCTCCTCTCACTATTACCCCAGCGTTTCCTCTCCCCCCTTCTCTCTCTCTCTCTCTCTCTCTCTCTCTCTCTCTCTCTCTCTCTCTCTCTCTCTGCTTCCAGTGAAATCTTTTCCTTCTTGATCACTCCCCACGCCTTTCGTCCACCCACCATCATCTTCCACCCCCATCCTCCCTTCTCCCCCGTAATTCCTCCACTCCACATTTCCTCCCTTATCCTTATCTCCCACGCCCGTCTTTTACTCTCCTTCACCTCCCCCTACACTCACTTCCTATACCCTGGTTCTCCTGCTCTCACATCCCACACCTTGAATTCTCTTCTTCATTCTTACGTTTGTTCTCTATTTTTCATCACTTTCTACGTCATTCCTCAAACCCCCCCCCCTCCCTCCTTCGCTACGCATGCCAAACATGCTCTCTCTCTCTCTCTCTCTCTCTCTCTCTCTCTCTCTCTCTCTCTCTCTCTCTCTCTCTCTCTCTCTTGCTAGTCTCTATTCCCCTCCTCCCAAGTATTCCTCGCAACTTGTCCATATGTTCCGTCCTTCCCCTCGCATACCAACTCGCCTACATTTACCTTCAAACTCCCCTTACATGACTTCCCTCTCGCACCCGGGGGCCATCTGGGTAAGGCATCACAAGGAGGCAGCTCACGAGGGCTCCTTATCTCCCCTCAGTCTTACCCGCACCCCACCACACACACCTTGCTTGGTTCACTGGTGCCACCTGAACTTCATCTGGTGTGTGTGTGTGTGTGTGTGTGTGTGTGTGTGTGTGTGTGTGTGTGTGTGTGTCTGTGTGTGTTTGGGAATGTGACAGTACAGGGTAAGAGGTGTAGGACCATGTTAAAGAACCTAACTGCTTCTTTAAAGAAAAAAAGCAGCATCAGCAGTAGTGGCTTCAGCAGCAGCAGCAGCAGCAGCAGCAGCAGACACAGCAGCAGCAGCAGACACAGCAGCAGCAGCAGCAGACACAGCAGACTAAGCCGAGTGCTGTTCTACAGAAACTATCCCACATTTTCTATAAATCACTCTAAGCTACGAGATCACAAAACACACAATGTGGAGCGCAACACCGTAAATTACGGCCTCACCCATTCTTTGTCTTTCTCAATACTTTAAGTTTGAATTGTTAAAGGAATCGAGTAGAGGAGTCGGTGGTTACCCACACCAGTACACGGTATATTCGTGATCCCCATCTGGACCTGAGTGTTGACATGCTAGAAATACAGACACGTCTGCTCCGTCTTGAGGTAAATTCGTACCACCGAAGCATCGATCCCAATGGTTCATTAAGACGGATGATTCTCAAAACTGCACCGAAACAGCCCCGATTCATTGCAAATCTAATGAAAATCAAGCAAAGCCGGAGAAATCCAGTGGGGAGAAAATTCACGGAATAAGGAGAAGGAAAATGAAAATAAAAAGGGTTAGATAACACAGGAAACAGGACGAGGAAACATGAAGGAGCTTCGGTCAAGTGACTCCTGAACCATTTACATGTAAGCCACTCCCCGACTCCAGCAGCACGGCCGATATCGCCCTGTAGAAAAATACCTTTTTCCAAACGAAGACAAAACTTAAGCAGTCAACAAAACAAGTATGAAAAAGGATTTTGAAAAAAGAAAAGACTTGGAGCTGCAGACAATAAATATCAATACAAATGAAAAGTTTATTCTAAAACAAATTTTGTGTACTGAGATATATTTTTCGAATACTGAAAGACAAATTTAAAAGTATCAGAATGAGCTTTGATATAGGTATCATCAGTGTCAAAATATCATTTCCAACGTTGGGTATATATATATATATATATATATATATATATATATATATATATATATATATATATAAATTACGGCCTCACCCATTCTTTGTCTTTCTCAATACTTTAAGTTTGAATTGTTAAATATATATATATATATATATATATATATATATATATATATATATATATATATATATATATATATATATATATATGGTTGCGAGGCGTGGGCTATGGATAGAGTTGTGCGCAGGAGGATGGATGTGCTGGAAATGAGATTTTTGAGGACAATGTGTGGTGTAAGGTGGTTTGATCGAGTAACTAATGTAAGGGTAAGAGAGATGTGTGGAAATAAAAAGAGCATGGTTGAGAGAGCAGAAGAGGGTGTTTTGAAATGGTTTGGGCACATGGAGAGAATGAGTGAGGAAAGATTGACCAAGAGGATATATGTGTCAGAGGTGGAGGGAACGAGGAGAAGTGGGAGACCAAATTGGAAGTGGGAAGATGGAGTGAAAAAGATTTTGAGTGATCGGGGCCTGAACATGCAAGAGGGTGAAAGGCGGGCAAGGAATAGAGTGAATTGGATCGATGTGGTATACCGGGGTTGACGTGCTGTCAGTGGATTGAATCAGGGCATTTGAAGCGTCTGGGGTAAACCATGGAAAGCTGTGTGGGGCCTGGATGTGGAAAGGGAGCTGTGGTTTCGGGCATTATTGCATGACAGCTAGAGACTGAGTGTGAACGAATGAGGGCTTTTTTGTCTTTTCCTAGCGCTACCCTGCACACATGAGGGGGGAGGGGGATGGTATTCCATGTGTGGCGAGGTGGCGATGGGAATGAATAAAGGCAGACAGTGTGAATTGTGTGCATGGGTATATATGTATGTGTCTGTGTGTGTATATATATGTGTACATTGAGATATATAGGTATGTATATTTGCGTGTGTGTATATATACATGTGTATGGGGGTGGGTTGGGCCATTTCTTTCGTCTGTTTCCTTGCGCTGCCTCGCAAACGCGGGAGACAGCGACAAAACAAAATAATAATAATAATAAATAATATATATATATATATATATATATATATATATATATATATATATATATATATATATATATATATATATGCGCGCGAGGTAGCGCTAGGAAAAGACAACAAAGGCCACATTCGTTCACACTCAGTCTCTAGCTGTCATGTATAATGCACCGAAACCACAGCTCCACAAAATTTTCCATGGTTTATCCCCGACACTTTACATGCCCTGGTTCAATCCATTGACAGCACGTCGACCCCGGTATACAACATCGTTCTAATTCACTATTCCTTGCGCGCCTTTCACCCTCCTGTATGTTCAGGCCCCGATCGCTCAAAATCTTTTTCACTCCATCCTTCCACCTCCAATTTGGTCTCCGACTTCTCCTCGTTCCCTCCACCTCTGATACATATATCCTATTTGTCAATCTTTCTTCACTCGTTCTCTCCATGTGACCAAACCATTTCAATACACCCTGTTCTGCTCTCTCAATCATACTCTTTTTATTACTACACATCTCTCTCACCCTTTCATTACTTACTCGATCAACCACCTCAGACCACAAAGTGTCCTCAAACATCGCATTTCCAACATATCCACCCTCCTCCGCACAACACTATCTTTAGCCCATGCCTCACGACCATATATCATTGTTGGAACCACTATTCCTTCAAACATACTCATTTTTGCTTTTCTAGATATCGTTCTTGCCTTCTACACATTCTTCAACGCTCCCAGAACCTTCGCCCCCTCCTCCACCCTGTGACTTACTTCCGCTTCCATGGTTCCATCCGCTGCCAAATCCACTCCCAGATATCTAAAACACCACTTCCTCCAGTTTTTCTCCATTCAAACTCACCTCCCAATATATTTGTCCCTCAACCCTACTGAATCTAATAACCTTGCTCTTATTCACATTTACTCTTAGCTTTCTTCTTTCACACACTTTATCAAACTCAATCACCAGCTTCTTCAGTTTCTCATCCGAATCAGCAACCAGTGATGTATCATAAGCGAACAAAAACTGACTCACTTCCCAAACCCTCCCATCCACAACAGACTGCATACTTGCCCCTCTCTCCAAAACTCTTGCATTCACCTCCCTAACAACCTTATCCATAAACAAATTAAACAACCATGGGGACATCACGCATCCTTGCCGTAAACCGACATTCATTTGGAGCCAGTCGCTTTCCTCTCTTCCTATTCGTACACATGCCTTACATCCTCGATAAAAACTTCTCACTGCTTCTAGCAACTTACCTCCCACACCATATACCCTTAATACCTCACACAGAGCATCTCTATCAACTCTATCATATGCCTTCTCCAAATCCATACATACATACAAATCGCATGTTTACCAAATGGCGTCCTAGCTACGTATCTTCATTCTATATCAACTGACTGTTTATTTCTCTCTCGTTTCTCCCCTGATGATACGATTATTACACGAAAGTGCACTTGGGAACTTGTGCTTCATTTTCCCCGTGGACTCATAGGAATATCTTTATCACGCGCAATCTCTCTCTCTCTCTCTCTCTCTCTCTCTCTCTCTCTCTCTCTCTCTCTATATATATATATATATATATATATATATATATATATATATATATATATATGTATATATATATATATATAGAAGCAGTGAAAAGTTTTTATCGAGGATGTAAGGCATGTGTACGTGTAGGAAGAGAGGAAAGTGATTGGTTCTCAGTGAATGTAGGTTTGCGGCAGGGGTGTGTGATGTCTCCATGGTTGTTTAATTTGTTTATGGATGGGGTTGTTAGGGAGGTGAATGCAAGAGTTTTGGAAAGAGGGGCAAGTATGAAGTCTGTTGGGGATGAGAGAGCTTGGGAAGTGAGTCAGTTGTTGTTCGCTGATGATACAGCGCTGGTCAATTGGGAGGTGAGTTTGAATGGAGAAAAACTGGAGGAAGTAAAGTGTTTTAGATATCTGGGAGTGGATCTGGCAGCGGATGGAACCATGGAAGCGGAAGTGGATCACAGGATGGGGGAGGGGGCGAAAATTCTGGGAGCCTTGAAGAATGTGTGGAAGTCGAGAACATTATCTCGGAAAGCAAAAATGAGTATGTTTGAAGGAATAGTGGTTCCAACAATGTTGTATGGTTGCGAGGCGTGGGCTATGGATAGAGTGGTGCGCAGGAGGATGGATGTGCTGGAAATGAGATGTTTGAGGACAATGTGTGGTGTGAGGTGGTTTGATCGAGTAAGTAACGTAAGGGTAAGAGAGATGTGTGGAAATAAAAAGAGCGTGGTTGAGAGAGCAGAAGAGGGTGTTTTGAAATGGTTTGGGCACATGGAGAGAATGAGTGAGGAAAGATTGACCAAGAGGATATATGTGTCGGAGGTGGAGGGAACGAGGAGAAGAGGGAGACCAAATTGGAGGTGGAAAGATGGAGTGAAAAAGATTTTGTGTGATCGGGGCCTGAACATGCAGGAGGGTGAAAGGAGGGCAAGGAACAGAGTGAATTGGAGCGATGTGGTATACCGGGGTTGACGTGCTGTCAGTGGATTGAATCAGGGCATGTGAAGCGTCTGGGGTAAACCATGGAAAGCTGTGTAGGTATGTATATTTGCGTGTGTGGACGTATGTATATACATGTGTATGGGGGTGGGTTGGGCCATTTCTTTCGTCTGTTTCCTTGCGCTACCTCGCAAACGCGGGAGACAGCGAAAAAAAAAAAAAAAAAAAAATATATATATATATATATATGTATATATATATATATATATATATATATATATATATATATATATATATATATATATATATATATATATATATATATATATACAAAGAATGACTCATCCACTCATATAAATACCTATATACACACACACACGCACATACTCGTACATATACATACACAGGCATATTCACACATACTTGCCTTCATCCATTCTCGACGCCACCTCGTCTCAAACGAAAACAGCATCGCTACCCTCTGCATCAGCGAGGTAGCGCCAGGAAAACAGACAGAAATGACCACATTCGTTTACACTCAGTCTCTAGCAGTCATGTGTAATGCACCGAAACCACAGCTCCCTCTCCACATCCAAGCCCCACAGACCTTTCACATGCCTTGGTTCAGTCCACTGACAGCACGTCGACTCCGGTATACTACATCGTTCCACTTCACTATATTCCTTGCACGCCTCTCACCCTCCTGCATGTTATATATATATATATATATATATATATATATATATATATATATATATATATATATATATATATATATATATATATATATAATTTCTAACTGTACATCACCCTTCCATGTTACTGTGTCAGTATTTCATATTATTCCGTGCTCAAGATTATTTCTGATCTTAGCAAGTATAGCAATGTATCGTAATAATTACGGCAATACCGTCGCAAAAACGCAACTCCCATCCTCAAGAGATACATACAAACAATAATATGACAGTAAATTATAGAACATATCACGCCCAGTTGTCTAACATATAACGTGCATTAGACTGTCATATGACGTGCAGTAGCATAACATATCACGTGCAGTAGATAATATCTTGAGCAGTAGACTAACATATCACGTGCTGGAAACTTACACATCACGTACAGTAGATTATAGTATCGCACGCAGTAGAGTAGAATTTCGCGCAGTAGACTAAATGATCACGTGTAATATACTAACAAATTGCGTGCGGGAAACTAACGTATCTCGTGATGTGAATCAATATATCATGTCCATTAGACTAGCATATCACATGTAGTAGATCAAAGTATGAGGGGCAAAAAGGGACACATACAATTTGCATTAGACTAACATACCACGTGCTGTAGACTAACATACCACGTGCTGTAGACTAACATACCACGTGCAGTAGACTGGTATACCATGTGCTGTAGAGTGACATACCACTTGCTGTAGACTAAACTGTCATGTGATGCAGACTAACATATCACGTGAAGCTAACAAATACATCATGCGCGGTAGACCAACATATCACATACAGTATACGAACATATCACGTGCAGCAGACTAACATACTACGTGCAGCAGACCAACATATCACTTGTAGTAGACCAACATATCACTTGCGTAGATTTGATAGATCACGTGCGGTAGACTAACATATCACGTGAAGTAGACAACATATAACGTGCAGTAGACTTAACATATAACGTGCAACTGAGTAATATATCACGTGCATTAGACTTAACATATCACAAACGATAACCTAACATATAACGTGCAGTGGACTTAACATATCAAGTACAGTAGACCTGATACAATACGTGCAGTAGACTAACGTATCACGTGCGGTAGACTAACGTATCACGTGCGGTAGACTAACACGTGACCTACATGGGATGGGCAAAACACGCTACAATCAAGGCAGTTTCGGTGAGGACAGACAAACGAGTCTCCAAGGCTTAAGTTCGCCTGGCGCCTAGTTATACTGCTACATGTTGACAATGCAAGACTGACTCTGAAATACAGGAATTACTGGAATAATAATAATAATAATAATAATAATAATAATAATAAGAAGAAGAAGAAGAAGAAGAAGAAGAAAAAGAATAAAATGAAGAATAAAAAGACGAGGAGGAAGATTGATAATTATATAATTAGTAATGGTAATAATAATTATTCAAATGATAATAATAATAATAATAATAATAATAATAATAATAAAGATAATAACTCCCGCTGCCCACCAGCGGAGCCCTAATGATTTACCCAAATCCCTCTCCTGCCAACTTCAGAATATTTCACGAGACAATACGATTATCATCATCAAAATCGTACTAACAATTCAGGGCAATAACAACGGCCACGGTAAGCTTCTTGCACTCATCTCTTGACTTAATTCCGGTGATATGCCACTGTATGTGAGAACACACCAGGCGGACCTGTGTGGACCATACCATTCTCACAGTCGTAGGTGAAATTAAGAAACTCGAGAACACAAAGAAAACGCTATGAAAGGCGCTTTAGTGCTGACGTTAACCACATTAATCTCAAACATTTAGTACTCCAGTATTACTTACTGAACGATGATGCATTTACAGTTCACATTTCCAAAATTTTGAGAGAGAGAGAGAGAGAGAGAGAGAGAGAGAGAGAGAGAGAGAGAGAGAGAGAGAGAGAGAGAGAGAGAGAGAGAGAGAGAGAGAGAGAAAAACAACGATAACGAAGCGCACTTTAAGAACAACAAATACAGGGAACAAACACTAGTGTAACACTGATTCTATTATTCCTGACCGAGGATCATGGTATGCGATCTGGATCCAAATCTTCGATCATGCTGCAGCAGTAGTGTACACCGGACCGGACCAAGTGACCGTTACACACGGTCCGTCGACAGATTCATCCGTGGCCGCGGAAGATAACAGAACTCACCAGACTTTACTATTGTGAATGTTGCTATTATCATTATTATTATTATTATCATTATTATTATTATTATTATTATTATCACTATTATTATTATTATCGTTATCATTATCATTATCGTTATTACTATCATCATTATTATCTTTATCAATATTATTATCATTATCATCATTATTACTATCATTATCATTATTGTTATTTTTCACAAAGACCTTATTCTTCCTCTTGTTTTACAAGCTTCCTCAAAATATATCTCGACTGAACTTCGTGACCAAAGGTTCAGCTTTTACCTCCTTACATTAGTAATCGTCAGGGAAGATACAATTAAGGAAACTCTCTGGACATCGAAAATATTATAAAATGTCTGTCAACGTTTATCTTCAGAAAATCCTTTCGTCTTTAACTGCGAACTGATATCCCCTGCTTAGCGCGGGTGTAGCCAGGACGCGAGCGTGAATTACATCTGCTTGGTGAGGTTAATCCCACGTGGGGGCCACACAACACCTACAGACCTGGCAGAAAATCATACCGGGCTCCGTGTGTGTGACCTTCAGCGGGGGATACGGAACCCTCGTGGATACCTAGCGCCTCTGCAACACGTGCCACACTCCTCCAAGAGTGAATTGTGTGCATGTAAACTTCAACAGTTATGTAGTTTATCCCGGTGACTGTACAAACAGGCTTTGATAAGTTACTGTAGAATTTCGTATGTTTGTGTGTTACACTACGGCCAGATGCACATCATAGCACCGCTCCTGCTATGCTCACGGGACGCTCTCGCTCGGCTCACAGTCAAGGGTAATGCACACTCACCGCTCCGCTTACGCTCAAGCAACAGTCATCCCAGTTCACTCTTGTCGCAGGCTGTGTCAGTGCATCTGGCTGTGGGAGAAGATGGATTTTTTCTTTGTCTGAGTCGGCTATGATCGCCATAGCAACCGACGAAGAGGAAGAAGAAACAAACAAAATAGGGACGGGAGAACTAGTCTGCCTCCATCCAGTGTTGGAGAAGAGGAAAACTGTGGGAGAATTTCACACCCTTTATGATTGATGATGAGAGCAAATTCTTTCTGTTCTTTCGAAAGAACATCGGCACCTTCGAAATAATTCTGTCAAAAATGAGGAAGAAATATCTTAGGCAAACACAAGCTTCAGAGAAGCTACCACCCCGAGACAAAAGCCTTCAGTATGTCTCAGGTAAGTCACAAAACGTAGTCTTCTCCATTTTTTTTTTTTACAAGGTCAACCGCTTCAGCCACCTTCCACTTTACTGATGACCGGGCCAAGACTAGAGTCAGACCGTTGGGTAATGCACACTGTCGCTCTCGCTCTGGTCACGGGCCGCTCCCGCTCCGCTCAAAACATCTTTCCGATGACCGTTGCTTGCGCGTGATCGGAGCGAGAGCGAACCGTGAGCCATAGTGTTCATGCCCTCATTAAAATACATGTGTAAATATTTAACCGGAGCGAGATCGAACCGTGAGCGGACCGGGAGCGGAGCTATAGTGCGCATCAGTTCCTGGGGGACCGATGAGAAACGAGTGAGCTCCAGGCTCAGTTAAATTAGCAACACATTTTCAGCAGCAAATAGAAACAAATCACAGATGGATTTGTGATTTGTTACTATTTGCTTATGAAGATGTGTTGAAACACACGGAAGCGCTTAAGCAAATATTCCTGCTTTGATGTTCCTTCGTGGTCTCCACGTTTATCTGTGATCGTCATGTGTCTGCATCGTGAATACATCACACACATATACACACACACACACAGCTGGGGGCTGAAAATCCTACCCTCCTGATTTACTTTTCCAAAAGAAAGAACGCAGACGTGGGACAAGTGAGGCTTTTCCCCTCTGAGGCTCAGTCCTCTGTTCTTGACGCTATCTCGCTAATGCGGTAGATGGCAAGTATGTATATATTATTATCATTATTACTATCGTTATCATTATTATTATTTATCATTTTTATTATAATTAACATTATTATTACTATTATTATTAACATTATTATCATTATCATTACTATTATTACTAATCATTATTATTATTATTATCATTATTATCGTTATTATCATTATTATCATCAGTATCATTATTATTATTATTATTATTATTATTATTATTATTATTATTATTATTATTATCATTATTATTATTATTATTATTATTATTATCATTATCATTATTATCATTATCATTATTATCATTATCATTATCACTGTATTTGATCGCTGTTTCCCGCGTCATGGAGTTAGCGCCAGGAAACAGACAAAGAAAGACCCACCCACTCATATACATATATATATATATATATATATATATATATATATATATATATATATATATATATATATATATATATACATATCCATATCAACATATACACATATATATACATATCAACATATACACATATACATACACATACACTAACATATACATTTACACACATGTGCACATTCAATCTTGCCTAACTTCATCCATTCCCGGCACCACCAGCTCCACAGGAAAGAGCATCGCCACCCCCTGCGTCTGCGGGGTAGCGCCAGGGAAACAAACGAAAAAAAAGGCACATTCGTTTCCACTCAGTCTCTAGCTGTCATGTGTAATGCACCGACACCACAGCTCCCTATCCACATCCAGGCCCCACAAACCTTTCCATGGTTTACCCGAATATTACGCGCACCACTGTCACCTCTTGCAATATATGTATATATGTAAATATATACATGTGTATATATATATGTATATGTCTGTGTATGTGTATGTATATATATGTATATGTATGTATATGTGCATATGTGGGCGTTTATGTATATGCGTGTATATGAGTGGATGGGCCATTCTTCGTCTGTTTCCTGGCGCTACCTTGCGGTTGAGGGAAACAGCGATCAAGTATGATAATGAAAATAATATATATATATATATATATATATATATATATATATATATATATATATATATATATATATATACATTAATGTACGGTAGCAAGGGTACATTGATAAGACAAGGTTATAAATTACGTCAGACATTTTATTTGCTATACAGAATAATGTTAAGCTTATTCAAGCGGTTATCATCGAGCATTGTATTTATGAGTGATAAATATACAATACATTATGACATATAAGTTGTATTAATCAACTTATTTCATACATTTAGACGGAATGTAAAATCTCAAATGATATTCTGCAGTGCCAACCCTTCAGAAATAAACACAATTACACAAAACCAAAATTTCTCTTATTACCAATACATGATATAGATGAAGACAAACACATCAATACAAAACCATTGTTCTCACTTCAATACATAGCAGTAAATAGCTAACAATTTGAATGAGGTTGCCAATATACACCAATTACCGCGCGCAGTCAACGTACAATGGTCTATATCAGGACATCAGGGGAAAATTGGCCAAAAATCTACCCCACCCATGTTGCGTATCCCTAGCGGGGCTTCCAGCATGACATCAACCCACACCTTCACGTCTCCCTCCCCGCCACTCTCTTTTTTTCCTCTACTTCTCCCAAAGGTTAAGCTCCATCACAAGTTGTAGCCGTTTATCAACGCTGACTCGGGATTCTTGATCGCCACCTGGCCTGTGTAAATATAGATGAATACTGTGAAATATATACATAAATAGTTATATACATATATACATATATATATATATATATATATATATATATATATATATATATATATATATATATATATGTGTGTGTGTGTGTGTGTGTGTGTATCATAAATGAAGATTTAACGGCTTCGAGGAGAGGAAGTTTTAGACAGCTGAATATGAGAGAGAAGAAAGGTTTGGGAAGGAGGAAGAAAAATAGTATTCAACATACACATGGACCGCTGGATGTGGAGCCGTGGTTGTTGCAGAAACGAGCAGAGAAAGAACCAGGTCTGGGAGCAGTAGGTCCAAGTCCCTTGACGTCGATCAAAGGACCTCTGGAAACCAACCATCCCTCTTCGACCGATGGTTTCCAAGTCGGCCCCACAAACTCTCGCAGAGTATTCCAAAGTGAAGTTACTGTCAACCTCAGTGACATCAGAAACGAACAAAAATGAAAAATGTGTTTTAGTTCTGCATTCTGATACTAGTGGAATGACTATGTCTTGTGCATTTTCTTCAAGTAGCTTACAATAAACTTTGATACAAACAACCCAAATTGAACTCAGCACTGGATTACTCCTAAGGTCTTGTACACCCACCGTATTTCGGAGTTTCTGCCAACGAAACTTGCCATAAATATTTATTAATTACCAGATTTTTTCCATCTTGTATACATTAGAATTTCTGTTATATTAAGGGGGCGTTTAAAGAGTTTTTAGGAAGAAAGGGGAGAAGTTGTATAGTTTCCGTTTAATTTTCTTCTTTTTTCAGCAAGTGATTAGATAACTGGTTTTTCAGGAAGGGTTGTATAAGCATTTTGTTTCTCTCTTTGGGGAATATAAATATTTACTTTCACACAGATGGAAACACGATGTCAGAGCCAAGACTTTATTCTTCACGTTTCGACACAAGGTCTTCTTCAAGTAGAATAATAGATCAGGGAAAAACACAAGTTTATATACACGCATAGTTCCTTATCCCACTAGCCTTGTTCTCCTTTGGTTCTTGTTTCCCTATTGGCTGGACTGGTCTTCTGGTCCCAGTCTGCTCGTCGACCAACCACGTATCGCAATATGGCTTGGAATTTTCGCCCAGCTGACAAAGCCCGACCTGGTGTTCGTGGAATCTTCCATCCGTATATGTGCTACTTCTGGAGCCTTCCTTGCCATTCTCTTTAGCCCACGATACAACACCATGGCTCCGTCCCACTTGGGTGGATATCTCTTTTCATCTACGTGTATTCCGTCACTCTTCTCTCTAACTTACTTCCTGTTTCACCGAAATATGCTAGTTCGCATCAATCATAAGTGACTGTATAAACCACGCTGTTATTGGTGTTGTCTTGTCGGTTTTGTTCTCATCTTGTAAAGTTCCCTTTCCTCCTCCCAGATGACGCGGCAGTGCTCATCTGGTCTCCTCTCAAGAAATTTTCTATAAGTTGTGCCTTTTGTGTTCCAGTTAGTCATTACTAGGAATCTGTTCCTTGCCAAACTATCCGACTCGTTATTATGGTCTTCGCTTTTATTCTACTGATTTTCTTTTTCTCTCTCCATTATTCTCCTGGCTGTGTTCTGAAGTTTAACAATGGTGACCCTTGGGGCAGCCCAGCATCAGAAACGCTTCTCTCACATAGTTCATATCATCCTCCAGGTGCTCTTTGCTACATATCCTTAAGACGTTAAAAAAAAAAAGAAAAAAAAAACCCTATGATGACACTCGATTTGGTCCTATCCCTTTGCGCTGAAAAGAAGTGAATGAAATAGTTTCTGTCGGTAGGTTTCCTATACATTGAGAAGCTTGGGCCCAAATCAGTCCTCCAGATTGCTGTGTCTGTCCTGTGGGTTAGTCGTATTCGGTGTTATCAGCAAGACCGTCCACGTGTCGGAACCATAATGTTTCTCTGTATACGACCCTGCTAAAACTGGCCTCTCCTGGAGTTCCTATGTAAAGGCATGCCATGGCTGCGCTCAGAGGTGATCCCATAGGTAATCCACTGTGCTGCCGCTATGCTTCCCCATCAAATATGAATGGTCCAGACTTCACACATAACGAAAACAGTTTCATGTTGTCTACTTTGGACACAGGCAAATCCTCATCTGTATCGTTGTTTACTGCTCTTCTTACTGCTTCTATGGCTTCCTGCAGATCTTGAGGGAGAAGTGATCAGATTCTCTAGTTATCATCACATCAAGAAACGGCAATTTACCTTCTTGCTCCCATTCAATCTTGAATTTGGTGGGGTGAATGTTGTTTCATTCATTACAGAAAACATGACAATCTTGGCAAGATGGCCATCTTCATTAGAGATAAGAAGTCCGGGTAAGCTGTTTTCTCTATCCTTGTGTGGGTTTTAGTAACTCCAGCGGGGCCCTAATTACCCTGACTGTTTCTAAATGCTAAAAATAGAGCGGTAAATTAGCCTGGAGGCCTCATCACTAGCTATAATGGCAGCAATTGGCCGAACAAATAAACTCTTAACAAGAAATTACTAGAGTGGGTCTCGCTAATATGCACAAAAAATATAAAAATACGTGATAATGAATCTAACGAAACCTGGCAACGACGAGATATGGAGGGAGGGAGAGAAGTGTGTGTGTGTGTGTGTGTGTGTGTGTGTGTGTGTGTGTGTGTGTGTGTGTGTGTGTGTGCACGCGCGCGTGCTTCTACGTTTATGAATGCTCTTATCTGTACTCATATATGTAACACACATACACGCAAGTTAGCATACACAGACATACACATCATGACCCTCTACACACACACACACACACACACAAACCAACACACCAAACACCACCCATATTACTCACCTACATCTAGAGGAGGCTCATGCTAGCCAGCAGTCACTCACCCTGGTCACACATTACATGCTAATGGCACCATTCCTCACCCACCAATAATGGCTGCTCTCGGGAGATTGATGCATAATATTCCAGGTAATTTGAAATCTCTCCGCTGCCTCGCGTGGCAGTTAGTCACATTAGCAACAGTTATTACGGGTCGGAAGTGCTGCTGCAGAGAGGGTCAGCAGCTGGGCTGCTGCCATAATGCTGATGCGAGAGTCAGAGGCAGCGCTCTTGCTGCTGCTGCTGCTGCTAGACGGGTCAGCGGTTTAGCTGCGGCTGTAATGCTTCCGCGAGGGTCACTGGCTGGGCGCCTATAGCTGCTGCTCTTGCTGAGAAGGTCAGCGGCTGCGCTACTGCTGTAATGCTGTTCCGATGGTCAGCACCAGGACTGTGCTGTTGCTGATGATGGGAAGGTCGGAAGCTGACTTGATGCTGCTACGAGGTTATCAGGTGGGCTGCTGTAAGGCCGCTGGTGCTGAGGATTTGAGAAAGTGGGAGACGACTGAGGAGACCATGAAAACACCCTACAGACCAGGGAGGCTTTATGGTCGGTCTCTCGCTCTCTATGCCTATGTATACGTGTGTATGTGTGTATGTGTGTGTGTGTGTGTGTGTGTGTGTGTGTGTGTGTGTGTTTTAAAGAGAGAGAGAGAGAGAGAGAGAGAGAGAGAGAGAGAGAGAGAGAGAGAGAGAGAGAGAGAGAGAGAGAGAGAGAGAGAGTACTACTAACGAAGAGATTTTCCTACAAGGCCGGATTAACGCGTAGGTTTCACCGCATATCGTGTTTGATTAACGGCACTGATTTTCTCTGTTGCTTATACAGTGTGCTGTTGCACACTGTATAACCATTAATCCTAGGCCCATCTGGGTTTGTTTTCACCCATTTTTCAAGACTTTTTTCAATGCTTTTGCCTTATCTCATGTAATTTCTTATTCCACTTTGCACTACACATACAAAGTTTCTTACTATGTTCCAAGGCATTACTGAAAACAAGATGACTCTTTATGCGTATCTACATACATACATACATATATACATAGGCAAATGAATAGATTAATGAATATATAAATAAACATACACACACAAAAAAAACATTATATATATATATATATATATATATATATATATATATATATATATATATATATATATATATATATATATATATATATACATATATATATATGTAGTGGGAGGATGTGCTGGAAATGAAATGTTTGAGGACAATGTGTGGTGTGAAGTGGTTTGATCGAGTAAGTAGAGAAAGGGTAAGAGAGATGTGTGGTAATAAAAAGAGTGTGGATGAGAGAGCAGAAGAGCGTGTATTGAAATGGTTTGGTCACATGGAGAGAATGAGTGAGGAAAGATTGACAAAAGGGATACATGTGTCAGAGGTGGAGAGAACGAGAAGTGGGAGACTAAATTGGAGGGGGAAGGATGGAGTGAAAAAGATTTTGAGCGATCGGGGCCTGAACATGCAGGAGGGTGAAAGGCGTGAAAGGAATAGTGAATTGGAACAATGTGGTATACCAGGGTCGACGTGCTCTCAATGGATTAAACCAGGCCATGTGAAGCGTCTGGGGCAAACCATGGAAAATACCATGAGAAATCTCATTGAATCTTCTATCATCAAATACACAAAAGTCATAATCTTAATATTAGTGATGGTCTATAAAAACTTGATAACTTTATTGTTCATGAAATTTGTAAATTCACCTTCTTGTACACGATATGTTTATGATACTCTCGTTGTCTGTCTTGGACAATCGCATGTTTACCAAATGGCGTCCTAGCTACGTCTCTTCGTTGTATATCAACTGACTATTATACTTCTCTCTTGTGTCTCCCATGCTGATATGATTATTACACGAAAGTGCACTTGGGAACTTGTCGTGTTTCATTTTCCCCGTGGACTCATAGTAATAAACTTGATCACGCGCAAAAGTGTGATCCTTTCTGATATATATATATATATATATATATATATATATATATATATATATATATATATATATATATATATATATATATTCATATGCGTCCACGGAGAAAATGAAACACAAGGAGTTCCCAAGTGCACTCTCGTGTAATAATCACATCATCAGGGGAGATACAAGAGAGAAGTATAATAGCCAGTTGATACACAACGAAGAGACGTAGCTAGGACACCATTTGTTAAACACGTGATTGTTCGAGAGACAATCACGTGTTTACCAAACGGAGTCCTAGCTGGTCTCTTCGCTGTATATCAGCTGACTTATATTTTTTTCTTGTATCTCCCCTGATGTGATTATTATACGAAAATGCACTTGGGAACTTTTCGTGTTTCATTTTCCTCGTGGACTCATAGAAATATATATATATATATGTATATATATATATATATATATATATATATATATATATATATATATATATATATATATATATATATATATATATATATATGGATGGGGTTGTTAGGGAGGTGAATGCAAGAGTTTTGGAAAGAGGGGCAAGTATGCAGTCTGTTGTGGATGAGAGAGCTTGGGAAGTGAGTCAGTTGTTGTTCACTCATGATACAGAGCTGGTGGCTAATTCGTGTGAGAAACTGCAAAAGCTGGTGACTGAGTTTGGTAAAGTGTGTGAAAGAAAAAAGCTGAGAGTAAATGTGAATAAGAGCAAGGTTATTGGGTACAGTAGGGTTGAGGGACTAGTCAACTGGGAGACAAGTTTGAATGGAGAAAAACTAGAGGAAGTGAAGTGTTTTAGATATCTGGGAATGGATTTGGCAGCGGATGGAACCGTGGAAGCGGAAGTAAATCATAGGGTGGGGGAGGGAGCGAAAGTTCTGGGAGCGTTGAAGAATGTGTGGAAGTCGAGAACATTATCTCGGAAAGCAAAAATGGGTATGTTTGAAGGAATAGTGGTTCCGACAATGTTATATGGTTGCAAGGCGTGGGCTATAGATAGAGTTGTGCGGAGGAGGGTGGATGTGCTGGAAATGAGATGTTTGAGGACAATATGTGGTGTGAGGTGGTTTGATCGAGTAAGTAATAATAGGGTAAGAGAGATGTGTGGTAATAAAAAGAGTGTGGTTGAGAGAGCAAAGGAGGGTGTTTTGAAATGGTTTGGACACATGGAGAGAATGAAAGAGGAAAGATTGACTAAGAGGATGTATGTGTCAGAGGTGGAGGGAATGAGGAGAAGTCGGAGGCCAAATTGGAGGTGGAAAGATGGAGTGAAAAAGATTTTGAGTGATCGGGGCCTAAACATGCAGGAGGGTGAAAGGCGTGCAAGGAATAGAGTGAATTGGAACGATGTGGTATACCGGGGTCGATGTGGTGTCAATGGATAGAACCAGGGCATGTGAAGCGTCTGGGGTAAACCATGGAAAGTTCTGTGGGGCCTGAATGTGGAAAGAGAGCTGTGGTTTCGGTGCATTATTACAAGACAGCTAGAGACTGAGTGTGAACGAAAGTGGCCCTTGTTGTCTTTTCCTAGCGCTACCTCGCACAAATGAAGGGGGAGGGGGTTTTTATTTCATGTGTTGCGGGGTGGCGATGCGAATGAATAAAGGCAGCCAGTGTGAATTATGTATATGTGTATATATGTATATGTATGTGTGTGTATATATATATGTATACGTTGAGATGTATAGGTATGTATATTTGCGTGTGTGGACGTGTATGTATATACATGTGTATGTGGGTGGGTTGGGCCATTCTTTCGTCTGTTTCCTTGCACTACCTCGCTAACGCGGCAGACAGCAACAAAGCAAAATAATAAATAAATATATATATATATATATATATATATATATATATATATATATATATATATATATATATATATATATACGTTGAGATGTACAGGTATGTATATTTGCGTGTGTGGACGTGTATGTATATACATATGTATGTGATTGGGTTGGGCCATTCTTTCGTCTGTTTCCTTGCGCTACCTCGCTAACACGGAAGACAGCGACAAAGTATAATAAATGAATAAATATATATATATATATATATATATATATATATATATATATATATATATATATATTCCTATGAGTCCACGGGAAAATGAAACACGAAAAGTTCCCAAGTGCACTTTCGTGTAATAATCACATCATCAGGAGAGACACATGAGAGAAATATAACAGTCAGTTGATATACATCGAAGAGACGAAGCTAGGACGCCATTTGGTAAACATGTGATTGTCCAAAACATGTTTTGGACAATCACAAAGGAAGGAACAGAGAAGGGGGCCTGGTGAGGATATTCCCTCAAAGGCCCAGTCCTCTGTTCTTAACGCTACCTCGCTAATGCGGGAAATGGCGAATAGTATAAAAGAAAAAGATATATATATATATATATATATATATATATATATATATATATATATATATATATATATATATATATATTCATAGTTTCCCGCGAAGCGTAACAACGCCAGCAATAGAAGAAAAATTCCCCAGACTTTTTTGTAGTTTCTCCTGACCGCATCATACACCCTTGTTTAACCCATTCACAGAATGTTGCCCACTATATACCAACAATGCTCCAGCTCACTACATCCTGTGCATGCCTAACACCCTCTTGCATGTTCAGGCTCTGACCCCACAAAACATCTTTCACCCATCCTACCATCTCCAATTTGGTTTCCCCCTTCTCCTTGTTCCTTCAAATTCTTACTAGTATACCTTCTTAATCAGCCTCCCCATACTTACTTTCTCCATGTCCAAACTTAGGCCACCCTGATCAGTTCGCTCAACCATACTCTTCTTAATAATACGCTTCTCTTACCTTGTCATTTCTTACTCGACCATCCCTTCCTCCTCACACTACATACAGATCTCAAGCATTTCATTTTCCAGCACATCCATCCTCTTCCGCACTTCCTGAGCTTTAGCCCACGCATCGCATTCATATAACACCGCTGGGACTACTTACCACACCATCAAACATGCTCCTCTTTGCCCTCTTTTTCCACACATTCCTCAGTTCAGTTAAGGACCCTTGTCTTCTCGCCCAGCCGACAGCTAACTTCGGTTTCCATGGTTCCATCTGCTGCAATGTCCACATCCAGGTATTTGAAACACTCTACATCCTCCAGTTTCTCTTTATTCAAAATCACGCTCCAACCAACCTATCTCTCTCCTCTCCTATCCTTGCTATCTGACTTTTATCTACATCAACACAACTCTCTCCATGTGCACATACTACCCCCAACGCAAAACCCGGCTTCTACGGTTTCTGCCATCAGAGTCGTGTCATCAGCAAACAATATCTGACACATTATGGCTATCATAACTACTATTCTTACTGATATCATCATCGTCACCTTACCTACAATAACTGTTTACATTTGAATATTTTCCGATATTACCTCCCCGAAGAGAGGCCTAACTGGTCCTAAACGAAAACAAATCCATTCATCGTATTTGGCAGACTCAGAAAACTGGAAGAACAGGTACCAGGCAGGGGCGCTAAAGGAACAAGACAATGATGATAGTAATGGGATAATGACGGTAACTTTGATAAATACTGATAATGACTATGCACTGACAATGATTACACGGTGATACTAATGAGTCCAAGAATATATCAATGAAATAATGACATGAACACTATGGTAAAGGGATAAGGGCGAAGATGAACTTGTAAACAACGAGTGAGTCAAATGTTGATGATGACAAGGAGAACAACAATGATGACTATGGGAGTCCTAGTGAATATGTAATGATGACGGAGGTGAGACGACAGGTTTGATGAGGATGAGTATCATGACGAAAGATGAGTATGAGTACAAGACAGTAGGTAATGACAGTGCCACCCAGGCCGAGGGGAGGCTAAACTACCCATCGTCCAGGGTAGCGCGTCCACCCACAACCCCTTCCCCATCCCAAGACGAGGGTCGGATCTCCCTCCCTCCACCTTCCGACGGTAAGCTACCACCCCCTCACCACTTACAACCTACATGTTTACACATTACACATCAAATATTTCCACATTTACAGCGGCTGGCCCGAGCCATCACCGCCTCCACATCAGCAGAGCTCCGAGGAAGCAAATATTATTCTTACATGCTTTACTAAAGGATTTTACAGGGATTAAATATCCAGGATAGAATAAAAATAATTAAAAGCTGATTAATAGCCTACCCACTAATCCGCCCTGGGAAAAACAAGAGGGAGCGGTAAACCTCCTCGACTCTTTTTACATCGTAGTCTTTGTAAATTAGTGTAAATGACTTCTTATCTATCTTGCACCGTGATGATATCTAAAAGAGCCCTTACAACCAGTGACACATGATATCGAAGCGGACATCTGATATCGTATTTCCAAGCGTCTCAAGTCTGTTATACACGGGGCACGTCCCATCGACAGTCCCACTGTGTTGCTCCCACCCTACATGAGCCCCACAACCCTCCCACCCACTGAGACTCCCACACCCAGCCTCTGAGCCCTACCAAGACCAAAATTCCCTCCCAGTGTAATATTCTCTTAACGTAAATTTCAAGACCAAATTTCCCCTCTCCTCAGCTCGTAATTCCTTTTAAACCCCCAGGAAACACGCAGGTCTCCCCACCCCTCCCTTCCTCACTCCCCTGGGCATATCTTCTCTCCCCGTGAAATATTTTCCCCTCTCCTTCTCTCTCTTGAGAGGGAATATTCCCTTCACTAAATGCCAAATTCTTCTCCAATTCTACGTCATCTCCCACTCAAGAGAACACTCATCCCGACTGGAAGGCATATTATTCCCTCAAAAGGGGATTTTCTCCCTTTTCTCTGATATATTAACCATCCCTTAAAGGTATATCGAACCCTTCACCAGGGCATATTTGCCCATTCCTCACAGATATGGTTCCCCATATCCTCCAAAGCATACAACTCTTACAGCAGAGCAAACTATTCTAAGACGTTCTTCTTCTTTAAAAGGGAATATCTTCTCCTCCCGGTACCTTGCCATAACCCTGAGGCATCTTTTCCCTTCCCGACGGAGTGTATTCAGCCAAACCTATGGGCAAAGCCACCTCTCCTTCGCTCTAAACAATCTCAATACCCACTTACCTGCGCGCAGCTAAGGTCCTCACACCTTCAGGAATGAGAGTGGAACTCTCGTTGGGTTCGCCAGCTTCACCACCTACCTGCGGACACAAGAGATACTCGTGATTAATTATGGTGTTCGGGGGTTGTGGAGAGCGGGTGATGGATGGCATAATCTACGTGGGTGATGCAAAAACACTGGATGATTAACTGCAGTGTACATGGTCACTGAGAAACAAATGATTAATGGTCATAATCTACCTGGCCGATGGAATCTACCTTGGCTGGGTGGAACGACTCAATCAACGAATATCCCTGCAAAGCAAGAGCACTCATGAACAAATAATAATACATGAGATTCATCTACAGAGATGGAGGAGCACTACATGCACGGGAAAGATGCTAATGGGTAAGGTGATGAGTTGACAACCAGTCATATTCATTGTTAGGTCTGTCGCTCACGTGAAGAGGGAGCCAATAGGCTATGGAAAGTTAAACGGACGGGCTCACACGTGGGTGGAAAGCTATGAGAATGGATGGAAAGCTATATAAGTGGGTGGAAAACTATGTGTAAAAGGAAAGCTATACGAACAGGTGGAAGGCTCTGTGAGTGGAGGAAATCTAAAAGAATGGGTGGAAAGCTATAACAGTAGGTGGAAAAGTCTTTGTGGAAGGAAAGCTATACGAATAGATGGAAGCCTATAAGAGTGGACGGAAAGGTATACGATCGCTAGAAAACTAGACGAGAAGATATCCACGTGAGTGAATGGATAATCTAGACGAGGTAAGATTATCTGCATGGGTGATGAGATAATGTAAATGGCTGGTAGGATAATCTACACGAGGTAAGATAATCTGCTTGGGTTGTAAGATAATCTACATGAGGTAAAACAATCTACATGGGTGGGAGGAACATCTAAATGAAGGTAACCTATAGGGGTAGTAAGATAATTTACAAGAGGTAAGATGATCAACATGGGCGGGAAGATAATCTAAATGAGGTAAGATAATGTACATGGGTGGCAGGATAATCTACACACGGAGGAAGATGAGGCACATGAGTGATGGATAATCACATTAGTTTGTCAACCTTCAAGATGGATGGAACACTTGATACAGTCGATGGGATAATGTACATGAGGGATGGGGTAATGTACATGAGGGATGGGGTAATCTACATGAGGGATGGGATAATGTATATGAGGGATGGGGTAATCTACATGAGGGATGGGATAATGTACATGAGGGATGGGGTAATCTACATGAGGGATGGGATAATGTACATGAGGGATGGGATAATGTACATGAGGGATGGGGTAATCTACATGAGGGATGGGATAATGTACATGAGGGATGGGATAATGTACATGAGGGATGGGGTAATCTACATGAGGGGATGGGATAATCTACATGAGGGATGGGATAATGCACATGAGGGATGGGATAATGTACATGAGGGATGGGATAATGTACTTGAGGGATGGGATAATGTACATGAGGGATGGGATAATGTACATGAGGATGGGATAATGTACATGAGAGATGGGATAATCTACATGAGGTATGGGATGATCTGCATGAGGGATGGGATAATGTACATGAGGGATGGGCCAATCTGCATGAGGGGGTGAATCATCTATATGAAGGAAGAATATTCTGAATGAAGGTTGGGATAATATACACCAAGGATAGAATAATCCTACATCAAGGAGAAATAAATCACAGGAGAGTTTGGATTTGCTACGTGCGAGGAGGGATTATTTGCATGGGAATAAATGATTTGCACGAGAGCTTGGGATAATTCAAGTGAAGCTTGGGATAATCTATAGGAAAGCTTGGATAGTCTATGGTAAGGCTTTGATAATCCATATATGGCGTAACATAATCGCTAAACGAGGGTGAAATGATTTACAGGTGAGATGATCACATTATGAAGGCGGAGATAAACTAGGTGAGAGTTAGGGTAATCTGCGTAATGGTCCAGATATAATACGAGAAGATTACGATAATCAGTGTGAAGGAAGGAGCAGACTCCGTGGGATGGATGGGACACACGCCAAGGAATGTATAATGATCATGATGGGAGGGAAAAGGTACAAGAATGGAATGTCCTATATGGGTGAGAGATACTTTACATGAGGGTAGAATGATCAACAGAGGTGGCGGCATAATTCACCTCAGGGAAGGGATAATCAGCATAGGTGGTGCTTAAAATAAGTGTGATAATAATCAGCATAGGTGGTCCCTAAATCAACAGCGATAATCAGAATAGGTAGCGCCTAATACAAGGGATAATCAGAAAGGTTGAGCCTGAAATAAGAGAGAAAATCAGCATAGATTGTACCTAAAATAAGAGGGATAACCATCATGGATGACGCTTAAGTGACGTGTAACATCGTATTGAGGATCCCGTCATACCTTCAAAGTGAGGTTATAATGTAGGCAGCAGATCTTTCACTAAATACTTGGTCTTCACTGATGCTGACATACTCAACTTGTCGTGTGTGTGTGTGTGTGTGTGTGTGTGTGTGTGCGCGCGCGCGTGCGCAAGTCCAGTGTTGGATTTCTTATCATCTGAACAGTATTTCAACTGATATGGATTTAAAATATATATATATATATATATATATATATATATATATATATATATATACTTTTTTTTCATATTACTGGCCATTTCCCGCATTAGCGAAGTAGCATTAAAGACAGAAGAGTGGGCCTTTGAGGGGATATCCTCACCTGGCCCCCTTCTCTGTTCCTTATTTTGGAAAATCAAAAAAAAACGAGAGGGGAGGAATTCCAGCCCCCGCTCCCTCCCCTTTTAGTCGCCCTCTACGACACGTAGGGAATACGTGTAATAAGTATAATAAGTTTATGATACGCTCGTTCTCTGTCTTCGACAATCACATGTTTACCAAATGGCGTCCTAGCTAGGTCTCTTCGTTGTATATCAACTGACTGTTATATTTCTCTCTTGTGTCTCCTCTGATGATGTGATTATTACACGAGATTGCACTTGGGAAGTTATCGTGTTTCATTTTCCCCGTGGACTCATAGGAATATATATATATATATATATATATATATATATATATATATATATATATATATATATATTCATCCCTGGGGATAGGGGATTAAGAATACTTCCCACGTATTCCCTGCGTGTCGTAGAAGGCGACTAAAAGGGGAGGGAGCGGGGGGCTGGAAATCCTCCCCTCTCGGTTTTTTTTAATTTTCCAAAAGAAGGAACAGAGAATTGGGCCAGGTGAGGGTATTCCCTCAAAGGCCCAGTCCTCTGTTCTTAACGCTACCTCGCTAATGCGGGAAATGGCGAATAGCTTGAAAGAAAAAAAGAAAAAAAAAAAAAAAAATATATATATATATATATATATATATATATATATATATATATATATATATATATATATATATATATTGAGTTGACAGAGATGCTCTGTGGAAGGTATTAAGAATATATGGTATGGGAGGAAAGTTGTTAGAAGCAGTGAAAAGTTTTTATCGAGGATGTAAGGCATGTGTACGTGTAGGAAGAGAGGAAAGTGATTGGTTCTCAGTGAATGTAGGTTTGCGGCAGGGGTGTGTGATGTCTCCATGGTTGTTTAATTTGTTTATGGATGGGGTTGTTAGGGAGGTAAATGCAAGAGTTTTTGGAAAGAGGGGCAAGTATGAAGTCTGTTGGGGATGAGAGAGCTTGGGAAGTGAGTCAGTTGTTGTTCGCTGATGACACAGCGCTGGTGGCTGATTCATGTGTGAAACTGCAGAAGCTGGTGACTGAGTTTGGTAAAGTGTGTGGAAGAAGAAAGTTAAGAGTAAATGTGAATAAGAGCAAGGTTATTAGGTACAGTAGGGTTGAGGGTCAAGTCAATTGGGAGGTGAGTTTGAATGGAGAAAAACTGGAGGAAGTGAAGTGTTTTAGATATCTGGGAGTGGATCTGGCAGCGGATGGAACCATGGAAGCGGAAGTGGATCATAGGGTGGGGGAGGGGGCGAAAATTCTGGGGGCCTTGAAGAATGTGTGGAAGTCGAGAACATTATCTCGGAAAGCAAAAATGGGTATGTTTGAAGGAATAGTGGTTCCAACAATGTTGTATGGTTGCGAGGCGTGGGCTATGGATAGAGTTGTGCGCAGGAGGATGGATGTGCTGGAAATGAGATGTTTGAGGACAATGTGTGGTGTGAGGTGGTTTGATCGAGTGAGTAACGTAAGGGTAAGAGAGATGTGTGGAAATAAAAAGAGCGTGGTTGAAAGAGCAGAAGAGGGTGTTTTGAAGTGGTTTGGGCACATGGAGAGGATGAGTGAGGAAAGATTGACCAAGAGGATATATGTGTCGGAGGTGGAGGGAACAAGGAGAAGAGGGAGACCAAATTGGAGGTGGAAAGATGGAGTGAAAAAGATTTTGTGTGATCGGGGCCTGAACATGCAGGAGGGTGAAAGGAGGGCAAGGAATAGAGTGAATTGGAGCGATGTGGTATACCGGGGCTGACGTGCTGTCAGTGGATTGAATCAAGGCATGTGAAGCGTCTGGGGTAAACCATGGAAAGCTGTGTAGGTATGTATATTTGCGTGTGTGGACGTATGTATATATATGTGTATGGGGGGGGGGGTTGGGAAATTTCTTTCGTCTGTTTCCTTGCGCTACCTCGCAAACGCGGGAGACAGCGACAAAGTATAAAAAGAAAAAAAAAAAAAAAAATATATATATATATATATATATATATATATATATATATATATATATATATATATCCCTGGGGATAGGCGAGAAAATACTTCCCACGCATTCCTCACGTGTCGTAGAAGGCGACTAAAGGGGACGGGAGCGGGGGGCTGGAAACCCTCCCCTCCTTGTATTTTAACTTTCTAAACGGGGAAACAGAAGAAGGAGTCACGCGGGGAGTGCTCATCCTCCTCGAAGGCTCAGAATGGGGTGTCTAAATATGTGTGGATGTAACCAAGAGGAGAAAAAGGAGAGATAGGTTGTATGTTTGAAGAAAGGAACCTGGATGTTTTGGCTCTGAGTGAAACGAAGCTCAATGGTAATGGGGAAGAGTGGTTTGGGAATGTCTTGGACGTAAAGTCAGGGGTTGGTGAGAGGATAAGAGCAAGGGAAGGAGTAGCACTACTCCTGAAACAGGAGTGGTGGGAGTAAGTGATAGGATGTAAGGAAGTAAACTTTAGATTGATATGGGTAAAACTGAAAGTGGATAGAGAGATGGGTGATTATTGGTGCATATGCACCTAGGCATGAGAAGAAAGATCATGACAGGCAAGTGTTTTGGGAGCAGCTGAGTGAGTGTGTTAGTAGTTTTGATGCACGAGACCGGGTTATAGTGATGGATGATTTGAATGCAAAGGTGAGTAATGTGGCAGTTGCGGCAATAACTGGCGTACATGGGGTGTTCAGTGTTGTAAATGGAAAAGGTGATGAACTTGTAGATTTATGTGCTGTAAAAGGACATGTGATTGGGAATACCTGGTTTAGAAAGAGAGATATACATAAGAATACATATGTAAGTAGGAGAGATGGCCAAAAAGCGTTATTGGATTACGTGTTAATTGATAGGCGCGCGAAAGAGAGACCTTTGGATGTTAATGTACTGAGAGGTGCAACTAGAGGGATGTCTCATCGTTATTTTGTGGAGGCAAAGATGAAGATTTGTAGAGGCTTTCAGAAAAGAAGAGAGAATGTTGGGGTGAAGAGAGTGGTGAGAGTAAGCGAGCTTGGGAAGGAGACTTGCGTAAGGAAGTTTCAGAAGAGACTGAGCACAGAATGGAAAAAGGTGAGAACAACGGACGTAAGGGGAGTGGTGGAGGAATAGGATGTATTTAAGGAAGCAGTGATGGCTTGTGCAAAAGATGCTTGTGGCATGAGAAGCGTGGAAGGTGGGCAGATTAAAAAGGGTTGTGAGTGGTGGGTTGAAGAAGTAAGACTATTAGTGAAAGAGAAGAGAGGCATATGGATGATTTTTGCATGGAAATAATGCAAATGAATGGGAGATGTATAAAAGAAAGAGGCAGGAGGTCAAGAGAAAGGTGCAAAAGGCAAAAAAGAGGCCAAATGAGAGTTGGGGCGAGAGAGTATCAATGAATTTTAGGGAGAATAAAAAGATGTTTTGGAAGGAGGTAAATAAAGCGCGTAAGACAAGGGAACAAATGGAAACATCAGTGAAGCAGGCAAATGGGGAGGTGATAACAAGTAGTGGCGATGTGAGAAGGAGATGGCGTGAGTATTTTGAAGGTTTGTTGAATGTGTTTGATCATGGAGTGGCAGATATAGGGTGTTTTAGTCGAAGTGGGGTGCAAAGTGAGACGGTTAGGGAGAATGATTTGGTAGACAGAGAAGAGGTAGTAAAAGCTTTGCGGAAGATGAAAGCCGGCAAGGCAGCAGGTTTGGATGGTATTGCAGTGGAATTTATTAAAAAAGGGTATGACAGTATTGTTGACTGGTTGGCAAGGTTATTCAATGTATGTGTGACTCATAGTGAGGTTCCTGAGAAATTGGCGGAATGCTTGCATAGTGCCATTGTACAAAGGCAAAGGGGATAAGTGTGAGTGCTCAAATTACAGAGGTATAAGTTTGTTGAGTATTCCCGAGAAATTATGCGGGAAGGTATTGATTGAGAGGGTGAAGGCATGTACAGAGCATCAGATTCGGGAAGAGTAGTGTGGTTTCAGAAGTGGTAGAGGATGTGTGGATCAGGTGTTTGCTTTGAGGAATGTATGTGAGAAATACTTAGAAAAGCAAATGGATTTGTATGTAGCATTTATGGATCTGGAGAAGGCGTATGACAGAGGTGATAGAGATGCTCTATGGAAGCTATTAAGAATATATGGTGTAGGAGGTAAGTTGTTAGAAGCAGTGAGAAGTTTTTATAGAGGATGTAAGGCACGTGTACGTGTAGGAAGAGAGGAAAGAGACTGGTTCTTAGTGAATGTTAGTTTGCGGTAAGGGTGGTTGTTTAATTTGTTTATAGATGGGGTTGTTAGGGAGGTGAATGCAAGAGTTTTGGAAAGAGGGGCAAGTATGCAGTCTGTTGTGGATGAGAGAGCTTGGGAAGTGAGTCAGTTGTCGTTCGCTGATGATACAGCGTTGGTAACTGATTCGGGTGAGAAACGGCAGAAGCTGGTGACTGAGTTTGGTAAAGTGTGTGAAAGAAGAAAGCTGAGAGTAAATGCGAATAAGAGCAAGGTTATTAGGTACAGTAGGGTTGAGGGACAAGTCAATTGGGAGGTAAGTTTGAATGGAGAAAAACTAGAGGAAGTGAAGTGTTTTAGATATCTGGGAGTGGATTTGGCAGAGAATGGAACCATGGAAGCGGAAGTGAATCATAGGGTGGGAGAGGGGGGGCGAAAGTTCTGGGAGCGTTGAAAAATGTGTGAAAGTCGAGAACGTTATCTTGGAAAGCAAAAATGAGCATGTTTGAAGGAATAGTCGTTCTAACAATGTTATATGGTTGCGAGGCGTGGGCTATAGACAGAATTGTGCGCAGGAGGGTGGATGTGTTCGAAATGAGATGTTTGAGGACAATATGTGGTGTGAGGTGGTTTGATCGAGTAAGTAATGAAAGGGTTAGAGAGATGTGTGGTAATAAAAAGAGTGTGGTTGAGAGAGCAGAAGAGGGTGTTTTGAAATGGTTTAGTCACATGGAGAAAACGAGTGAGGAAAGATTGACAAAGAGGATATATGTGTCAGAGGTGGCGGGAACGAGGAGGAGTGGGAGACCAAACTGGAGGTGGAAAGATGGAGTGAAAAAGATTTTGAGCGATCGGGGCTTGAACATACAGGAGGGTGAAAGGCGTGCAAGGAATAGAGTGAATTGAAACGATGTGGTCTACCGGGGTCGACGTGCTGTCAGTGGATTGAATCAGGGCATGTGAAGCGTCTGGGGTAAACCATGGAAAGCTGTGTAGGTATGTATATTTGCGTGTGTGGACGTATGTATATACATGTGTATGGGGGTGGGTTGGGCCATTTCTTTCGTCTGTTTCCTTGCGCTACCTCGCAAACGCGGGAGACAGCGGCAAAAAAAAAAAAAAAAAAAAAAAAATATATATATATATATATATATATATATATATATATATATATATATATATATATATATATATATATATATATATATATATATATACATATATCACAAAGACTGGTTGCGAACTTCATAGGCAGCTACCAAGCCAAAGTCATCCACAAAGTTTTCAACTCCACAATCCTCAAGCCCTATGGCCAACACCAGGGTTCTCCAGGGAGCAGTCCTTTCTCTGTCCCTCCTCAATCTCTTCCTACATGTTCTCCTGTCACCTCCTGCACACCACAGTGTGAATAACTCCCCCTCATGTGAAGATGACCATACAGTCACACCACAGCACCCTACTATCCAAGCAAGCTTGCAACGCGGTTACCTGATTATTGCTCCGGCTCACCCCAGGCAGAATGTCTGCATCAGCAAAGATATCTACCTTTGCTCTCTTAACCCTAACAGACATGAATCCGCCCAACACCCTGAACGATGAACCGGTCTCACTCAACAAAACTTTAACGATACTGGGCACCACATTCGAGACACACATACCATTCACTCCCTACACCTCAAACATTAACCCTAAAGCCATGAACAAACTCAACGCCCTCAGAACACTTACCGGTACCAGGTTTGGTCAAGAAAAAGAATCCCTTAGTGTTATACAAATACTTCATACACCTTGCATTATCTGCCTGGTCATCTAGGCTGTCAAAAACAAATATAACTGAGCTGCAAACCACACTTAACATAGTGATCAGAACAATCACAGGATCTCTTGCCACCACAAGGATGCAACACCTGCACAAAGATATAGAATTACGTGTAATAAAACCTAACCTCAATATGCTTGGCGCTAAGTTTCCCGAAGCAGCTCTAAGCTCCTCCCACCCAAACAATTTCACAATAGACCACCAAATCCAAGTAGAAATAAAATCCTTACCCCTACTTCACACTCCAGCAACGCATAGCAAAATTCTCCCACCCCCAACAAAAACGACAATGACAGAGCATATACACACTGTACTGACGTGACAAGTACTAGATAACCGCCCTCCCTATCCTCTTGTAAATATCACTCTACCGACACACAACCTGTCTGAAACTGCATTCCCAAGGAATGTACGATTCACGCTTTCTTGACTATGTCCTGAACACTTCTCATCTTTTCATCAGAGGTGAAGGAAGTATGATGGAAGGGAAAACAGAGGAGATGGAAGGAAGAAGACACCGAAGAACTTAGACCTGAACATTCAGGAGGGAGAAAGGCGTACATGTGCTGGAGCTAACCGTAGAAATGTGGTATATGGGGGCGGAGGAGCAACATCTTGTCAACTAACTAAACTAGGTCATATGAAGCATCAAGGGTGAAGCCATGGAAGTGGTGTGCGGGCTTTGTTGTTGATAGGTTCTGGCTTCGATGCAATAAACATAACAGATGGAGAGTGGATGTGAGCAAATGAGGTCGTTTTTTCGTCTGCGCTGAACGCTGCCACGCTAAAGCAGGAAAGGCTGAACAAGTATATATATATATATATATATATATATATATATATATATATATATATATATATATATATTATCCCTGGGGATAGGGGATTAAGAATACTTCCCACGTATTCCCTGCGTGTCGTAGAAGGCGACTAAAAGGGGAGGGAGCGGGGGGCTGGAAATCCTCCCCTCTCGTTTTTTTTTAATTTTCCAAAAGAAGGAACAGAGAATTGGGCCAGGTGAGGGTATTCCCTCAAAGGCCCAGTCCTCTGTTCTTAATGCTACCTCGCTAACGCGGGAAATGGCGAATAGTTTAAAAGAAAGAAGAAAAGATATATATATATATATATATATATATATATATATATATATATATATATATATATATATATATATATATATATATATATATATATATATATTCCTGTGAGTCCACGGGGAACATGAAATACGATAAGATCCCAAGTGCACTTTCGTGTAATAATCACATCATCAGGGGAGACACAAGAGAGAAATATAACAGTCAGCTGATGTACATCGAAGAGACGAAGCTAGGATGCCATTTGGTAAACATGCGATTGTCTTGGACAATTGCATGTTTGTGACTTTAGCACAATCTTTAAGACAAATCAGCTTTGTGCGGATACAGGCCATAACATGAGATTACAGAAGCAACTTGTTGGAATGGATGTAAAGTAGTATTTTCATAGTATAAGAGCGTACATGAATGCAGTAACCTAAATGAGGATACACTATATGCGGACAGCACTTAGAATTTCAAAAAGAAATTATGACAGTAGACAATGGTTCAGGAGATGGGGGACCAATGATATAAAACTCCCACCTGCACAACAGAAATATGTAATGACGAACAGACAATTGTGTAAGTTCATCCCTGAAATGCAGGTAGTTATCTTCATCAGCAATTTCACCATCACTTTCATGATTAACATCATTAATGGATAAGAAATATGATTTCGAATAAGTACATGCGTACATCGTCGTGACTGGAATCTACACGTGAGCTCACACCCTCACGTGACATCATTTCATCTAATTGTAATAAAACCACAAAAACATCGGTTTACAGCACGATTATACCTCATAATGGTTTCACAGGTTTTCAACCCCCACAGCAGGGTCTGGAAACTCATCTTGTGTAAACTTTACACTGGTTTCCGAGGGTCTTTCCTTATGTTCCGTATACCTTACAATGGTTTTGGAGATCTTTATCTCTTACAGTTCGGGCTGAAACCTTACCTTAACGTTTACCTTAGATGGTTTACTCCTGCAGCTTAACGCACGACCTTGATACAGTCTCCCCAGTTCGTCATACAACAGATACTCTTCCCACACCTGCTGGCCGGCGCCCACACGTCCTCAGCCAGTGACTGACGAAAAGAGTTCCCCCTCAGCAGTCGTTATGAGGGTCGACCTCTCCACCAGATGCGGAAGAGGTCTTCCTCCTTCAGCCACAGCAATTCTATCTCTTCACCCGGCAGGAGGTAGGTCATATGAGCTCCAGGATTTGGCACCGAGGGTCCTTCCTGCAAGTGGCACTGTGAGAGCTCTCTCTGTATAGCGACGAAGGGAGGGGCTGGGGCCCAGTGAGGGATGAGGGTCGTCAGGGAGGGAACAAAGTCAACAGGAGCTGCTCTAGACCTTCCTGCTCCTCATCAGTGGAATGAGGACCCTATCACCACTAATGAGAAGTCTCACTCCTCCACTACACAAACCCAGACCTCTTATCTCCCACAAATCACTCAACTCTCTCCTATCGGAAGATCTAACATGTCTCTTATAATTCATCCTCCTCTCACACCTACACATTTCCTCCATCAACCTTCCTTACACACACATACATCATCATCTTCATACTAAGCAAGAAGTACAATTTCGTCCTGGGTTATTGCAGCTGCAATTAATTCATCGGGCGATTAGCTCTCCCTCAACCTGTCACAGACACCTCAACTGTAGAGCCTAACCCGGCTCTTCCAATTCCATGGCTACTCTCAGCTACGGATATACCAGAGCTTCCTGGTGTTTACGACCGACCCTAGCTAGAGAGAGAGACGACCCACCACCGATCAGAACGCCTTAGTATCCTGGCTTCCCAAACAGAACGCCCGAGTATTTTGTCCAACCAAAGAAGAGGATGTCAGCGACCACGCCACTCCGCTGTCCCAACCAGTCACATGAAGACACGATGTGTTCGTAGTTAGGACGCACCCAATCACTCGGCCGTCCAAAGGAACGGAAGCTCCACTTGATCAGAGCCGCCCTGTGTGTCGTCCGGCCAAAGGAAGAGACATTACATTACCTCAGCCGGCCGCAAGAGGGGCCACTCTGTTTCTGGTGAGATGCCCTAATCTCTATTGAGTGTCAGATAAGGACGAATCACTAACATCACAGCGTCTTAGTATGGCTGGCCAGCCAAAGAACATCCCCTAACGATAGGTCACCTAACTGTCAGGTCCGATGTCCCTCTAGTGGTGGGTCACCTAACTGTCAAGTCAGACCACAGGAAGGGACGCCTTTCTGGTGAGCAGAATGTGTCAGTGAGTCAGCCAGCCATAGTGAGGGAGGTTCCATGAGTAACGCTGGTGCCGCAGCGTCTGCGTCACCAGCCCTGGAAGACACACACCCACAGAGGTAATTCACCGTGTCTCACCCACCCACTTGCGAGACGCCCCAGGGTCTTGCCCGTCCTCCGGAAGGGGCGGACACCGTAACAGTAAGAAATGCGCCTCACGTAAGGTGAAGAAAACGTCATTACACCTCCGTCATCGCCTCTTGCTGGACAAGCAAGAGAAACTGCCGCGGGTTGACCCTAAACACAGTTACTTACAACATTAAATGGAAATTCAATGTTTTTCTCTCCCTGTGTTATTACTGTATCGAATCCTTATTGTATCGATTATACATTGAGGGATATAATCATTGTTTCTCGCGGCCCCACCATATCCAGCAAATTATAGGTGCTGGGCCAGTCTATAACTGAAGTGAGGTCTATAATCTACTTTCATCAAGTGACAGGCGTGACGTATTGAAATTCCGGCAGTTTTACACGCTACGTTATAAAGGCGACGCCAGATGCTTATCGCATTACACTGAAGGTAGATTATCATGTATCACATTTCTGGGATGAAGAAGATAAGCTGATGGAGTTGACACACGACAATAACATTACATTCAGTACATATTTCTGAGGAAAGTCAGATTATCAATGGCTTAACGTTTTATCCGAGACAATTTATAATTCAAAAGCTTATGATGAAATCTGAATCACAATTCCAATGGTAAGTGTTTGGATCTGTTCATGTAATATAATGTTCCAGCATCGGCTCAAGTCGTTTAAATGACAAATGTTTCAAGGGAGATATTACGGGACTGACTATAGAAAAGAAAGGCACATGGGAGCCAACAAAAAAATATTAATGATATATACGACAGAATTCTCCCATCGTCACGTCACGCACGAAAAGTCCCGCATAAAAGCGAAAATAATAAGGACACAGAACACACTCCGGTACAGAAAAGACCCCGTCATCTAGACCAATTGACACCCAGCCAACCATGTATCCATCTTGTACTACAAAAGACAACCACAGGCCTATGACAGCCCTGTATACAAACCGCTGCGTCACTCCACCCTCGCCCTTAGGCACACCCGACACAAAGATCATCTCACTACCGGGCTAGCCAGCCTCGTCCACTGTACAGGTCAGCGGGTAGTAATTAAGGCGAGTGATTCGTCATGAAGGCTGGAGAATAGGGCGCACCGAGCCCCCGGGGTAGGAGGAGGAGGTGGAGGAGGAGACTAATGATTTTCTCTAGCACGGTTTTCACGGAGTGTTATGGTATACCTAAGTGCCCGAGGATTATATATCTTGGTATCCCCTTTTACCATAAGAAAAGTCGGGACACCAATCACCATGCCATCTTCCCTGACCAGCCACGTCGAGGAACACAGTGAGGGACGGGCTGGCTTCAGCAGAGCCGCCATTATCCGATCAGCCCATGAGTAGGAAGCAGGTCCCGGGGCCGTGGGAGTGAGGCAGATGGTGCCGCTGCTCCGACCCCTGCTTGGCCGCCCCTCCACCTAATGGCGTGTGGAGGACACATCTCCCCCGACTGCCCATTTACAGCCAACATTTTCCAAACATCTCCCTTGTGAATGGCACGAGATGAGAGGGGAGGGGGTGATCCCAGGGATGGTGGGAGGGGGAATGATCCCATGGAGGGTGGAAGGGGAGGATCCCGGGGATAATGTCGAGGGACTTTTGGGACGCCGGGAGGAGGTAGGGTTACAATGGTGGGGATCGGTCGGTGCTGAAGGAAAGGAATTTTGATCAGGCACCGCTCATTAGAAGTCTTGATCGTTACGACTCTGGGTGAGAACTGACCACATGGTTGAGGTCAGAGTACACACACACACACACACACACACACACACACACACACACACACACACACAATACTGGGAAACTTATTCCCAAACCGAAACATGACAGTCATTCCTCAGGCGTGTGACATATGAACAGTAATCAAATGATGAATCCCAGAGAGCAGTGAGCAGCAGGGACGCCACACTCATACTCCGAGATGCATCAAGAAGATGGCCTTGGCTCAGGCTGGTCATGAGACAAGGATGTGATATGGAATCCCATTTAGATATGAGAGAAAGACGAAAAAGTCAACATCAGTATTACACACGACTAGCCATGTAGTAGTAGCAGCCGGTAGTTGCCTACAAGCTGGGGGTCACCCAGCCGAGCAGCACACACACACACACACACACGGATAACCCCAACATCGACGCAGGAAATCACGGACACTGGGAGTAAATACTGACCGTACAACGCTAATCACGTCATGACGCAAATGGCGTAGACAAAACTACTATTTTCAGCAAAGTATGTAGGTCACACTACACAACAGATATATATATATATATATATATATATATATATATATATATATATATATATATATATATATATATATATATATATATTAATGGAAATTAGAAGTATACAAGTCTCTCCTGGCTACAGTCTTAATGACAGAACCAGTGCCGAGTCTTGAACAAGACTGGCAAGTCTCAAGGAAAAATTCCATACAATATATCCAGCCTCGAACCTCGACCCTACAGAACGCATCACTAGTACCCCGCCAGCCGCCGACACACCAGACATCGGTGGGGTGTGTGGTGGGGTGAGGCTAGCGTCGCGGGAACCATTACACGAGTCAAGAGTGACTTTCCTACACAAAGATGTCAGATTGGATTGTACCATGACACCCCACAAGCGCTGATAGAACAGCACTGACTGGGTCTGAGATGAAAACTTCATACTTAGCTCCTCCATGTGTTCCTCCTTTTGGAAAGCAGCAATATTGCAAGTGGGGAGGATTACTTGACCTCTCGCTGCTGTCTCTTTTATTTTACGACATGCATGACACCTGTCCCCAGGTATTATAGTTACCATTATAATTACTTTTATAATCATTACTGTTATCATTACCATTATTATAATCATCTTTATTATTTTCTATCACTATCATTATTATTCATACGGTTGTCAATCTGTACAAACGCCAAAAGACACACATAGCTCTCTGTACATGGACTCCCCTCATATCTATAACACTTCTGGGGGATGTAACACGAAAATATAATACATCTGTAGATGTCAGTAGCAAAACGACACACACACACACACACACACACACACACACACACACACGATACATATATACAAGGTTAAGAAGGGGCAACACGAGTGTAAAACTCTCGTAGTAAACAAATGGTAATCACACAAAGACGTGCATTTATCAACACACAAATCTGACCATCTGTATTTTGGTTTATTCTAAAAGGTTCTCGAAAGGCCACTTTCCTGGTAACTCGATCGGCCGTCCTAACCTAGATATAACATTACGACACTTTGCCACGAACAAGTTACCAAAAAATATATAAAACGCTGCTTCATGCCAGGACTGAAGGTCTAATCATCTTCTGCCGGAGGAGCTCCGTCACTAGCAAGGCATCCGACAAACTCCCACTTCCTAAGAGAGTTAACGGTTCCAGCGGCCGCCCGCCGGCCAGATATTCATAACAATTCCCGTGCTGGCTGCCCACGTAATATCCAGTGCTATAATAGAACCAACAGAGAATCAAGGAGTAAGAGACGAGGATTTAATGCCGTGGCTGCTTTTCACGACGCTAATGGCATGCCAAACGTACACCGAAAAAGTGTTTAGCGCACCTGATTTATTGAGAGGGACTTGCTAATGCGATGCGCTTGAAATCCACCCGAGAATAATTCGACAAGAAAAAACATGAAATTTTTAAGACACACAAACCCGCATATGGCGTATGATACAAGCAGACTGACGAGGAGGCTGGTTATAAGCCATCATGGAACGCTACAGAAATATGTTAACTCAGTCTGATCACGTGAATTTGAACATTACGACACTTAACGTCAGCGGAACATCAGAAGGGAAATTCACACAAGACATAGGATACATTTTCTCCTCTGTGATGGAGAGGTTATCCCAGATGTGGTGTCTGTTTCCCATTTTATGACGAATATCGACAGAAACTGCAAGACCTAAGAACTTGTAACCCCCTTGTACAGCAGACTGAACTCAGCAGTCTCAGGCCATCAGTTTTACGGCAAGCGCACACCAGGCAGAGCAGAGTCTGGAGATTAGGCTGAGCATCGGAAAATATCAGGATCAGTAATGATGTGTGACGAAGTAGAAATACTTCGATTACTTTAAGTAGATTATTTCGGGATTTGCTTCTGTTCAGGTATTTTTCGCTACCATTACTTTTTTTCGAGCACGTTTTCGGACAAAATATACCTTTACTTGATCACATATTTCTTTTCGTGACATATTGATGCTAGAAAAGACGGCTGTCATGCAGAGAGACACGGAGCTGGGATGTACCAACACCTTGGGGAGAAGACAAGCAACCAAGTAAACTTTTGTTGTATCCAAAAACATTGCTGAGAAAGGTAATGGAAGGTCGAAATACCTGAAGTGTACGAGTATCTGGAAATAATGTACTTGACTAAGGAAATAATGTTCGTTACTTGACTATCAATGATTAAAGGAAAAAAGCCGTACTTTTATTCTGTTCGGACAGGCAATGGCAGAGCAACAAAGCACTTCCCAGGATGAACGGATCAGATGCACAGAACACGAAGCTGTGAGGGATTGGGAATAGTTATAACTACAGTACAATAATGATGTACACATGACCACTTCTTAACCTGTTGTCATACAGCCAATAAATCATTCATAGAATTGAATTCAATCACCAATTACATTGTAATAATATTTTCTTTTACGACTGGAATGTGCAAATATTGTCTTTTAAAATTGAAATATACAAACACTTTCTTTAAATTGAAATATTCTCTCATTTTCTCATACTATTAGAATGCATGAATAGTATTTTGTTTTACAATTAAAATATAATCATAACTAATCTTACAAACGATATGAATTGGCTGGAATTAAATTATAAAACAGACAAGCCTATAAATAGGCCTCACAGTAACAGATGTACCCCGAAGTAGAGGACATGAGTCGAGCATGATACTGAAACAATAAGTATTATACCCACCAAGGTCACAGCTATAATGCGCATCACGGAACTCGCTTTGTGTTGCTGCTCACAATGAGCTAATGACCCGTTGTACAAGAGGACTGTTAGTTAATCAGACCAAGGTATAATCTACACGAGCGTAACGAGCACTGCTCATGCGCACTTACTTCCTCGACTGTGTTTTGTTAATAAGAAATTATCTTTTAAACATACATTATCTCAGATTTATTCAAGAACGTGAATATAAAAGCGAAACAAAAAGAAAGAGTATATTAAGTCGGACCATGTTTCGCTGGAACAACAATCATTATGCCTCAGTAATGTTCTTCACTGGGTGGGAACACTCGCTTGTGTTATACACACAACATCCACTCACCCCCTATTCGTCTTCCTCAATAACAATACTTTTCTAACTGAAGTGATATTTCAAGGCATTACTTTTGAATTTTTCACAGACATAAGTCTTCCCTTGAACGTATGATGTTATATATATATATATATATATATATATATATATATATATATATATATATATATATATATATATATATATATATATATATATATATATAAACATATACACACACACATATACACACACACATATACACACACACATATATATATATATATATATATATATATATATATATATATATATATATATATATATTTTTTTTTTTTTTTTTTTTTTTCTATACCTCGTCGCTGTCTCCCGCGTTTGCGAGGTAGCGCAAGGAAACAGACGAAAGAAATGGCCCAACCCCCCCCATACACATGTACATACATACGTCCACACACGCAAATATACATACCTACACAGCTTTCCATGGTTTACCCCGGACGCTTCACATGCCTTGATTCAATCCACTGACAGCACGTCAACCCCTGTATACCACATCGCTCCAATTCACTCTATTCCTTGCCCTCCTTTCACCCTCCTGCATGTTCAGGCCCCGATCACACAAAATTTTTTTCACTCCATCTTTCCACCTCCAATTTGGTCTCCCTCTTCTCCTCGTTCCCTCCACCTCCGACGCATATATCCTCTTGGTCAATCTTTCCTCACTCATTCTCTCCATGCGCCCAAACCATTTCAAAACACCCTCTTCTGCTCTCTCAACCACGCTCTTTTTATTTCCACACATCTCTCTTACCCTTACGTTACTTACACGATCAAACCACCTCACACCACACATTGTCCTCAAACATCTCATTTCCAGCACATCCATCCTCCTGCGCACAACTCTATCCATAGCCCACGCCTCGCAACCATACAACATTGTTGGAACCACTATTCCTTCAAACATACCCATTTTTACTTTCCGAGATAATGTTCTCGACTTCCACACATTCTTCAAGGCTCCCAGAATTTTCGCCCCCTCCCCCACCCTATGATCCACTTCCGCTTCCATGGGAAGTGAGGAAAGATTGACAAAGAGGATATATGTGTAGAGGTGAAGGGAACAAGGAGAAGCGGGAGACCATAGTGGAGGTGAAAGGATGGAGTGAAAAAGACTTTGAGCGATCGGGGCCTGAACATACAGGAGGGTGAAAGGCGTGCAAGGAAAAGAGTGAATTGGAACGATGTGGTACACCGTGGTCGACGTGCTGTCAACTGTCTCAACCAGGCCATGTGAAGCGTTTGGGAAGGTCTGTGGGGCCTGGATGTAGATAGGGAGCTGTGGTTTCGGTGCATTACACACGACAGCAAGAGACTGAGTGCGAACGAATATGTCCTATTTTGTCTGTTTTCCTGGCACTACCTCGCTGAAGCGGGGAGTAGCGATGCTATTTCCTGTGGAGCGGGGTAGCGACAAGAATAGATAAAG
>NC_092235.1:43125456-43212956 GCF_036320965.1 Panulirus ornatus | reverse complement strand
GAGAAAAAAGGAGAGATAGGTAGTATGTTTGAGGAAAGAAACCTGGATGTTTTGGCTCTGAGTGAAACGAAGCTCAAGGGTAAACGGGAAGAGTGGTTTGGGAATGTCTTGGGAGCAAAGTCAGGGGTTAGTGAGAGGACAACAGCAAGGGAAGGAGTAGCACTACTCCTGAAACAGGAGTGGTGGGAGTATGTGGTCGAGTGTAAGAAAGTAAACTCTAGATTGATATAGGTAAAACTGAAAGTGGATGGAGAGAGATGGGTAATCATTGGTGCATATGCACCTGGGCATGAGAAAAAAGATCATGACAGGCAAGTGTTTTGGGAGCAGCTGAGCGAGTGTGTTAGAAGTTTTGATGCACGAGACCGGGTTATAGTGATGGGTGATTTGAATGCAAACGTAAGTAATGTGGCAGTTGAGGGAATAATTGGTGTAAATGGGGTGTTCAGTGTTGTAAATGGAAATGGTGAAGAGCTTGTAGATTTATGTGCTGAAAAAGGACTGGTGATTGGGAATACTTACATACGTAAGTATACGTATGTAAGTAGGAGAGATGGCCAGAGACCGTTATTGTATTACGTGTTAAGTAATAGGCGCGCGAAAGAGAGACTTTTGGATGTTAATGTGCTGAGAGGTGCAACTGGAGGGATGTCTGATCATTATCTTGTGGAGGCGAAGGTGAAGATTTGTAGAGGTTTTCAGAAAAGAAGAGAGAATATTGAGGTGAAAAGAGTGGTGAGAGTAAGTGAGCTTAGGAAGGAGACTTGTGTAAGGAAGTACCAAGAGAGACTGAGTACAGAATGGAAAAAGGTGAGAACAAAGAACGTAAGGGGAGTGGGGGATGGAATGGGATGAATTTAGGGAAGCATGAAAAAGCGTGGGAGGTGGGCAGATTAGAAAGGGTATTGAGTGGTGGGATGAAGAAGTAAGAGTATTAGTGAAAGAGAAGAGAGAGGCATTTGGAGGATGTTTGCAGGGAAATAATGCAAATGAATGGGAGATGTATAAAAGAAAGAGACAGGAGGTCAAGAGAAAGGTGCAAGAGGTGAAAAAGAGGGCAAATGAGAGTTAGGGCGAGAGAGTATCATTAAATTTTAGTGAGAATAAAAAGATGTTTTGGAAGGAGGTAAATCAAGTGCGTAAGACAAGGGAACAAATACTTCAGTGAAGGGGGCTAATGGGGAGGTGATAACTAGTAGTGGTGATGTGATAAGCAGATGGAGTGAGTATTTTGAAGGTTTGTTGGAAGTGTTTGATGATAGAGTGGCAGATATAGGGTATTTTGGTCGAGGTGGTGTGCAAAGTGAGAGGGTTAGGGAGAATGGTTTGGTAAACAGAAAAGAGGTAGTAAAAATTCTGCGGAAGATGAAAGCCGGCAAGGCAGCGGGTTTGGATTGTATTGCAGTGGAATTTATTAAAAAAGGGGGTGACTGCATTGTTGACTGGTTGGTAAGGTTATTTAATGTATGTATGACTCACGGTGAGGTGCCTGAGGATTGGCGGAATGCTTGCACAGTGCCATTGTACAAAGGCAAAGGGGATAAAAGTGAGTGCTCAAATTACAGAGGTACAAGTTTGTTGAGTATTCCTGGGAAATTATATGGGAGGGTATTTATTGAGAGGGTGAGGGCATGTACAGAGCATCAGATTGGGGAAGAGCAGTGTGGTTTCAGAAGTGGTAAAGGATGTGTGGATCAGGTGTTTGCTTTGAAGAATGTATGTGAGAAATACTTAGAAAAGCAAATGGATCTGTATGTAGCATTTATGGATCTGGAGAAGGCACATGATAGAGTTGATAGAGATGCTCTGTGGAAGGTGTTAAAAATATATGGTGTGGGAGGCAAGTTGTTAGAAGCAGTGAAAAGTATTTTATCGAGGATGTAAGGCATGTGTACGTGTAGGAAGAGAGGAAAGTGATTGGTTCTCAGTGAATGTCGGTTTGCGGCAGGGATGTGTGATGTCTCCATGGTTGTTTGATTTGTTTATGGATGGGGTTGTTAGAGAGGTGAATGCAAGAGTCTTGGAAAGAGGGGCAAGTATGCAATCTGTTGTGGATGAGAGAGTTTGGGAAGGAGTCAAATGTTGTTCGCTGATGATACAGCGCTGGTAGCTGATTCATGTGAGAAACTGCAGAAGCTGGTGACCGAGTTTGGTAAAGTGTGTAAAAGAAGATAGCTGAGAGTAAATGTGAATAAGAGCAAGGTTAATAGGTACAGTTGGGTTGAGGGACAAGTCAATTGGGAGGTAAGTTTGAATGGAGAAAAACTGAAGGAAGTGGTGTTTTAGATATCTGGGAGTGGATCTGGCAGCGGATGGAACCATGGAAGCGGAAGTGAATCATAGGGTGGGGGAGGGGGCGAAAGTTCTGGGAGCGTTGAAGAATGTGTGGAAGTCGAGAACACTATCGCGGAAAGCAAAAATGGGTATGTTTGAAAGAATAGTGGTTCCAACAATCTTATATGGTTGTGAGGCGTGGGCTATAGATAGAGGTGTGCGGAGGAGGGTGGATGTGCTGGAAATGAGATGTTTGAGGACAATATGTGGTGTGAGGTGGTTTGATCGAGTAAGTAATGTGAGGTAATAAAAAGAGTATGGTTGAGAGAGCAGAGGAGGGTGTTTTGAAATGGTTTGGTCAAATGGAGGGAATGAGTGAGGAAAGATTGACCAAAAGGATATATGTGTCAGAGGTGGCGGGAACGAGGAAAAGTGGGAGACCAAATTGGAGGTGGAAAGATGGAGTGAAAAAGATTTTGAGTGATCGGGGCCTGAACATGCAGGAGGGTGAAAGGCGTGCAAGGAATAGAGTGAAATGGAACGACGTGGTATACCGGGGTCGACGTACTGTCAATGGATTGAACCAGGGCATGTGAAGCGTCTGGGGTAAACCATGGAAAGTTCTGTGGGGCCTGGATGTGGAAAGGGAGCTGTGGTTTCGGTGCATTATTACATGACAGCTAGAAACTGAGTGTGAACGAATGTGGCCTTTGTGATCTTTTCCTAGCGTTACCTCGCGCACATGAGGGGGGAGGGGGTTGTTATTTCATGTGTGGCGGGGTGGCGATGGGAATGAATAAAGGCAGACAGTATGAATTATGTACATGTGTATATATGTATATGTCTGTTTGTGTATATATATGTATACGTTGAGATGTATAGGTATGTATATGTGCGTGTGTGGACGTGTATGTATATACATGTGATTGTGGGTGGGTTGGGCCATTCTTTCGTCTGTTTCCTTGCGCTACCTCGCTAACGCGGGAGACAGCGACAAAGCAAAATGAAATGAAAATAAGATAAAATAAATATATATATATATATATATATATATATATATATATATATATATATATATATATATATATATATATATTATTTATCTTTTTTATTTATTATACTTTGTCGCTGTCTCCCGCGTTTGCGAGGTAGCGCAAGGAAACAGACGAAAGAAATGGCCCAACCCCCCCCATACACATGTATATACATACGTCCACACACGCAAATATATATACCTACACAGCTTTCCATGGTTTACCCCAGACGCTTCACATGCCTTGATTCAATCCACTGACAGCACGTCAACCCCGGTATACCACCTCGATCCAATTCACTCTATTCCTTGCCCTCCTTTCACCCTCCTGCATGTTCAGGCCCCGATCACACAAAATCTTTTTCACTCCATCTTTCCACCTCCAATTTGGTCTCCCTCTTCTCCTCGTTCCCTCCACCTCCGACACATATATCCTCTTGGTCAATCTTTCCTCACTCATCCTCTCCATGTGCCCAAATCACTTCAAAACACCCTCTTCTGCTCTCTCAACCACGCTCTTTTTATTTCCACACATCTCTCTTACCCTTACGTTACTCACTCGATCAAACCACCTCACACCACACATTGTCCTCAAACATCTCATTTCCAGCACATCCATCCTTCTGCGCACAACTCTATCCATAGCCCACGCCTCGCAACCATACAACATTGTTGGAACCACTATTCCTTCAAACATACCCATTTTTGCTTTCCGAGATAATGTTCTCGACTTCCACACATTCTTCAAGGCCCCCAGAATTTTCGCCCCCTCCCCCACCCTATGATCCACTTCCGCTTCCATGGTTCCATCTGCTGCCAGATCCACTCCCAGATATCTAAAACACTTCACTTCCTCCAGTTTTTCTCCATTCAAACTCACCTCCCAATTGACTTGACCCTCAACCCTACTGTACCTAATAACCTTGCTCTTATTCACATTTACTCTTAACTTTCTTCTTCCACACACTTTACCAAACTCAGTCACCAGCTTCTGCAGTTTCTCACATGAATCAGCCACCAGCGCTGTATCATCAGCGAACAACAACTGACTCACTTCCCAAGCTCTCTCATCCCCAACAGACTTCATACTTGTCCCTCTTTCCAAAACTCTTGCATTCACCTCCCTAACAACCCCATCCATAAACAAATTAAACAACCATGGAGACATCACACACCCCTGCCGCAAACCTACATTCACTGAGAACCAATCACTTTCCTCTCTTCCTACACGTACACATGCCTTACATCCTCGATAAAAACTTTTCACTGCTTCTAACAACTTTCCTCCCACACCATATATTCTTAATACCTTCCACAGAGCATCTCTATCAACTCTATCATATGCCTTCTCCAGATCCATAAATGCTACATACAAATCCATTTGCTTTTCTAAGTATTTCTCACATACATTCTTCAAAGCAAACACCTGATCCACACATCCTCTACCACTTCTGAAACCACACTGCTCTTCCCCAATCTGATGCTCTGTACATGCCTTCACCCTCTCAATCAATACCCTCCCATATAATTTACCAGGAATACTCAACAAACTTATACCTCTGTAATTTGAGCACTCACTCTTATCCCCTTTGCCTTTGTACAATGGCACTATGCACGCATTCCGCCAATCCTCAGGCACCTCACCATGAGTCATACATACATTAAATAACCTTACCAACCAGTCAACAATACAGTCACCCCCTTTTTTAATAAATTCCACTGCAATACCATCCAAACCTGCTGCCTTGCCGGCTTTCATCTTCCGCAAAGGTTTCACTACCTCTTCTCTGTTTACCAAATCATTTTCCCTAACCCTCTCACTTTGCACACCACCTCGACCAAAACACCCTATATCTGCCACTCTATCATCAAACACATTCAACAAACCTTCAAAATACTCACTCCATCTCCTTCTCACATCACCACTACTTGTTACCACCTCCCCATTTGCGCCCTTCACTGAAGTTCCCATTTGCTCCCTTGTCTTACGCACTTTATTTACCTCCTTCCAGAACATCTTTTTATTCTCCCTAAAATTTAATGATACTCTCTCACCCCAACTCTCATTTGCCCTTTTTTTCACCTCTTGCACCTTTCTCTTGACCTCCTGTCTCTTTCTTTTATACATCTCCCACTCAATTGCATTTTTTCCCTGCAAAATTCGTCCAAATGCCTCTCTCTTCTCTTTCACTAATACTCTTACTTCTTCATCCCACCACTCACTACCCTTTCTAATCAACCCACCTCCCACTCTTCTAATGCCACAAGCATCTTTTGCGCAATCCATCACTGATTCCCTAAATACATCCCATTCCTCCCCCACTCCCCTTACTTCCATTGTTCTCACCTTTTTCCATTCTGTACTCAGTCTCTCCTGGTACTTCCTCACACAGGTCTCCTTCTCAAGCTCACTTACTGTCACCATCCTCTTCACCCCAACATTCACTCTTCTTTTCTGAAAACCCATACAAATCTTCACCTTAGCCTCCACAAGATAATGATCAGACATCCCTCCAGTTGCACCTCTCAGCACATTAACATCCAAAAGTCTCTCTTTCGCACGCCTGTCAATTAACACGTAATCCAATAATGCTCTCTGGCCATCTCTCCTACTTACATAAGTATACTTATGTATATCTCGCTTTTTAAACCAGGTATTCCCAATCATCAGTCCTTTTTCAGCACATAAATCTACAAGCTCTTCACCATTTCCATTTACAACACTGAACACCCCATGTATACCAATTATTCCCTTAACTGCCACATTATTCACCTTTGCATTCAAATCACCCATCACTATAACCCGGTCTCGTGCATGAAAACCACTAACACACTCATTCAGCTGCTCCCAAAACACTTGGTTCTCTTGATCTTTCTTCTCATGCCCAGGTGCATATGCACCAATAATCACTCACCTCTCTCCATCAACTTTCAGTTTTACCCATATTAATCGAGAATTTACTTTCTTACACTCTATCACATACTCCCACACACACATATATATATATATATATATATGTATATATATATATATATATATATATATATATATATATATATATATATATATATATTACATTTCAATTATCTGCTAAAGTAGAGAGATCAATAACTCATTAGTTCGCCATATGAGGATTGCTTCACCAACCAGCTCCACTAAATCCATCAGGATCTGAACCCGTCACTGGCCAGCGTATACAGGATTGAGGTCTATTGTCCGCTTATTGTCCAGTCATCTGTCCACCCCCGCCCAATCTACCCCCCCCCCCCCAACTTTATCCCTATTTCCCTCTCCCAATCCAATTTAGGCCCTACTGCCCTATTTCAACCACTCGCTTCCTCACACCCGTTAACAAGGACGTAATCGGCAGTCTCTGTGTAGGTCAGACAAAGGCCATGCACTGAGACGCGTCCAGTTCAGTAAGATGTCACTACCAGAACTGAAGTTCAAGGAGTCTCGATCACCAAACGAAGAGAAAGGTTCGAGATGTCGTAGTTACCGAGGAACAAGTACGACCTTTGAGTGCTATAATGCGTCCCTAGGGTATGATGGCCTGACCTTTAACCTAACCCGACAATGTCAGCTATTATACATGCTAAGGTACAGAGCTGTACCGTACATCTGGGGTGCTTCATATACCTCAGTACACCACGATTCTGAGGCTACACAACAGAACGCTGATCGCATCTGTGGCGATGAACACCTGATGCAGTAACTTTCATTTCGACCATTTAGTTTTTGTGCTGACAGACGAGAGGGTCAGCCCTGCTGACATGAAAGACGTCATGCTGTCCAAAGTTTTAAACTGGTGCAGGAGAAGGCTGGCGGCAAACCAATAGGTGAGGCCAGGCGTGCTGAACACCGCCCTCACTTCACAGCATCCAAAGTTCAGAACAACTTCCTATGATGCTTTTAAACGAAGTGCGATTTAATGCTTTTAACAATCTTTTTCATACTATTTTTCACCCATCATTTTGAAATATTAATCAGCCTTGTCGCTTATCACACCGTTATAAAAATTGAAGGCTAACATCACGAGGATTGTTAATAATGACTAAAAGAAGTGACCTAAGCGACGCAAGGGAAACGAGGTTAAGTTTGTGCGTTGTGGCTGTTCAAAGTTCGGAGGAGAGTGAGAAAAAAGGATTTGGAACATATTCTAGAATCATTCCGGAAATGTACAAAACAAAGAAATACAAACTATTAGAGCTAGAACCCTTAGAAATAAACATCATATGTTTGGCTTAATGTACTATATAACCCCATATATATATATATATATATATATATATATATATATATATATATATATATATATATATATACATAATGCTAAATACACGAGGAAAATATAACAACGTGTTTCACTTTTACCTCATGGTTAACATCAAATATTTAGATCAAGCGCATCACTGTAATCCTAAAGTATATATATATATATATATATATATATATATATATATATATATATATATATATATATATATATATATATATATATATTTTTTTTTTTTTTTTTTTGCTTTGTCGCTGTCTCCCGCGTTTGCGAGGTAGCGCAAGGAGACAGACGAAAGAAATGGCCCAACCCACCCCCATACACATGTATATACATACGTCCACACACGCAAATATACATACCTACACAGCTTTCCATGGTTTACCCCAGACGCTTCACATGCCTTGACTCAATCCACTGACAGCACGTCAACCCCGGTATACCACATCGCTCCAATTCACTCTATTCCTTGCCCTCCTTTCACCCTCCTGCATGTTCAGGCCCCGATCACACAAAATCTTTTTCACTCCATCTTTCCACCTCCAATTTGGTCTCCCTCTTCTCCAAGTTCCCTCCACCTCCGACACATATATCCTCTTGGTCAATCTTTCCTCACTCATTCTCTCCATGTGCCCAAACCATTTCAAAACACCCTCTTCTGCTCTCTCAACCACGCTCTTTTTATTTCCACACATCTCTCTTACCCTTACGTTACTTACTCGATCAAACCACCTCACTGTCCTCAAACATCTCATTTCCAGCACATCCATCCTCCTGCGCACAACTCTATCCATAGCCCACGCCTCGCAACCATACAACATTGTTGGAACCACTATTCCTTCAAACATACCCATTTTTGCTTTCCGAGATAATGTTCTCGACTTCCACACATTCTTCAAGGCTCCCAGAATTTTCGCCCCCTCTCCCACCCTATGATCCACTTCCGCTTCCATGGTTCCATCCGCAGCCAGATCCACTCCCAGATATCTAAAACACTTCACTTCCTCCAGTTTTTCTCCATTCAAACTCACCTCCCAATTGACTTGACCCTCAACCCTACTGTACCTAATAACCTTGCTCTTATTCACATTTACTCTTAACTTTCTTCTTTCACACACTTTACCAAACTCAGTCACCAGCTTCTGCAGTTTCTCACATGAATCAGCCACCAGCGCTGTATCATCAGCGAACAACAACTGACTCACTTCCCAAGCTCTCTCATCCCCAACAGACTTCATACTTGCCCCTCTTTCCAAAACTGTTGCATTCACCTCCCTAACAACCCCATCCATAAACAAATTAAACAACCATGGAGACATCACACACCCCTGCCGCAAACCTACATTCACTGAGAACCAATCACTTTCCTCTCTTCCTACACGTACACATGCCTTACATCCTCGATAAAAACTTTTCACTGCTTCTAACAACTTGCCTCCCACACCATATATTCTTAATACCTTCCACAGAGCATCTCTATCAACTCTATCATATGCCTTCTCCAGATCCATAAATGCTACATACAAATCCTTATATATATATATATATATATATATATATATATATATATATATATATATATATATATATATATATATATATATATATATATATATATTGATCGTCTTTTCCCGCGTTAGCAAAGCGGCGCCAAAAACATACGAAGCAAGGCTGCATCCCTTCACATCCAGTCTCTAGCTGTACTGTGAAATATAAATATGCTTGTGGCATGAGAAAGGTGGGAGGTGAGCAGATTAGAAAGGGTAGTGAGTGTTGGGATGAAGAAGATTGTAAGTGAAATAGAAGAGAGGCGTTCGAACGATTTTTGCAGGGAAGTAGTGCGAATGAGTGGGAGATGTACAAAAGAAAGAAGCAGGCCAAGAGAATGTGCAAGAGGTGAAAAAGAGGGCAAATGAGAGTTGGGGTTAGAGAGTATCATTAAATTTTAGGGAGAATAAAAAGATGTTTTGGAAGGAGGTAAATAAAGCGCATAAGACAAGAGAACAAATGGGAACATCGGTGAAGGAGGCTAATGGGGAGGTAATTTCAAGTAGTGGTGAAGTGAGAAGGAGAAGGAGTGAGTATTTTCAAAGTTTGTTGAATGTGTTTGATGACAGAGTGGCAGATATAGGGTGTTTTGGTCGAGGTGGTGTGCGAAGTGAGAGGATCAGGGAGAATGGTTTGGTAAACAGAAAAGAGGTAGTGAAAGTTATGCGTAAGATGAAAGCCAGCAAGGCAGCGGGTTTGGATAGTATTGCAGTGGAATTCATTAAAAAAGGGGATGACTGTGTTGTTGACTGGCTGATAAGGATATTCATTGTATGTATGGTTTATGATGAAGTACCTGAGGATTGGCGAAATGCATGCATACTGTCACTGTACAGAGGCAAATGGAAGAAAGGCGAGTGCTCAAATTACAGACGTATAAGTTTGTTGAGTATTCCTGGGAAATTATATGGGTGGGTATTGATTGAAGGGGTAAAGACATATACAGGGCATCAGACTGGGGAAGAGCAGTGTGGTTTCAGAAGTGGTAGAGGATGTGTGGATCAGGTGTTTGCTTTGAAGAATGTATGTGGAAAATACTTTGAAAATCAGATGGATTTGTATGTAGCATTTATGAATCTGGAGAAGGCATATGATAGAGTTGACAGAGATGCTCTGTGGAAGGTATTAATAGTATATGGTGTGGGAGGTAAGTTGCTAGGAGCAGTGAAAAGTTTTTATCAAGGATGTAAGGCATGTGTACAAGTAGGAAGTGAGGAAAGTGATTGGATCCCATTGAATGTTGGTGTGCGGCAAGGGTGCCTGATGTCTCCAAGGTTGTTTGATTTGTTTATGGATGAGGTTGTTAGGGAGTTGAATGCAAGAGTTTTGGAGAGAGGGGCAAGTATGCAGTCTGTTGTGGATGAGAGGGCTTGGGAAGCGAGTCAGTTGTTCGCTGATGATACAGCGCTGGTGGCTGATTCGAGTGAGAAACTGCAGAAGTTGGTGACTGAGTTTGGAAAAGAACATACAGGAGGGTGAAAGGCTTGCAAGGAGTAGACTGAATTGGAGCAATGTGATATACCGGGGTCGACGTGCTGTCAATGGAGTGAACCAGGGCATGTGAAGCGTCTGGGGTAAACAGTGGTAAGTTTTGTGGGGCCTTGATGTGGAAAGGGAGGTGTGGTTTCGGTGCATTACACGTGAGACTGTGAACGAATGTGGCCTTTGTTGTCTTTTCCTACCACTACCTCGCACGCGCTGGGGAAGAGGGTTGCCATTTCATGTGTGGCCGTGTGGCGACGAGAATGGATAAAGGCACCAAATATGAATATGTACATGTGTATATATGTATATGTCTGTGTATGTATATGTATGTATACGTTGATATGTATAGGTATGTATATGTGCGTGTGTGGGCGTTTATGTATATAAATATGTATATGGGTGGGTTGGGCCAGTCTTTCGTTTGTTTCCTTGCGCAACCTCGCTGACGCAGGAAAAACGCGACTAAATATAATAAGAATTAATAATAGTAATATATATATATATATATATATATATATATATATATATATATATATATATATATATATATATATAAATACATAAGTATACGAATATAAGTAGGAGAGACGGCCAGAGAGCGTTACTGGATTACTTGTTAATTGATAGGTGCGTGAAAGAGACTTTTGGATGTTAATGTGCTGAGAGGGGCAACTGGAGGGATGTCTGATCATCATCTTGCGGAGGCGAAGGTGAATATTTGTAGGGGTTTTCAGAAAAGAAGAGAGAATGTTGGGGTGAAGAGAATGGTGAGAGTATGTGAGCTTGTAGAAGACTTGTGTGAGGAAGTACCAGGAGAGACTGAGTGCAGAATGGAAAAAGATGAGAGCAAAGGGGAAGTAAGGGGAGTGGGGGTGGAATGGGATGCATTTAGGGAAGCAGTAATGGCTTGCGCAAAAGATGCTTGTGGCATGAGAAGCGTTGGAGGGGGGATGATTAGAAAGGGCAGTGAATAGTGGGATGAAGAAGTAAGATTATAAGTGAAAGAGAAGAGAGAGGTATTTGGACGATCTTTGCAGGGAAATAGTGTAAATGACTGGGAGATGTATAAAAGAAAGAGGCAGGTCAAGAGAAGGTGCAAGAGGTGAAAAAGAGAGCAAATGCGAGTTGGGGTGAGAGAGTATCATTAAATTTTAGGGAGAATAAAAAGATGTTTTGGAAGGAGGTAAATAAAGTGCGTAAGAAAAGAGAACAAATGGGAACATCGGTGAAGGGGGCTAATGGGGAGGTAATAACAAGTAGTGGTATTGTGAAAAGATGGAGTGAGTATCTTGAAGGTTTGTTGAATGTGTTAGATGACAGAGTGGCAGATATAGGGTGTTTTGGTCGAGATGGTGTGCGAAGTGAGAGGGTCAAAGATGAGGTAGTGAAAGCTTTGCGGAAGATGAAAGCCGGCAAGGCGGCGGGATTGGATGGTATTGCCGTGGAATTTATTTAAAAAGTGGATGACTATGTTGTTGACTGGTTCGTGAGTATATTCAGTAAATGTATGGTTCATGCTGAAGTGCCTGAGGATTGGTGGAATGCATGCATAGTGCCATTGTACAAAGGCATAGGGGATAAAGGTGAGTGTTCAAATAACAAGGGTATAGGTTTGGTGAGTATTCCTGAGCATCAGACTGGGGAAGAGCAGTGTGGTTTCAGAAGTGGTAGAGGATGTGCGGATCAGGTGTTTGCTTTGAAGAATGTATGGGAGAAATACTTTGAAAATCAGATGAATTTGCATGTAGCATTTATGGATCTGGAAAAGGCATATGATAAAGATGATAGAGACGCTCTGTGGAAGGTATTGAGAGTATATGGGGTGGGATTTAAGCTGCCAGAAGCAGTGAAGAGTTTTTATCGAGGATGTAAGGCATGTCTACGAGTAGGAAGAGAGGAAAGTGATTGGTTCTCAGTGAATGTCGGTTTGTGGCAGGGGTGCGTGATGTCTCCATGGTTGTTTAATTTGTTTATGGATGGGGTTGTTAGGGAGGTGAATGCAAGTGTTTTAGAGAGAGGGCACATATGCAGCCTGGTGTGGATGAGAGAGCTTGGGAAGTGAGTCAGTTGTTGTTCACTGATGATACAGCGCTGTTTTCTGATTCGGGTGAGAAACTGCAGAATCTGGTGACTGAGTTAGGTAAAGTGTGTGAAAGAAGGAAACTGAGAGTAAATGTGAATACGAGCAAGATTATTAAGTACAGTAGGGTTGAGGGACAAGTCAATTAGGAGGTAAGTTTGAATGGAGAAAAACTGGAGGAAGTGAAGTGCTTTAGATGTCTGGGAGTGGATTTGGCAGCGGATGGAACCATGGAAGCCGAAGTGAGTCACAGGATGGGAGAGGGGGGGGGCGAAAGTTCTGAGAGCGTTGAAAAATGCGTGGAAGGCGAAAACATTATCTCGGAAGGCAAAAATAGGTATGTTTGAAGGAATAGTGGTTATATGGTTGCGAGGCGTGGCCTATAGATAGGGTTCTGCGGAGGAGGTTGGTGTTGGTAGGAGAGTGTATTGAAATGGTTTGGTCACACGGAGAGAATGAGTGAGGAAAGACAAAGAGGATATGTGTCAGAGGTGGAGGGAACGAGGAGAAGGGGGAGACCAAGGTGGAGGTGGAGGGATGGAGTGAAAAAGATTTTGAGCTATCGGGGCCTGAACATGCAGGAGGGTGAAAGGCGTGCAAGGAATAAAGTGAATTGGAACGATGTGGTATACCGGGGTCAGCGTGCTGTCAACAGATTGAACCGGGGCATGTGAAGTGTCTGGGTAAACCAAGGAAAGTTTTGTCGGGCCTGGATGTGGAAAGGGAGCTGTGGTTTCGGTGAATTGTACATGACAGCTGGAGGCTGTGTGAACGAATGTGGCCTTTGCTGTCTTTTCTTAGCACTACCTCGTGCGCGTGCGGGGGAAGGGGGTTGTCATTTTATGTGTGGCGGGGTGGTGACGGGAATGAATAATGGCAGCAAGTATGAATTATGTACATGTGTATATCTGTTTATGTCTCTGTATATATATATATATATATATATATATATATATATATATATATATATATATATATTTTTTTTTTTTTTTTTTTTTTTTTCATTTATTTTGCTTTGTCGCTGTCTCCCGCGTTAGCGAGGTAGCGCAAGGAAACAGAAGAAAGAATGGCCCAACCCGTCCACATACACATGTATATACATACATGTCCACACACGCACAATATACATACCTATACATCTCAATGTACACATATATATACACACACAGACATATACATATATACACATGTACATAATTCATACTGTCTGCCCTTATTTGTTCCCATCGCCACCCCGCCACACATGGAATAACAACCCCCTCCCCCCTCATGTGTGCGAGGTAGCGCTAGGAAAAGCACCAAAGGCCCCATTCGTTCACACTCAGTCTCTAGCTGTCATGTAATAATGCACCGAAACCACAGCTCCCTTTCCACATCCAGGCCCCACACACTTTGCATGGTTTACCCCAGACGCTTCACATGCCCTGGTTCAATCCATTGACAGCACGTCGACCCCGGTATACCACATCGTTCCAATTCACTCTGTTCCTTGCACGCCTTTCACCCTCCTGCATGTTCAGGCCCCGATCACACAAAATCTTTTTCAGTCTATCTTTCCACCTCCAATTTGGTCTCCCACTTCTCCTCGTTCCCTCCACCTCTGACACATATATCCTCTTGGTCAATCTTTCCCCACTCATTCTCTCCATGTGACCAAACCATTTCAAAACATCCTCTTCTGCTCTCTCAACCACACTCTTTTTATTTCCACACATCTCTCTCACTCTTACATTACTTACTCGATCAAACCACCTCACACCACATATTGTCCTCAAACATCTCATTTCCAGTAAATCCACCCTCTTGCGCACAACTCTATCCATAGCCCACGCCTCGCAACCATACAACATTGTTGGAACCACTATTCCTTCAAACATACCCATTTTTGCTTTCCGAGATAATGTTCTCGACTTCCAAACATTCTTCAAGGCTCCCAGAATTTTCGCACCCTCCCCCACCCTATGATTCACTTCCGCTTCCATGGTTCCATCCGCTGCCAGATCCACTCCCATATATCTAAAACACTTCACTTCCTCAAGCTTTTCTCCATTCAAACTTACTTCCCAATTGACTTGACCCTCAACCCTACTGTACCTAATAACCTTGCTCTTATTCACATTTACTCTTAACTTTCTTCTTTCACACACTTTACCAAACTCAGTCACCAGCTTCTGCAGTTTCTTACATGAATCAGCCACCAGCGCTGTATCATCAGCGAACAACAACTGACTCACTTCCAAAGCTCTCTCATCCACAACAGACTTCATACTTGCCCCTCTTTCCAAAACTCTTGCATTCACCTCCCTAACAACCCTATCCATAAACAAATTAAACAACCATGGAGACATCACACACCCCTGCCGCAATCCTACATTCACTGAGAACCAATCACTTTCCTCTCTTCCTACACGTACACATGCCTTACATCCTCGATAAAAACTTTTCACTGCTTCTAACAACTTGCCTCCCACACCATATATTCTTAATACCTTCCACAGAGCATCTCTATCAACTCTATCATATGCCTTCTCCAGATTCATAAATGCTACATACAAATCCATTTGTTTTTCTAAGTATTTCTCGCATACATTCTTCAAAGCAAACACCTGATCCACACATCCTCTACCACTTCTGAAACCACACTGCTCTTCCCCAATCTGATGCTCTGTACATGCCTTCACCCTCTCAATCAATACCCTCCCATATAATTTACCAGGAATACTCAACAAACTTATACCTATGTAATTTGAGCACTCACTCTTATCCCCTTTGCCTTTGTACAATGGCACTATGCAAGCATTCCGCCAATCCTCAGGCACCTCACCATGAATCATACATACATTGAATAACCTTACCAACCAGTCAACAATACAGTCACCCCCTTTTGTAATAAATTTCACCAATACCATCCAATATATATGTATGTGTGTGTGTGTGTGTGTGTGTGTGTGTGTGTGTGTGTGTGTGTATAAGTTGAAATGTATAGGTACGTATATGTGCGCGAGTGAACGTGTATGTATATACATGTGTATGAGGGTGGGCTGTGCCATTCTTTCGTGTTTCCTTGCGCTACCTCGCTAATGCGGGAGACAACGACAAAGTATAATATATACGAATAAATAATATTCCAGTAATCATATTTTGTTCCCTTGTTTTATAGTGATGGTTTTTCCAACTGGTGTGTACGTAAGAGTGCAAGGCCCACAAAGTCAGAACCAACAGAAGTTTGTAACGCAGAAGTTCGCCGCTTCGAGTGCCTATTTATCAAAAACTACATCTGTTCCAGCTGTACTTTATTTTCGTTGCAAAATTAATTGCCTTGGCTAATTCAGTCGTGACACGGTGATAAATGACGGAAGGCTAATTATATTTTGGTTGACACGGGATGACAGAGTGAGTCAATATGAAAAAGAACATGAACATTAACACGTCCTTATTTAAGTGAGTGCAGAGCACATAACCCTGTGCTACATACCCTCGCCCACTTAACTCCAACCAGAAAAAAGTCCATCTTTGTTTGACATTTGGTCATGCATAACATGGAGGTCACAGTGACTAAGTTCAAATTTGTAACACTTTCTGTCTAACGAAGAATGTCCTCTGTGATCTGTATTTGGCTTCCTTAAGAACCTAGGAAGTTAAGGACAGAAGACGATTCTTTTTTTTACAAACGACCGTCATGTTTCCATGGCAACTCTACCTAATAAGATCACGAGAAATCACCTAGCATTCAAACCCATCCAAGGTGTTATGTATCTACTACCTTGCAATGGACATGTACCAAAATCTGATAAATGTAACAAGTAATCACGTACACAAAAATATGACGAACGGACAAACTTACAAAGCTCCAAGATAAATCTCCCCTACACTGCTGTGCGCTGGGGACATAAAGCTAGAAGGTGATAGTAATTACTGATTCTCGAATGATATGAACTTTATCATTAATGCATTAGAGAAAATGAAACACGATAAGTTCCCAAGTGCACTTTCGTGTAATAATCACATCATCAGGGGAGACACAAGAGAGAAATATAAGTCAGTTGATATACATCGAAGAGACGAAGCTAGGACGCCATTTGGTAAACATGTGATTGTCCAAAACATACAACGAGCGTTCATAAACTTATCATTTTACAAATTTTATCAACAATAGTTACCTAATCTGTATAACATACATACATACATACATACATACATACATACATACATACATACATACATACATACATACATACATACATACATACATACATACATACATACATACATACATACATACATACATACATACATACATACATACATACATACATACATACATACATACATACATACATACATACATACATACATACATACATACATACATACATACATACATACATACATACATACATACATACATACATACATACATACATACATACATACATACATACATACATACATACATACATACATACATACATACATACATACATACATACATACATACATACATACATACATACATACATACATACATACATACATACATACATACATACATACATACATACATACATACATACATACATACATACATACATACATACATACATACATACATACATACATACATACATACATACATACATACATACATACATACATACATACATACATACATACATACATACATACATACATACATACATACATACATACATACATACATACATACATACATACATACATACATACATACATACATACATACATACATACATACATACATACATACATACATACATACATACATACATACATACATACATACATACATACATACATACATACATACATACATACATACATACATACATACATACATACATACATACATACATACATACATACATACATACATACATACATACATACATACATACATACATACATACATACATACATACATACATACATACATACATACATACATACATACATACATACATACATACATACATACATATATATATATATATAAATGGTTGGGGAGCGGACGAAGGTTCTAGGAGCGGTGAAGAATGTCTGGAAAGGAATAGTAGTTCCAACATTATATGGTTGCGGGCTATAGATGGGGTTGTACGGAGGAGGGTGGACATGTTGGAAATGAAATATTTGAGGATAACATGTGGTGTGAGGTGGTTTGATCGAGTAAGTAATGGAAGGGTAAGAGATGTGTGGTAATAAAAAGTGTGGTTGAGAGAGGAGAAGAGGGTGTGTTGAAATGTTCTGGACATATGGAGGGAATGAGTGAGGAAAAGTTGACAAAGATATATGTGTCAGAGGTGGAGGAAACAAGGAGAAGCGGGAGACTAAATTGGAGGCTGAAGGATGGATTGAAAGAAATTTTGAGCGATTGGGGCCTGAACATACAGGAGGGTGAGAGGTGTGCAAGGAACAGAGTGAATTGGAACGATGTGGTATGCAGAGGTCGACGTGCTGTCAGTAGACTTAACCAAGGCATGTGAAGCGTCTGGGGTAAACCTTGGAAAGGTCTGTGGGCCCTGAATGTGTGTGTGGGGAGTCGTAGTTTCGCTGCATTACACATGATAGCTAAAATATGAATGTGAGCGGATGTGGCCTTTTTTCGTATGCTTTCTGGCGCCACGTCGCTGTCGCAGTAGGTGGCGATACTGTTTCCTGTGGGGCAGGGTGGCGCCAGGAATGATAAAGACGAGCAAGTATGAATTTGTACATAGGTATGTATGTATATGTATACAGTAAATCCTCGATTTAACCGACCCCGATATAGCGGATCTCGGATTTAACGGACCCTGCTAATAACAATACATTAATAAAAATTCAAAACTTTCTAAGACAAAATCGCAAACACCACACCATGTGCATTTCATATCGCACTTGTTTTTGGTAGCATGGGGTAGACTCGCTTTGTTTCGCTCTCCGTCTGCCTCAAGCTATCGTGCGGTCAGGTTGTATACAGAGAACTGACTTTATTTGTCAAATGATTTTGCAATCCTTGTAATTCAAAATGGCATCAAGTGATGGAGGAGTTATATCAAAACGTGTGAACTGTATATTGTATTACTGTAAACTGCATATTGCATTAAAAATGACCTATCGGTTACATTCGTTTTTACAGACTTTCACCATCAATGGACACACCTTCCCCCTATTAGTCCGTTAAATTGAGAGCTTATTATTATCATCATTATTATTATCATTACCATTATTATTATTACTATCATTAATATTATTATCATTATTTTTACTATTACAATTATTATTATCATTGTTATTACTATTATTATTATCATATATATATATATATATATATATATATATATATATATATATATATATATATATATATATATATATGTTCTGGAAGGAGGTAAATAAAGTCCGTAAGACAAGGGAGCAAATGGGAACTTCAGTGAAGGGCGCAAATGGGGAGGTGATAACAAGTAGTGGTGATGTGAGAAGGAGATGGAGTGAGTATTTTGAAGGTTTGTTGAATGTGTTTGATGATAGATTGGCAGATATAGGGCGTTTTGGTAGAGGTGGTGTGCAAAGTGATAGGGTTAGGGAAAATGATTTGGTAAACAGAGAAGAGGTAGTAAAAGCTTTGCGGAAGATGAAAGCCGGCAAGGCAGCAGGTTTGGATGGTATTGTAGTGGAATTTATTAAAAAAGGGGGTGACTGTATTGTTGACTGGTTGGTAAGGTTATTTAATGTATGTATGACTCATGGTGAGGTGCCTGAGGATTGGCGGAATGCGTGCATAGTGCCATTGTACAAAGGCAAAGGGGATAAGAGTGAGTGCTCAAATTACAGAGGTATAAGTTTGTTGAGTATTCCTGGTAAATTTATGGGAGGGTATTGATTGAGAGGGTGAAGGCATGTACAGAGCATCAGATTGGGGAAGAGCAGTGTGGTTTCAGAAGTGGTAGAGGATGTGTGGATCAGGTGTTTGCTTTGAAGAATGTATGTGAGAAATACTTAGAAAAGCAAATGGATTTGTATGTAGCATTTATGGATCTGGAGAAGGCATATGATAGAGTTGATAGAGATGCTCTGTGGAAGGTATTAAGAATATATGGTGTGGGAGGCAAGTTGTTACAAGCAGTGAAAAGTTTTTATCGAGGATGTAAGGCATGTGTACGTGTAGGAAGAGAGGAAAGTGACTGGTTCTCAGTGAATGTAGGTTTGCGGCAGGGGTGTGTGATGTCTCCATGGTTGTTTAATTTGTTCATGGATGGGGTTGTTAGGGAGGTGAATGCAAGAGTTTTGGAAAGAGGGGCAAGTATGAAGTCTGTTGTGGATGAGAGAGCTTGGGAAGTGAGTCAGTTGTTGTTCGCTGATGATACAGCGCTGGTGGTGATTCATGTGAGAAACTGCAGAAGCTGGTGACTGAGTTTGGTAAAGTGTGTGAAAGAAGAAAGTTAAGAGTAAATGTGAATAAGAGCAAGGTTATTAATTACAGTAGGGTTGACGGTCAAGTCAATTGGGAGGTAAGTTTGAATGGAGAAAAACTGGAGGAAGTAAAGTGTTTTAGATATCTGGGAGTGGATCTGACAGCGGATGGAACCATGGAAGCGGAAGTGAATCATAGGGTGGGGGAGGGGGCAAAAATCCTGGGAGCCTTGAAGAATGTTTGGAAGTCGAGAACATTATCTCGGAAAGCAAAAATGGGTATGTTTGAAGGAATAGTGGTTCCAACAATGTTGTATGGTTGCGAGGCGTGGGCTATGGATAGAGTTGTGCGCAGAGGGTGGATGTGCTGGAAATGAGATGTTTGAGGACAATGTGTGGTGTGAGGTGGTTTGATCGAGTAAGTAATGTAAGGGTAAGGGAGATGTGTGGAAATAAAAAGAGCGTGGTTGAGAGAGCAGAAGAGGGTGTTTTGAAATGGTTTGGGCACATGGAGAGAATGAGTGAGGAAAGATTGACCAAGAGGATATATGTGTCGGAGGTGGAGGGAACGAGGAGATGTGGGAGACCAAATTGGAGGTGGAAAGATGGAGTGAAAAAGATTTTGTGTGATCGGGGCCTGAACATGCAGGAGGGTGAAAGGAGGGCAAGGAATAGAGTGAATTGGATCGATGTGGCATACCGGGGTTGACGTGCTGTCAATGGATTGAATCAGGGCATGTGAAACGTCTGGGGTAAACCATGGAAAGTTGTGTGGGGCCTGGATGTGGAAAGGGAGCTGTGGTTTCGGGCATTATTGCATGACAGCTAGAGAATGAGTGTGAACGAATGGGGCCTTTGTTGTCTTTTCCTAGTGCTACCTCGCACACATGAAGGGGGAGGGGGATGGTATTCCATGTGTCGCGAGGTGGCGATGGGAATGAATAAAGGCAGACAGTGTGAATTGTGTGCATGGGTATATATGTATGTGTCTGTGTGTATATATATATGTGTACATTGAGATGTATAGGTATGTATATTTGCGTGTGTGGACGTGTATGTATATACATTGTGTATGGGGGTGGGTTGGGCCATTTCTTTCGTCTGTTTCCTTGCGCTACCTCGCAAACGCGGGAGACAGCGACAAAGCAAAATAATAAATATAATCATGCCTGTCAAAATTTTTTTACGTGGACTGGAAAGGAAACTGTTTACTACTTTTGCCTACGACAAAACCATCAAGTTTGTATAGACCTTCAATAATATTAAAGTTACAATTCTTTTTTTTCTGTTTGATATAAGAATATTCAATTGTATTTCTCATGGTACAAGAGTTACAGTTTATAAGTGAATTGGCGTTATTCCGGTTAATACAATGGTCATAACTTTTAACATGATCAAACAAACCATTTGATTCTTGTCCTGTTCTTATACTATATTTACGATGTTTCAGTCTGCACAACATAAAACATTACAGCTCTTACAAGGGATTCTGCAAAAACAGCTTGCAGAATTTTCTGACGAGCTTTTGATTAAGATATTCTTTTTGGTATTTCTGTTGCTGAAGGTTACATTTACATTAGAGGCTTTAACCACCCTGGAAAGTAATGTAAAATTATCGCTAAAAGGGATCACTAAAAATACTTGCTATCAAGGGGAGGTTTGGATTAAACTATAAAATTTCTTTGCCAACTTAAGAGACTTATTAATGAAAGATTTAGAATACTTTAACTTGGATCCAATAGAATATATCTTCTCAAACTCATCATTGATGAATTCCGGACTGCATATATCTAATGGCCTAAGGAACACCGACTGGAATGACGATAGATAATCTTGATTTACCTGTTTCAAATTCTGTGTTTATTGAATTGATAAATATCTCTCCACATGTTCATACCATCTCAGCACATCCTATTTAGCTCTTTCAACCACACTCTTTATCACCGCATCTCTCTTTCTTACCCATCCACGACTTAATCAAACCACCTTCCACCATACATTATTCTCAAACATTTCATTTTAAACACCCTACTCCGCATAGTCGCATCTACGGCCCAAACCTCACTTTTACAAAACACTGTTAGGTCTACCATACCTTCAAACATACACATCTTTGCCCTCCCAGATAACGACCTCTCCTTCCGCAAATTCCTCAGCGCTCCCAGAACCTTCGCTCGCTCCCTTACCCACCCTACGACTCACCTCCACTTCCATGGTTCCGTATGCCACCATGTCCACTCCCAGGTACCTCCTTCCCTCTTATACGCTATTGTCTGCCATTGTTCGCGCCTTACAGGAGAACGTCTCACCTCCCCATAAGTTCATCTTTCCAAAAGAGCTTCCTATATGTTGGCTTTTATCCGTATTTTTAGGTTAATTCTAGGGAGCCAATAGCCTGAGTTAGGGGACCACTTTTGGATATTCTAGGGTCCCCATAACCTCAAAGAAGAGAGTATGAAAGGATATTTCCATTAAGAAATAAAATCCAATCTAAAGAATCACATAGCCTTCGACATACAAATGAGACATACAAACGAGACATTGTTCTTGAAAAATTAACACGAGTCAAAACGCCCTACATCAGAAGTCTGGGGATCCATCCTGCTAAAGTAAGCTTGCGACGACTCTTCTGCGAGGCGACAAGCAACACCAGCGAGGCGACAAGCAACACCAGCGAGGCGACAAGCAACACCAGCGAGGCGACAAGCAACACCAGCACACAGCTGCAGTGCCAGGCTCACAGCGGATCGTGGCATTATATCAACCTCCATCTCCTCTCTTTAATTAACATAAAATCTTATGCAACAAACAACACCCACTAGCTCTCTTGGCAAACAAAGAAGTCAAAATACCACGAGCGAACAGGAGAAAAACACAAACACACACACACACACACACACACACACACACACACACACACACACACACACACACACAGAGTAAAAACGATCTCCTCTGCTGGCTTGGGGTTGGGTAATAACACTAAAATCAAAGATTACGTTCAGACTAAGTAGAAGGTTTATGTTAATTTGCTTTCCAAATAAAAGTCAAAGGGGAAAAACTCGAAAAAATGTAAACAGCTCATTATCTTTTTCTCACTCAGCATGGAATATAAACGGTTCTTTAATGTAACAGACTTAATATCAAGACATACAATTACAGCTCATGATTATAATACAGCTGACAATAAGTTATACAGAATAAACTCTTCGGACGTGAATAAGCGGAACCTGATTCGCTCATCCCTGACGTTTGTTCACTAGCTTGCCTCTACGAAGGGGAAAGGAACCCAACACGCGCCACACAACACAGGCACGGTTACCCCCCCGCAGTACATGACTGATTTGTGCCGGTAACTCAGGCAAATTTATTGTGCACCCAGCGTTCATGCTGTGAGCGGTAGCGCAAAAGGATTACAGAGGTCACAAAGGATCTTAGACAGACTCCAGTGCGTTGATATTATGTAGGCTGTTACAAAGTTGATCCAATGTATATGATTCATCAGATACATTACATAGTTTTATATGGTAAGTTGATCCAATGTATATGTTTCACTAGATACATTACATAGTTTCATATGGTAAGTTGATCCAATGTATATGTTTCACTAGATACATTACCTGGTTTCATATGGTAAGTTGATCCAATGTATATGTTTCACTAGATACATTACCTGGTTTCATATGGTAAGTTGATCCAATGTATATGTTTCACTAGATACATTACATAGTTTCATATGGTAAGTTGATCCAATGTATATGATTCATCAGATACATTACATAGTTTCATATGGTAAGTTGATCCAATGTATATGTTTCACTAGATACATTACACAGTTTCATATGGTAAGTTGATCCAATGTGTATGTTTCACTAGATACATTACATAGTTTCATATGGTAAGTTGATCCAATGTATATGTTTCACTAGATACATTACATAGTTTCATATGGTAAGTTGATCCAATGTATATGTTTCACTAGATACATTACATAGTTTCATATGGTAAGTTGATCCAATGTATATGTTTCACTAGATACATTACATAGTTTCATATGGTAAGTTGATCCAATGTATATGTTTCACTAGATACATTACATAGTTTCATAGGGTAAGTTGATCCAATGTATATGTTTCACTAGATACATTACATAGTTTCATATGGTAAGTTGATCCAATGTATATGTTTCACTAGATACATTACATAGTTTCATATGGTAAGTTGATCCAATGAATATGTTTCACTAGATACATTACATAGTTTCATATGGTAAGTTGATCCAATGTATATGTTTCACTAGATACATTACATAGTTTCATATGGTAAGTTGATCCAATGTACATGTTTCACTAGATACATTACATAGTTTCATATGGTAAGTTGATCCAATGTGTATGTTTCACTAGATACATTACATACTTTCATATGGTAAGTTGATCCAATGTGTATGTTTCACTAGATACATTACATAGTTTCATATGGTAAGTTGATCCAATGTGTATGTTTCACTATATACATTACATAGTTTCATATGGTAAGTTGATCCAATGTATATGTTTCACTAGATACATTACCTGGTTTCATATGGTAAGTTGATCCAATGTATATGTTTCACTAGATACATTACCTGGTTTCATATGGTAAGTTGATCCAATGTATATGTTTCACTAGATACATTACATAGTTTCATATGGTAAGCTGATCCAATGTATATGATTCATCAGATACATTACATAGTTTCATATGGTAAGTTGATCCAATGTATATGTTTCACTAGATACGTTACACAGTTTCATATGGTGAGTTGATCCAATGTGTATGTTTCACTAGATACATTACATAGTTTCATATGGTAAGTTGATCCAATGTATATGTTTCACTAGATACATTACATAGTTTCATATGGTAAGTTGATCCAATGTATATGTCTCACTAGATACATTACATAGTTTCATATGGTAAGTTGATCCAATGTATATGTTTCACTAGATACATTACATAGTTTCATAGGGTAAGTTGATCCAATGTGTATGTTTCACTAGATACATTACATAGTTTCATATGGTAAGTTGATCCAATGAATATGTTTCACTAGATACATTACATAGTTTCATATGGTAAGTTGATCCAATGTATATGTTTCACTAGATACAATACATAGTTTCATATGGTAAGTTGATCCAATGTATATGTTTCACTCGATACATTACATAGTTTCATATGGTAAGTTGAGCCAATGTATATGTTTCACTAGATACATTACATAGTTTCATATGGTAAGTTGATCCAATGTGTATGTTTCACTAGATACATTACATAGTTTCATATGGTAAGTTGATCCAATGTATATGTTTCACTAGATACATTACATAGTTTCATAAGTTTGACCGACTCCACCTGCAGACCCGCCGCCTGACGCCTCTCGGTCAACCTTCACATTTTGGGCGGTCTGGCCAGAGATCTGAGTGTGGGCAGAATGTTCCAGAGACTCCCGGTAAATCCTGCTCCCTGGAAATTAAATTGGCTGCACAGAATGATGGAAACTTTTAAAGCCTGCTTGCAGAAAACGCCGGAAAACTTCGAAATTTGCCTGTATAAACGCGGCAGAGTTTTACATTTTATTGCAAAAATGTTGCAAGAACTGTTAGATTTACCTTCATAAAAGCCTTTGGAAATATTTTGGATTTGATGATGCAGAACCCCCAGACATTTAGAACTTCATGTAAGAAGTGCTGTTTACTCCTGGGGACTTGAACAAAACTTGAAGCAATATCATTTCTTATCAAAGAATCTCACAAGCACTTCTGTGTAAGTATTAGAATGCACTATGAAGTGCTCACAGGTACTTGGCATAGGCTAGTGTGTGTGTGTGTGTGTGTGTGTGTGTGTGTGTGTGTGTGTGTGTGTGTGTAGATACACAGGAGTAAAGACAAGGTTAAGAGACGGAACAACACAGGAGTAAAACTCTCTTACCGTAACACACATACAAACATACATACACACACACACACACACACACACACACACACACACACACACACACACACACATACGAAAATAAAATGGGAAGTTTACAACAATATTCAGAAGTGATCTTTAATTTACAAACTAATGGGGGAAAATACGTAACACAAATACACAGAAACTAAATCCTACCAGACAGAACATCAAAGATGCTTCATAAGTTGCAAATGTACACATCAACAGTAAGGCGCAAAAGCTACAAAAATTCTCATTAAAATCTAGAAAATGAGAAAATGTACCAGAACAATACAACATCTAAAAATCAAATCATTCTTTCACAAACAGGAGTTACTAAGACTCAACAAGAGCAGAAAATTCTTCATAATCTACTGAAACGTTTGAAATTTATGAAAATCTATGCATGCATAAAATCCCACAAAAGGTACAAATTCTATAAAACGTTGGTTAACCACAAAAGAAAATGTAGAAAACTATAATTCTAACGAGGATTTAAATACTCCAGAGTACCGAAAATGATTCCATAATAAAACAATTGAAGCTATAATACTTAACGTAAGCTTCGTCAATATGAAGGGAACTTGCAAATAATACACAATGAATCACAAGTTTTAGAATCATATATAAGGTCCTACAACCGAGAAAATCCCATAAAATCACACACAACCCACAAGAAACTAACAATAACCACAAAACTTTACACAAAACAAAGTCTGAAGAAAAGGGAAAAGAAAGAAATAAATTACGGGAGACTAAAGAAGACCATGTAGAAGTTGGAGATCCTAACCAGGGGTATCGCAGTATACACAGGATTTATTATAAAGTGAGGTAAAACAAACGTCCAGGGGCGTGAAAAGCTGAAGAAAATCTAATTGCCCATCTGTCTTGCATTGGCCAGTGGCCAGGAAACGAATACAGGCAAATGAGAGAATTTGCCTTCAAGCTACGAAATGGAGTTTGAGGACGTCATGAAACCTATAATATAATGAGTCAAACTATAATGCTATTCAAATAAGTCAAATTATGATACAAAAAATGTACAGTGTGAAGATCCAACTAAGACAGAAGAAAAACTATATTAAAACAAGTCAAACTTGGAAAAATACAATGTAACACGAATCATACTAGGATACATACACAAATAAATTATACACTCACACACACACACACACACACACACACACACACACACACACACACACACACATATATATATATATATATATATATATATATATATATATATATATATTATTGCTTTTTTTTATATTTTGTCGCTGTCGCCCGCGTTAGCGAGGTAGCGCAAGGAAACGAAGGAATGGCCCAACCCACCCACATACACATGTACATACATTCACGCCCACACACGCTCATAGACATACCTAAACATTTCAACGTATACATACACATACATACACAGACATACACATATATACAAATGTACATATTCATACTTGCTGCCTTCATCCATTCTTGTCGCCACCCCGCCACACATGAAATGGCACCCCCCTCCCCAGGTGTGCGCACGAGGTAGCACTAGGAAAGGACAACAAAGGCCACATTCGTTCATACTCAGTCTCTAGCTGTCATGTGTAATGCACCGAAACCACAGCTCCCTTTCCGCATCCAGGCCCCACAAAACTTTCCATGGTTTAGCCCAGACGCTTCACATGCGCTGGTTCAATCCATTGACAGCACGTCGACCACGGTATACCACATCGTTCCAATTCACTCTATTCCATGCACGCCTCATCCTCCTGCATGTTCAGGCCCCGATCGCTTAAAATCTTTTTCACTCAATCCTTCCACCTCCAATTTGGTCTCCCACTTCTCGTTCCTTCCACCTCTGACACATATATCCTCTTTGTCAATCTTTCCTCACTCATTCTCTCCATGAGACCAAACCATTTCAATACACCCTCTTCTGCTCTCTCAACTACACTCTTATTTATTACCACACATCTCTCTTACCCTTTCGTTACTTACTCGATCAAACCACCTCATACCACATATTGTCCTCAAACATCTCATTACCAACACATCCACCCTCCTCCGCACAACCCTATCTATAGCCCATGCCTCGCAACTATATAACACAGTTTGAACCACTATTCCTTCAAACATACCTATTTTTGCTCTTAGAAATAACGTTCTCGCCTTCCACACATTCTTCAACGCTCCCAGAAGCTTCACCCCTTCCCCCACCCTGTGTTTGTGAGGTAGCGTTAAGAACAGAGGACTGAGACTTACGAGGAAATATCCTCACATGGCCCCCTTCTCTGTTCCTCCTTTTGGAAAATTAAGAATGGAAGGAGAGGATTTCCAGCCCTCCGCTCCCTCCCTTTTTAGTCGTTTCCTACGACACACAGGGAACACGTGGGAAGCATTCTTTCTCCCCTATCCCATGGGGTAGCGCCAGGAAAACAGACAAAAAAGGCCACATTCGTTCGCACTCAGTCTCTAGCTGTCAAGTGTAATGCACCGGAACCACAGAATCCTATCGTACATCCATGTCCCCACAGACCTTTCCATGGTTTATCCCAGAAAGAAGTGGAGGGAACAAAGAGAAGCGGGAGACCAAATTTGAAGTGGAAGAATGGAGCGAAAATTTTTTTGAGCGATCGAGGTCTGAACATGCAGGAGGGTGAGAGGCAGCCAAGAAATAGAGTGACTGGAACAATGTGGTATACCCGGATCGATGTACTGTCAATGGACTGAAACAGGGCTTGTGAAACGTTTGGGGTAAACCATGGAGAGGTCCGTGGGGCCCGGAGGTGGATAGGGGCTGTGGTTTCGGTGCATTGCACATGACAGCTAGAATCTGAGTGTGGACGAATCTGGCCTTTGTTGTCCTTTCCTAGCGCTGCCTCACGCGCACGCGGGGAGAGGGGGGGGTGTCATTTCATGTGTGGCGGGGTAGCGGCGAAAATGGATGAAGACAGCATGTATGAATATGTGCAGGTGTATATATGTATATGTCTGTGTATGTATATACATGTATACGTGAAATGTATAGGTATGTATATGTGCGTGTGCGGGCGTTTATGTATATACATGTGTATGCGAGTCGGTTGGGACATTCTTTCGTCTGTTTCCTTGCGCTACCTCGCTAACGCGGGAGACAGCGACAAAGTATAATAAAAGGAATATATATATATATATATATATATATATATATATATATATATATATATATATATATATATAATGATCACACTTGCCCGTGATGATAGTATGAAGGTGAAATTGCATTTCAGTAGGAATTCATACAATTTCATTTAACATGTAATTTTTTCTATTCATGTGGCACGACAGGTTTCGTGGACAAAGCCTACTGGAAAGCTAGGAAGACATTTAATGATTCTGGTAACAAAGATGTGACAAATAAGGATAATTCTATAAGTTCAGTGTTGCCCTATTCTCCCAACTTAGCTGATTTAAGACATGTTCTAAAAAACAGTTCTTCTAAAGTTGCTTTCCAGTATAATAACACCATCAGCAAGACGTTAATAGATAATAGGCCAAATCATGCAACAACCAGGAATGTTTACGCCGTCAAATGTAAGGCAAGTAAAAATATTTATGTAGGCCAGACTGGTAAGACTGTACCGGAGAGAGGTTATTGGCATCGACATTCAGCACAGAGGGATGACCACAAAAATGCGATCGCTAAACATTGCCATGAGAATGGCATATGAAAATCCCGTTATTCTATATCCCTCTGCTGATTATGCAACACGTAACGTCACTGAATCTGTGCTAACTGCTAATACTAAGAACTTAAATTTGTCCTCAGGCAATTTTAAAGCCCACCCTAGCATTAACCAAATCATTACGAGAGAACTGACAAAACACGAAAACAACTAACTCACTTCACAGGGCCTCTCTTCCCCAACAGACTACATATTCGCCCCTATCACCTTGCATTTACCTCCCTAACCAACCCATCCATAAACAAATTAAACAACCATAGGTACATCATACCCCTGCCGCAGACCGACCTTCACTGGGAACCAATCACTCTCAACTCTTCTTACTCTCACACATGCCCTATACTTATATCCTTGATGAAAACTTTCCACTACTTGTAACAGCTTACCTCTCACACCATTTACTTTTAAGACCTCCTACAAAGCATTTCTATAAACCCTATCATATGCCTTCTCCAAATTCATAAATGCCACATAAGAATCCAACTGTTTTTCTAAATATTTCTCACACACATTCTTCAAAGCAAACACCTGATCCACACATCCTCTACCACTTCTGAAACGACATTGCCTTTCCCCAATCTGATGCTCTGTACATGCCTACACTCTCTCAATCAATACCCTCCCATACAATTTCCCAGGAATACTCAACAAACTTATGCCTCTGTAGTTTGAACACTCACCTTTATCCCCTTTGCCTTTGTATAATGGCACAATGCATGCATTCCGCCACTCCTCAGGCACTTCTTCATGATCCATACATATACTGAATATCCTCACCAACTAGTCAACATCACAGTCACTCCCTTTCTTAACGAATTCAACTGCAAAACCATCCACTTCCGCCGCCTCGCTGGATTTCATCTTCCTTAAGGCTTTAACCACCTCTTCTATCTTAACCAAACCATTCTCCCTGATCATCTCACTTCGAACACCTCTCTATCAAACACATTCAACAAACCTTCAAAATACTCACTTCAACTCCTTCTCACCTCATCACTACCTGTTATCACTTCCCCCTTTGCCCCCTTAACCGATGTTCCCGTTTGTTCTCTTGTCTTTCGCACGTTACTTACCTCCTTCCAAAACATCTTTTTATTCTCCCTAAAGTTTAATGATACTCTCTCACCCCAACTCTCTTTTTCAACCCGTGCACCTTCCTCTTGACCTTCTGCTGCTTTCTTTTATACATCTCCCACTCATTTACACTCTTTCCTTGTAAGTATCGGCCAAACGCCTCTCTTTTTTCTTTCATAAACAGCTTTACTTCATCCCACCACTCACTACCCTTCTAGCCTTTCTAATATGCCCGCCTCCCACCTTTCTCATGCCACCACATGCATCTTTTGCACATGTCATTACTGATTCTCTCTCTCTCTCTCTCTCTCTCTCTCTCTCTCTCTCTCTCTATATATATATATATATATATATATATATATATATATATATATATATATATATATTTTTTTTTTTTTTTTTTTTTTTTTTTTTTTTTTTTTTTTTATACTTTGTCGCTGTCTCCCGCGTTTGCGAGGTAGCGCAAGGAAACAGACGAAAGAAATGGCCCAACCCCCCCCCCCATACACATGTACATACACACGTCCACACACGCAAATATACATACCTACACAGCTTTCCATGGTTTACCCCAGACGCTTCACATGCCTTGCTTCAATCCACTGACAGCACGTCAACCCCTGTATACCACATGACTCCAATTCACTCTATTTCTTGCCCTCCTTTCACCCTCCTGCATGTTCAGGCCCCGATCACACAAAATCTTTTTCACTCCATCTTTCCACCTCCAATTTGGTCTCCCTCTTCTCCTCGTTCCCTCCACCTCCGACACATATATCCTCTTGGTCAATCTCTCCTCACTCATTCTCTCCATGTGCCCAAACCATTTCAAAACACCCTCTTCTGCTCTCTCAACCACGCTCTTTTTATTTCCACACATCTCTCTTACCCTTACGTTACTTACTCGATCAAACCACCTCACACCACACATTGTCCTCAAACATCTCATTTCCAGCACATCCATCCTCCTGCGCACATCTCTATCCATAGCCCACGCCTCGCAACCATACAACATTGTTGGAACCACTATTCCCTCAAACATACCCATTTTTGCTTTCCGAGATAGTGTTCTCGACTTCCACACATTTTTCAAGGCTCCCAAAATTTTCGCCCCCTCCCCCACCCTATGATCCACTTCCGCTTCCATGGTTCCATCCGCTGACAGATCCACTCCCAGATATCTAAAACACTTCACTTCCTCCAGTTTTTCTCCATTCAAACTCACCTCCCAATTGACTTGACCCTCACCCCTACTGTACCTAATAACCTTGCTCTTATTCACATTTACTCTCAACTTTCTTCTTCCACACACTTTACCAAACTCAGTCACCAGCTTCTGCAGTTTCTCACATGAATCAGCCACCAGCGCTGTATCATCAGCGAACAACAACTGACTCACTTCCCAAGCTCTCTCATCCCCAACAGACTTCATACTTGCCCCTCTTTCCAGGACTCTTGCATTTACCTCCCTTACAACCCCATCCATAAACAAATTAAACAACCATGGAGACATCACACACCCCTGCCGCAAACCTACATTCACTGAGAACCAATCACTTTCCTCTCTTCCTACACGTACACATGCCTTACATCCTCGATAAAAACTTTTCACTGCTTCTAACAACTTGCCTCCCACACCATATATTCTTAATACCTTCCACAGAGCATCTCTATCAACTCTATCATATGCCTTCTCCAGATCCATAAATGCTACATACAAATCCATTTGCTTTTCTAAGTATTTCTCACATACATTCTTCAAAGCAAACACCTGATCCACACATCCTCTACCACTTCTGAAACCGCACTGCTCTTCCCCAATCTGATGCTCTGTACATGCCTTCACCCTCTCAATCAATACCCTCCCATATAATTTACCAGGAATACTCAACAAACTTATACCTCTGTAATTTGAGCACTCACTCTTATCCCCTTTGCCTTTGTACAGTGGCACTATGCACGCATTCCGCCAATCCTCAGGCACCTCACCATGAGTCATACATACATTAAATAACCTTACCAACCAGTCAACAATACAGTCACCCCCTTTCTTAATAAATTCCACTGCAATACCATCCAAACCTGCTGCCTTGCCGGCTTTCATCTTCCGCAAAGCTTTTACTACCTCTTCTCTGTTTACCAAATCATTTTCCCTAACCCTCTCACTTTGCACACCACCTCGACCAAAACACCCTATATCTGCCACTCTGTCATCAGACACATTCAACAAACCTTCAAAATACTCATTCCATCTCCTTCTCACATCACCGCTACTTGTTATCACCTCCCCATTTACGCCCTTCACTGAAGTTCCCATTTGCTCCCTTGTCTTACGCACCCTATTTACCTCCTTCCAGAACATCTTTTTATTTTCCCTAAAATTTACTGATAGTCTCTCACCCCAACTCTCATTTGCCCTTTTTTTCACCTCTTGCACCTTTCTCTTGACCTCCTGTCTCTTTCTTTTATACTTCTCCCACTCAATTGCATTTTTTCCCTGCAAAAATCGTCCAAATGCCTCTCTCTTCTCTTTCACTAATACTCTTACTTCTTCATCCCACCACTCACTACCCTTTCTAAACAGCCCACCTCCCACTCTTCTCATGCCACAAGCATCTTTTGCGCAATCCATCACTGATTCCCTAAATACATCCCATTCCTCCCCCACTCCCCTTACTTCCATTGTTCTCACCTTTTTCCATTCTGTACACAGTCTCTCCTGGTACTTCCCCACACAGGTCTCCTTCCCAAGCTCACTTACTCTCACCACCTTCTTCACCCCAACATTCACTCCTCTTTTCTGAAAACCCATACTAATCTTCACCTTAGCCTCCACAAGATAATGATCAGACATCCCTCCAGTTGCACCTCTCAGCACATTAACATCCAAAAGTCTCTCTTTCGCACGCCTGTCAATTAACACGTAATCCAATAACGCTCTCTGGCCATCTCTCCTACTTACATAAGTATACTTATGTATATCTCGCTTTTTAAACCAGGTATTCCCAATCATCAGTCCTTTTTCAGCACATAAATCTACAAGCTCTTCACCATTTCCATTTACAACACTGAACACCCCATGCATACCAATTATTCCCTCAACTGCCACATTACTCATATATATATATATATATATATATATTTATATCAAACTAGGATATAAAAAACCTAGACAACTTTGATAAAATAATGCAAAAAAAAAAAAATACTCTAGGAAGGGGAAGAGCCTGTAGGAGGGCGGGAGGACCTGCGGCCCGCCGCCCCGGCCCTGCTGAACACCACCAGTCGCCGCCAAATTACAACCTGTCCGCAACGTGAGGTTTTTATTGCCGCTCGGCCATGGCCGCCGCTGCAAAAATGCCGCTGGCTCATAACTGCGGCGGCAAAATGCTACACGCTCATTATCACTTCGCAGAGATATGTGCTACCCTCTCTCTCTCTCTCTCTCTCTCTCTCTCTCTCTCTCTCTCTCTCGGGTCTGGGTACAAAAAGATCTAGATTGAATAGATTCACAGGATGATACAGCTAATACAGAGAGCGGAATGTCAGATGCCTTAAGGAATCGTTTTATCCTTCGTTTAAATTCTTTTAATCAAGTATTTTATACAGACTAGAAGAATTTTTTTTTCTTTAGGAAATCCACCAAGAAGGAAAAATGAAAACTAGGAAAATATTCGTTTGTATATATGACATAAAAGTGGAGAGGAAAAAAAAAACATTCTCTTGCATTTTATTATGACTGCAGTCATGCTCAGATGAGAGAGAGAGGTTGAAGTGAATACTGGAAAAAGATACAACACACACACACACACACACACGTGGTGAAGCCATGAGTAGTCACCCTGGCTGAGGTCGTATCATCGTTACTGGACGAAGCTGTTCACTGTCTCTGGCGCAGCTTTGAAGCTGCAGGGGCCCCGTAAAAAGGAACCATGGGTCAGGTTAATATCACACACACACACACACATATATATATATATATATATATATATATATATATATATATATATATATATATATATATATATATATATATATATATATATATATATATATATATATATATCAGCCAACACGGCACAAAAAATCCACGCTCCTATCGAACGACTGGTGATAAAAAGACTATAAAACAAAATGTGGAAGAGATTAATTAGGGCTCCTCAGATGTCTGTCGACCTGACTCTTAAAGATGGAAGGGTAATAGGAAGAGCGAAATACGAGAGAAGGAAGAAAATTCTACAGCTTTTTCCCTTAAAGAAAGAAGGCACCATAATAGCGGTCAATCCTCATACGGTTGGTCTTCCCAGTGAAAGCAGCCAGTCGTGTGCTATAAGCTCTAGGTCTATTGGATGAAATACACGTAGATAGCTCAGAAGAGCAGTGCCCGAAATAATAGCTGTAGAGCAGAGAGGGCAATAACACCACAGCACACAAAAGGGGATAGTTAGTGTGAGCAGTCAGGAGGACAGCTGATACGGCAGTAGCTGTTGATTTCACTTTGGCTGAGGTACACCCCAGATATGTAAGCAATGCTCCGTACTGGGGCAAGTAAGAGCCCCAGTAAACATGAAATACCCACTCACAAGAAAAAGAAAATCGGCATTGAGGAAGTATATCTTTTGTTCATTACATGGGCTCTCCGATTGAGTACAATTTATCGTTTTTTCCAATATGTATGCCAGTGGAAGACTGAATTGTACTGCTCTGAAATTCAATCGCGAGAAACGAGTAAAATCTAGAAAAAGATCACTGTAAAGATTGACAGTAAAATCTAGAAAAAGATCACTGTAAAGATTGCGTTTCTGCATCAGTAAATTTAACTAGGTATCGTTTCTCCATCGAAGATGCCGTATAGATCCAAAATAAGAAAGGAAATATGTCAGGTGCCAAGACGAGAACGAGCACTGGAGTGAGGAGGGGAAAGGCAGTGACCTTCATTATGAACAAAGAGGGTAGACGACAGGAAAGATTCCTGAGGAACATCACTGTTGACTGGATAAAAAGGAAAAGCTGCTACATCAACGACTACTAGCGATGAAAGTTCCAGAAAGGAAGCAATGCATTAAAGAACAGAGAAGCAGGAGGCAAAGGAAGGTAGTTCAGAAAGCAAAGACTTATGCCACATCCTGTCAAATACTTTGATGACTATGGCTTCGACGAAAGACCTATGATAATCCTTGAAAAACGAAGGCCAGAGATGAGCTGAGAAAGAGAGGTCACCAGAACGCCTTGCACCGCCGAAGGTATACTGGAGATCTAAAGGAGGGGAAAGGATCTAAAGGAGGACAGCAGAAGTGAGGACTGGGGTTGGGGGGCGACACATGGAAAAGTTCGGACTGACGAAATAGACGAGCAAGGACCGGAGGCAGTTTAGAGGAACGCTCCTTTGAAATATGAGGAGGTACACCATTTAGACAGGAGGCCTTGCACACCTGTAGCTGGGACTATGTTGTGAAGAATTTATGCAACGAAAACACAGGAGAGGGAACTGCTTCAGTGGGAGTAAGTGGGGAGAGGGCAGAGAGACATGATGTAGTCATCCAGTGTACAGTTTTGAGGTACCGAAAAGAACGGGTCTATTAGTAGAAGAGTTAGGCACGGATTGATCATGTCGGATAAGAAGAGGAAAGGTTGACTGCATAAGATATTAGAGATTCCTTTGGATAAGGACTCAGATTTCTCAGCAGAACAAGAAATTATCAGCAATGATTTACGATCGTTCATGAAAGGTTCTCTTACCCTCTAAGGAAGAGGTGTATCAGTTACCTTTCTAGCACTGCATTTGATTCTAGAGAAAATTGAGAGCTAAAACACAGAATGTTATTTCGAGTATTTTCAAGGAAAATGAAAGGAATGCCTAAACAATTTTACCACCAATTAAACATTTTACTAATTTCACTGGCCTGAAAAGGTGGTACAATATCTTCCCTTCTGCTCATCAGAGACAAGTGAATTATATTGTATCTTACAAAGCTAAGCTGCTTACATTTACCATGTTAACGTTGACAGTGAGACTCCTGTTGTGACGGGAGATATGGTACGCGACAGAAGCTCCAGTAGTAGATGACAGTGGCGGGTGTCCCCATGGGGTGGTGATAAGAGCTGGTGTCCCCCTGGGGTGGTGATGAGAGCTGGTTTCCTCCTAGGGTGGTGATTACAACTGGTGTCCCCATGGGGTGGTGATGAGAGCTGGTGTCCCCCTGGGGTGATGATGAGCTGGTGTCCCCCTGGGTTGGGGATTAGAGTTGGTGTCCCGCTTAGGGTGGTGGTGAGAGATGGTGTCCCTCTGGGGTGGAGATGAGAGCTGGTGTCTCAGGGGTGATGAGAGATGGGTCTGGGGTGGTGATGAGACAAGGTGTCCCTCTGGGGTGGTGATGAGCTGGTGTCTCTCTGGGATGGTGATGAGAGATGGATCCCTCTGGGATGGTGAGAGAGGTGGTGTCCCCCCGGGAAGGTAATGAGAGCTGGTTTGCTCCTAGGTGGTGATATATATAGTTGTTAGAAGCAGTGAAAAGTTTTTATGGAGGATGTAAGGCATGTGTACGTGTAGGAAGAGAGGAAAGTGATTAGTTCTCAGTGAATGTAGGTTTGCGGCAGGGGTGTGTGATGTCTCCATGGCTGTTTAATTTGTTTATGGATGGGGTTGTTAGGGAGGTAAATGTAAGAGTTTTGGAAAGAGGGGCAAGTATGAAGTCTGTTGGGGATGAGAGAGCTTGGGAAGTGAGTCAGTTGTTGTTCGCTGATGATGCAGCGCTGGTGGCTGATTCATGTGAGAAACTGCAGAAGCTGGTGACTGAATTTGGTAAAGTGTGTGAAAGAAGAAAGTTAAGAGTAAATGTGAATAAGAGCAAGGTTATTAGGTACAGTAGGGTTGAGGGTCAAGTCAATTGGGAGGTAAGTTTGAATGGAGAAAAACTGGAGGAAGTAAAGTGTTTTAGATATCTGGGAGTGGATCTGGCAGCGGATGGAACCATGGAAGCGGAAGTGGATCATAGGGTGGGGGAGGGGGCGAAAATCCTGGCAGCCTTGAAGAATGTGTGGAAGTCGAGAACATTATCTCGGAAAGCAAAAATGGGTATGTTTGAAGGAATAGTGGTTCCAACAATGTTGTATGGTTGCGAGGCGTGGGCTATGGATAGAGTTGTGCGCAGGAGGGTGGATGTGCTGGAAGTGAGATGTTTGAGGACAATGTGTGGTGTGAGGTGGTTTGATCGAGAAAGTAACGTAAGGGTAAGAGAGATGTGTTGAAATAAAAAGAGCGTGGTTGAGAGAGCAGAAGAGGGTGTTTTGAAATGGTTTGGGCACATGGAAAGAATGAGTGAGGAAAGATTGACCAAGAGGATATATGTGTCAGAGGTGGAGGGAACGAGGAGAAGTGGGAGACCAAATTGGAGGTGGAAAGATGGAGTGAAAAAGATTTTGTGTGATCGGGGCCTGAACATGCAGGAGGGTGAAAGGAGGGCAAGGAATAGAGTGAATTGGATCGATGTGGTATACCGGGGTTGACGTGCTGTCAGTGGATTGAATCAGGGCATGTGAAGCGTCTGGGGTAAACCATGGAAAGCTGTGTAGGTATGTATATTTGCGTGTGTGGACGTATGTATATACATGTGTATGGGGGTGGGTTGGGCCATTTCTTTCGTCTGTTTCCTTGCGCTACCTTGCAAACGCGGGAGACAGCGACAAAGCAAGAAAAAAGAATTATATATATATATATATATATATATATATATATATATATATATATATATATATATATATATATATATTTTCCAAAAGAAGGAACAGAGAATTGGGCCAGGTGAGGGTATTCCCTCAAAGGCCCAGTCCTCTGTTCTTAATGCTACCTCGCTAACGCGGGAAATGGCGAATAGTTCAAAAGAAAGAAATATATATATATATATATATATATATATATATATATATATATATATATATATATATATATATATATATGGACAATCACATGTTTACCAAATGGGTCGTCCTAGCTACGTCTTTTCGTTATATCAACTGACACGCACATATACTTACCTATACATTTCAACCACACTCTTTTCATGGTTGTAATCTAGTCGAGATAAGGCACCACGAACATAAAATTCCTTCTTCGTGTTCAAAAAATAACTCATTACAAATAGTTAAATCACCTATAGATGTCTATACCTTTTTTTTCTTCCGAACGTATGACTAATGAAACGTATAATCTCAAAAGTTCTAGCAACTTTTCTTTCACCGGATAAGTCAGCGAATCCACAAATAAACAAGGAAAAAATGATAATTGTGGAAAGCCTATTAACTCTAGGTTAAATATTGTGTCAAAATGGCTAAATCAACTACCAGTGCTAACTACCTTCACCCGCCTCCCGGAACCTGGAGTACCTCACTGTTCCCATCGCAACCCAACCGGTAGGATCCGCTCTCTGACCCAGCCCAGAAGTAAACACATAAAAATGTCTTTTACCTTGTGGTCAGGACAATATCGACGGCGGCATATGCGTCTCAAGGTAAGCTCCGTACCATTAGCTCACGTTGCTGTCCGACGAACATGTATAGTGTACCGTCTCCTCCATCATATTATATTTTGATACAAATTCACAACACCTATCACGACCCATGGTGATTACTGATAAACCAGAAGTCTTCATTACGGATCCTGGACTCTGACTAACCACCACCACTAGACGACTCTAATTTTAGTGCGCATGCCTCGCTTAATTAAGGCCGCGCACGTGCAAAAGCTTGCCTTTTTTTAGAAGTGTTCATAAAATCATTCTTACGCTTTCGTGTTTTCCAAAAATTAAAGATGAAATTATCTATCACTATACTGCTATTAATGTCAGTGTTAATGCAAATATTGAAAACAATTAGACTAACAATGGATTTCAAAAAAAGAATGGCGACTCAGAGTTATCGTCCGGAAACATTATTGAAACAAAACATGGCCACGGCTCCCACTAGACTTTGTAGTTTCTAACAGGTTTTATGAATCCTCTTTCCCCACATCAGAACAGTAACCTGTAGCTACGAATTCCTCTTACTGGAACAACTTTTTCTCATGGATAACGACCCTAACTCAGCAAAGTGGCGCAAGGAGGGTAGAGTTACTCAGCTACGAGACATAATGAATTAAAAAGACGTGATTTGAGTGTACACGTCCCACCTAAATCCACATCTCACCACTAAACATACCCTGAATATAGTATGAAGGTAACTTACCAAAACACTACACATCGAAACATTTTTTACCATTTAGTGATCTTTTCCAACAATAATAAGTAGTTTTCATGAAACAGAATGATATTTGCAAAGGGTGATTCGAAGCTTCATCTTCATTCTACGATATTAGACAGACAAAAGTGGTGAGGGTTATGAAATATCAGAGAAAATGTGGTTAATTTACGTAAACACAGGCAAAACTTTAAAAAAAAAAATAATAAAGTATGTGGACCCCCCCCCCCCCCCCCCATCGCCCCGCCCTCACCTAACTCTCCAGCAGTCGCTAACTGACCAATGTTTAAATCGTTAGAATAGAAATCATTATTTTGCGCACCATCAACAAGCTGTTGTTGGCATTGTTTACGCTGATGTAAAAAACGGACTCCATCACATACTTGACCAAATACGTCACACAACAGACGTCTTTATTTCGATTATAATAATAGAATATTCTGGACGTCTCGGCTGCTAAGGTAACATGAGGATTTCATGGGCTCTGCTGCTTTTCCTTAAATTTCAGTATCAAAGCCGAAATAAACCAATGTTTGGTGCGTGAAATCTGTTATCTGAGGCAATACAACAGCGTCTCTATGAACGTCTATTTGCGGAGGATGATTTGGAGCATTATCTTTTATTCAAATAAAGGCGACAATAAGAAGGCTGTAAATATGAGAGAAAATGTGGATTTACTATACGTTAATGCAGGCAAAACTTACAAATTCAACAGAGGCTACGGATTGTTATGACATGTTTACCAACTACGAGCAGTTGTTGGGGCTGTTTATATTAATGTACATAATGGATTCCATGGCAGACTTTATCATATGGTGTATTTAGATAACGAAAATATAGTCTAATGTAGATCCCGGGTACTAGTGTGATTAAGGTGAAGATTTCACAGACTGTTTTCCTCAAGTTCAAACATTGCAGTCGAAATATACTAACGTCTGGTATGTGAAATCTATTACATTTTACTAATTCACAGTTACTCAAGAATTAGTTTCTATGAGTCTTTCTGTTGCCCAGGTTTTTCCTAAAGGCTTCTGCAGCCTAAGGTTGCACTACTTCCAGTGGTAGGGAAACGTAGACTTAAATAAAGTGAGAAATTCTTTGACGAGACTGCACTCTAAATGAAATAGCCTCGCCAAAAGTAACTTTTCAGTCGTAATGTAACCTATTGCAGGCTAAGTCCGGTATCATTTGGTGTGCAAAATCACATGAAGTATGTTGAGATTCGAGAGTGTGTGTGTCTATGTGAACACATTATACCCAACAAAATGCTATAAATGGCGAAAACAAAGTAATTTTAAGCAAAAGGTAATTATTGGTGCTAAGGGAGGCTAAGTAAGACATTCATTGGTGAATTATTCTTCAAAAAATGTTTCTCCTACGTTTACGTTCTTACACATCCGTTGATAGTCATTACCTTATCTGATTTCATTAAATATGATATTTTGCATCAAATAACTCTGTACTTTTTATTCTATTTCCTAAGCACTACACAACCACTGCAGAACAAAAGCACTCAATATCCTAAGTCATTTCAGTACACACCTAAACTGATAACTTAATCAGAATAATCAGTCTGGTTCACGAAGATGCATTAAATTTCCATAAACTCAAAAGATTTAACCTAATTTGCGAGAATAAGAGGAAGATCCGTTGGGTGACTCCACATACTGGGATGATAGGCAAGACTACGAAACTAGACCAGCGTCTCATCAAAAGCCTAACTCCTGTTAACTCGGACAAACAACCATGAATCCCTAGAAATTCAGTTTACTGTCGACCAGATGCAAGCGGTGTAGAGGTCCCGGGGTTTACGGTCGGTGAAAAATTTACAAGGGTAAGCAGTTACAGCCTCGTCTTACCTTACGGCGGTGCTGTTTCCTGACAGCTGGGACACGATCTCTTGTTTGGGCAGAGATCATCTGGCCTGTGTTCACTGGTCTGTGTCGGAGAATAGAGTAAAACACTTCATGATCACTAAAGTATCTACACCTATGTGATTTTGGTTTCCACACAAAGCCGAGAATAGGACTTGATACCGACAATTTCCAAGTTTAAATAGATTCACGATCCACTGTCAACAAAAGCGAGTAAAACGCCCGCGGATCACTAGACTCAAGTGTTTACATTTAAGAATGGAACTGGTTAAGTCCGGGAACAAAGTTAAACACTCCATTATCTCCAAGTTTCTACACAAAAACCACGAGCCGGTGGACACTCGCTCTGCACTGATAACAAACACAAATGGAACTCTTCTTACAGCTATCAGTCAGACAGTGAACTGGACAACGATTGGGCGTAGTGACAGAAAGGTGACAATATGATTGGTTGGTATTCTTGAGCTCCGCCTGTTTATAGGACGATGGTCGAGTTAACGACATTCTTATTAAATTGTGAACGACTGTTAGGTTGTGTAGACGGGGTCCCTTTTCTTTTGAAAATGAGCTTTTGAAATATGTAAATATGTTATGCATAACAGATACACAATATACAAACCCATACGCATATGCATAAAGACATTCAGATATACAAAGACACACACAGACTTATGGATAGATCACACACACACACACACACACACAGGCTCGCCAGCCCACCACATAACAACTACCCCTTTAGGCCAGCAGGGTCGGTATAGTGTGAGGGGAGGGAGGGTATCGAATGTGACGGCCAGGGAAGGGAAGGGAAGGGAAGGGGGAAGGGGGGTAGCTACGGACGTTCGGATAGTGAACGGGTGTGTAAAGTTACGTACACTGTCCGTGTGGCAAGCCTTGTCTCTACAAACAGTGTCATCATTACCGTAAGTTTGGAAGCGTAGGTCCATGATGTTTATGATTTGTTAGAGGAACCGTCGGTGGAATAAATTACGAATATATATCAAATGTTGAGAAGAGTTGCTGCTATGAGTTCCTGAAGTCGATAGTTTACAGAGTGAGTTGATTTGTGTTTGAACATGTACCCATGTCCGTCGCGCTCCCTTGCTGGCTGCCACTCTCTCTCTCTCTCTCTCTCTCTCTCTCTCTCTCTCTCTCTCTCTCTGGTAACAAGAAAACTATATCGGCCATTTCTTTATAGATATTTAACATGTTCTAATCCTATGTCGAGCTTGAGGAGGTACTCTCGATCGGGGAGAGGCATGGTAGCAACAACAACAGCGAAAACAACCTTAAAGGTCAATCGATGCGGTAGCCACAGCAGCAACACTAGCAACAGCAGAAATAACATCAAAAGCAGCACGAGCAGCAATCATGACGTTGTCGATGGGACAAGTCAATACGCCAGGTGGCAGCTTTCCTTTGTTCGCCATAAGCGTATTCCATTTGCGGGCAATTCCCTTCCGCCTGCTGGTTCAAGGTTCAATCCAACTGTATGCGTTTTTCTTATTGTTGCTGATATTGTCAGAGGAGCACATACATACAGAGAGAGAGAGAGAGAGAGAGAGAGAGAGAGAGAGAGAGAGAGAGAGAGAGAGCTCTACAATACACTCTTCACAACGACATTATATAGCTGTTGGGACCTACCCTCCACCACCCCCAGCCGGCCTTGGCGTAACCACAAAAATTTCAAGTTCACGACGATAAAGGATAATTTTTTTTTTTTGTACGCAAATAGAACTGCGAATTCATCATGAATTCGATAGTTACAATGTTTGTAAAGGCAGGTAACCTCTCTCTCTCTCTCTCTCTCTCTCTCTCTCTCTCTCTCTCTCTCTCTCTCTCTCTCTCTCCCAGTATGCTACACTAATGTCAAGGTTATCTCCCTCCCTCTTGGCAGTGTATGCCCCGATATGCTGATGGCTGACATACTTCGTTATACAACAGTGACTACCATAGTGATGCACCACCGTACAGACCGTCCTGAGCCTCGCCAGGTTGTGGCGTCTCAGGCATTACGACGGCAGGGTTTAAATGGTGCCTATGAGACTGCAGGAGAGGCAGCAGCCACGAAGTGATCAAATGTGAGAGAAGTGTGTCTACCTGTGGACGCGGGTGTAGAGCACTGCCACACTCATGGGAACCCCCACCTCTGAAATGCACATCTCCTATCGTAGCAACTCCTGAATTCTCCAATACTATCAGCATTTTCCTCCTCTTTACTTAGCGTGGTCCACATGTTCTCTATCTTTTTTTTTTGGCTTTAAGAAATGTGTCTGTGCAACCTTTCTGACAATTCTTTGCCCCAGTTTCCAGGTTGTGTCTTTTAGATTTCACAGAGCTGGTTTATGTTGCCCTCAGGACCATCCTTCTTTTCTTTTACCGTGAGTAGTCTGGGGACTTCCCTCCCCCTGTAACTCACTTCACTTAATGCTGACACCATTCTGGATGCGTCCCGTTGGACCCTCTCCATCAGTTAATTGTCTTTCCCCAGATGAAGGGACCAAGTTGTTGGTGCATACTCGAGCCGGGTCGCACACACGTCATAAACGTTTTCTTGAAAGTTTCTTCGTCCATATGTTTGAAGGCATTGTTGATGCTAAGATATAACTTGCATCTCTGACGACCCGACTCAAAGTGATGATCAGATGGTAAGTCGAACATAATAAAAACTCGATGGTTCTGTCTCTGCATTGATTCTCGTTGCTTATCTTCTGTTATGTGTTGATCAAAGTCTGGTCTGTTATCACCATTTATCATCATCAGTACTATACTTATGTTCGACATCTGTCTGGCCACAGATGCATTTTCTTCCTGGATCTTGTTGCAATTTGCTGTAGCCCCATGCTAAATTTAACCCATGAATTTGACATCATCTGATAACATATTCATGGATGATTTGATTCCTCTTGAGGCATTTCTATAAAAACAGTGGTGACTAACACAAAGCTCTGAGGAAAGACACCGTTTATTCTCAGCTTGAGAAGTTGCTTCTGACATGTGTTATTTGCTCCTCTCCACTCACAGTACATTAATTCCATTTAGACTGTCGTTCCTTGAGACTAACCTGAGGTTCCAAACGTTTTCTTAATCTGCTGAGGTACAACGTCAAAGGTCTTCTGGCAGTCCAATTTCACATTTCTTCTCCTTGATAATGCTTGACATTCCAGAAAAAAATTTAGTTTGAGGTCTGTACGTCATCTGCTTTATGGACAATGTTGATAGTGTTTAAGTGTTTGGCAGGTAACAACAGGTGATATATTTACAGCGTATATGAGTACATGAATGACGTTTTAGTTCTCAGTAACACAATGTAAGTAAGAATGAATGTGATATGGGAGACTGTGTGTGTAGGTTGTTTACTCAGATATAAGTAGCGTGTTAGTGGTCTATAAAATGTATGTATATATATATATATATATATATATATATATATATATATATATATATATATATATATATATATATATATATATATATATATATATATATAGTTACGTATTTACTCTGCAAGGGGAAGGGAGTTTTACACTAATGGGGCCCTATCTCTTGAATATTCTCTATCATCATTAAAACATTTAAAATTCTTGTATGTTGTCGCATTTCCTGCGTCCTCATTCTATTCATTCCATTCGTCCACTTCTCTCAGACTGTAAGAGTACTTTTACATATTCTTTAACAACTTGCTTATGAGTATGTGTGGCGGATGGTAAAAAGTAATAAGTGCGTTTTCTCAAAGAGGCGATGGAGGGTATGTTGGTAGTGCAGAGATGAGTGAATGAGACATTCACTTAGCGACAGACAATGTTGATTGGTTCATTCGTGGTATAAAGTGAATGAAGGACATGTGTAAGTGATAAGTGTGTGGCTTACAGGAAAATATGAAGTGGCGTGTAAGTGCTCATTAAGAAGCTGCAAGTAGCGTGTCCCTGGGTCTAAAAGAGCCCCTGGGTACCATCAGTATCCTACACGAAGGAGCCATGAATGAATCTGAAACAGGGACTCAAAATGATGGTGACAGACACATGCACAAGACAGTTTCCCTGGCTGTGTCCACACGATGATGTTCATCAGTAATGGTCCAACTTTAACAAACGTTTAGCCTCATTAGACTCTGGAAGTATGTACTACGTAGGGAGGCGATGTGTTCCGGAGGCCAGACAGCCAAGCTGGGTACACCATGAAATTCCGCTTCCTGGTTGGAAACCCAATATACTACAGTCCACCCTCTCCTAGCTCCCCTCCCACGCTCCTCCCACACCCCGCCCAGCTCCTCTCCCACGCCCCTTCTAGCTCTGCTGCCACTCTCCTCCGAGCTCCACTACCACTCTTTTCCTAGCTCCTCTCCCACTCTCCTCCCATCTACGCTCTCACTTTTCACTTATCTCCACTCCTCTCCCTCCATCCCCATGGGGAGAGTTTTCGTTATAATGAAAAACATGATAAACACACTGGAATATGGAAATCCTCAAACATTTGTATGTTAAGACTTTGTACAGTGAGTTTTCTAATGGATGGAGGGGAGAGCCAGAAAGAGAGAGAGAGAGAGAGAGAGAGAGAGAGAGAGAGAGAGAGAGAGAGAGAGAGAGAGAGAGAGAGAGAGAGAGAACATATAATAAATACAAACATACACATACATGATCTAAAATCATAGATAAGAAAATTGGAAATGATCACATGTGCACACAGACATACAGAAACTCACCACATACACAAACTCTCACACGCATAAACTTACACACACACACACACACACACACACACACATACACACACACACTCACAAAAACATAGAAACATATAGTTATATGTGTATATCTAGATAGTTCTAGATAAGAATAAAACCATCATACAGTGTGATATACAAGTTAAAACACAGTTTATACACAGAGTTTCGTACGCACACAAATACACAGAACTCAGACACACAAAAAAACATATATCCGAAAACCAAATTCCTAAAGGTTAGAGTTTTACTCTGCCTTGACCAACTGACATAACAGCCAGACTTAGGGGGAGTATTTTCAGGATAGTAATGGGAGGAGAGTCCTTGATAGACAGGCACACGGGCCAGACGCTGGGTCAATTTTGATCCACAGACACACACACGAATAGACAGTCCAGCAAATGGAGTGGCGCTGGACAGACCGAAAGGGCCGTACAATCTCCTTGAACGACACCAGTTTCCAAGTCGTTGAATACTGTTTCATATTAGTGCGAAATATCAACACAGTGGTTCACATCCTCACAAAGGTAAGCGTTTTTACTTTAAAAAAAAAAAAAAAACTGACTATGCAAAAATACGAATATTTCCAGTGGAAAAAAACCTGAATTTCCACTGATATGATAAACCACTTGACCCTCCAAAGATCATGGCTGGAGTGACAGTGTTAATACCACTGGTGGTAATTAGTCGTGAGTGAACACAGATGTGATCACATGCGCATATTGTGCAATACTGTGGGAAGGGTTTTTACACTCGTAAGGCAACCCCCCCACCAACATGTAGCGCACTAACTGTGTTACTTTTAACCAGTTTTACTGCAAAACCTGCAGTGTTTTTTCTTTTTTCTTTTCTGACAACGTATTACGGGAACTGGGGCTCTGAATCGGAAAATAAAAATAAGATACTCGTCTGAATTGACTGCACGAGAGCAGATGCCGACGAAACCTAAAGATGACCGACCCAGAAATAGAAATTTAAGTTCTTAGTTATGTTTACTGAAAGGGAAGAAAGCGGGAAAATGAATGAGTAGAAAACGAGATGTTTCTCTCGTCGGTGTGAGATGTGAGGACGGATGATGATCGTCTCCTGATGTCCTCTTGCATGACACAAGTGATATATAATGTCCCTTTAATACATGTTCCAGGAGGAGGGTACATGAGCTACCAGCACACGACGCGTTCGCCCTCACACTATTTTCGTCTCTCACATCCGGAGACACACACGCACAGACAGACACACACACACACACACACACACACACACACACACACACACACACACACACGTAAGAGTGCAGGCACCTGGTCAAGCAGGAGCCAAAAAGGGTGATGAGTTATCTGCAGTGAACATCAAGAACTACTTTCAAGAACTCTGTAAGGAGTAAGAAAGTGTTTTAAGTTTTACTATATAAAATTTCTGAAAAATGGAAAACATCTTAGAGATTAACAAGGTGGTGCATGGAGCGAACTAGATATAACATAAGAAAAAGAAAGAACTGGGAATAAGACAAATGTCGCGTATATATATATACATATATATATATATATATATATATATATATATATATATATATATATATATATATATATATATATTATCCCTGGGGAAAGGGGATTAAGAATACTTCCCACGTATTCCCTGCGTGTCGTAGAAGGCGACTAAAAGGGGAGGGAGCGGGGGGCTGGAAATCCTCCCCTCTCGTTTTTTTTTTTTTTTTAATTTTCCAAAAGAAGGAACAGAGTGGGGCCAGGTGAGGATATTCCAAAGAAGGCCCAGTCCTCTGTTCTTAACGCTACCTCGCTAACGCGGGAAATGGCGAATAGTTTGAAAAAAAAAAATATATATATATATATATATATATATATATATATATATATATATATATATATATATATATATATATATATATATATATATATATATAAAGTGCGTAAGACAAGGGAGCAAATAGGAACTTCAGTGAAGGGCGCTGATTTGGAGGTGATAACAAGTAGTGGTGATGTGAGAAGGAGATGGAGTGAGTATTCTGAAGGTTTGTTGAATGTGTTCGATGATAGAGTGGCAGATATAGGGTGTCTTGGTCGAGGTGGTGTGCAAAATGAGAGGGTTAGGGAAAATAATTTGGTAAACAGAGAAGAGGTAGTAAAAGCTTTGCGGAAGATGAAAGCCGGCAAGGCAGCAGGTTTGGATGGTATTGCAGTGGAATTTATTAAAAAAGGGGGTGACTGTATTGTTGACTGGTTGGTAAGGTTATTCAATGTATGTATGACTCATGGTGAGGTGCCTGAGGATTGGCGGAATGCGTGCATAGTGCCATTGTACAAAGGCAAAGGGGATAAGAGTGAGTGCTCAAATTACAGAGGTATAAGTTTGTTGAGTATTCCTGTTAAATCATATGGGAGGGTATTGATTGAGAGGGTTAAGGCATGTACATAGCATCAGATTGGGGAAGAGCAGTGTGGTTTCAGATGTGGTAGAGGATGTGTGGATCAGGTGTTTGCTTTGAAGAATGTATGTGAGAAATACTTAGAAAAGCAAATAGATTTGTATGTAGCATTTATGGATCTGGAGAAGGCATATGATAGAGTTGATAGAGATGCTCTGTGGAAGGTATTAAGAATATATGGTGTGGGAGGAAAGTTGTTAGAAGCAGTGAAAAGTTTTTATCGAGGATGTAAGGCATGTGTACGTGTAGGGAGAGAGGAAAGTGATTGGTTCTCAGTGAATGTAGGTTTGCGGCAGAGGTGTGTGATGTCTCCATGGTTGTTTAATTTGTTTATGGATGGGGTTGTTAGGGAGGTAAATGCAAGAGTTTTGGAAAGAGGGGCAAGTATGAAGTCTGTTGTGGATGAGAGAGCTTGGGAAGTGAGTCAGTTGTTCGCTGATGATACAGCGCTGGTGGCTGATTGAAGTGAGAAACTGCAGAAGTTGGTGACTGAGTTTGGTAAAGTGTGTGAAAGAAAGTTAAGAGTAAATGTGAACAAGAGCAAGGTTATTAGGTACAGTAGGGTTGAGGGTCAAGTCAATTGGGAGGTAAGTTTGAATAGAGAAAAACTGGAGGAAGTAAAGTGTTTTAGATATCTGGGAGTGGATCTGGCAGCGGATGGAACCATGGAAGCGGAAGTGAATCATAGGGTGGGGGAGGGGGCGAACATCCTGGGAGCATTGAAGAATGTGTGGAAGTCGAGAACATTATCTCGGAAAGCAAAAATGGGTATGTTTGAAGGAATAGTGGTTCCAACAATGTTGTATGTTTGCGAGGCGTGGGTTATGGATAGAGTTGTGCGCAGGTGGGTGGATGTGCTGGAAATGAGATGTTTGAGGACAATATGTGGTGTGAGGTGGTTTGATCGAGTAAGTAACGTAAGGGTAAGAGAGATGTGTGGAAATAAAAAGAGCGTGGTTGAGAGAGCAGAAGAGGGTGTTTTGAAATGGTTTGGGCACATGGAGAGAATGAGTGAGGAAAGATTGACCAAGAGGATATATGTGTCGGAGGTGGAGGGAACGAGGAGAAGTGGGAGACCAAACTGGAGGTGGAAAGATGGAGTGAAAAAGATTTTGAGTGATCGGGGCCTGAACATGCAGGAAGGTGAAAGGCGGGCAAGGAATAGAGTGAATTGGATCGATGTGGCATACCGGTGTTGACGTGCTGTCAGTGGATTGAATCAGGGCATGTGAAGCGTCTGGGGTAAACCATGGAAAGTTGTGTGGGGCCTGGATTTGGAAAGGGAGCTGTGGTTTCGGGCATTATTGCATGACAGCTGGAGACTGAGTGTGAACGAATGGGGCCTTTGTTATCTTTTCCTAGCGCTACCTCGCACACATGAGGGGGAGGGGGATGGTATTCCATGTGTGGCGAGGTGGCGATGGGAATGAATAAAGGCAGGCAGTGTGAATTGTGTGCATGGGTATATATGTATGCGTCTGTGTGTGTATACATATGTGTACATTGAGATGTATGGGTGTGTAGGTTTGCGTGTGTGGACGTGTGTGTATATACATGTGTATGGGGTGGGTTGGGCCATTTCTTTCTTCTGTTTCCTTGCGCTACCTCGCAAATGCGGGAGACAGCGACAAAGCAAAATAAAATAAATAATAAAAAAAAAAAAGATATATATATATATATATATATATATATATATATATATATATATATATATATACATATATATATATATATATATATATATATATATATATATATATATATATATATATATATATATATATATATATATATATATTATATATTAGATATATTAGAATTTGATACTTTACCCACTAAAGGGCTTAATAAAGAAACTAACCATTTTGACAATTTATATGTGATGGAGCCTACTGATAAGTCCATACAAATATGGCAATGAAGGGGACAAAGATGACAAACTTTTGATAAGAGAAATGTTACCTTTCAACAACAACTTCATGTCTTTATTGAAGTGAGAATTAACTGCTTCTAAGGGATTTTTACTAAGTTTAGAATATGTTGTGTCATCATTTAGAAGATCATTCATTTCAGATAAATAGTTACTTTTGTCTAAAATCACAACAGTGTTAGCCTTATCTGCTTTAGTAATATGTATATCCTTGTCTCTTTTTAAGGTGTTAATAGCTCTTATGAATCTTTTAGGGCAATTAGCTTCCACTGGTTTTGACACACTGGCATACACTAAACCCTTACAGATAGTGTATGCCAGTTTGTCAAAACCAGTGGAAGCTAATTGAATGGAAAAAATTTTGAGGAAGTGAAGTGTTTTAGATATCTGGGAGTGGATTTAGCAGCGGATGGAACCATGGAAGAGGAAGTGAGTCACAGAGTCGGGGAAGGGGCAAAGGTTCTGGGAGCGTTGTAGAATGTGTGGAAGGCGAGAACGTTATCTCGGTGAGCAAAAATAGGTATATTTGATGGAATAGCCGTTCCAACAATGTTATATGGTTGCGAGGCATGGGCTATACATAGGGTTGTGCGGAGGAGGGTGGATGTGTTGGAAATGAAATACATACATATACATACACGGGCATATGCATATATATACATGTACATAAGTCATACTTGCTGCGTTTATTCATTTCCGTCGCCACCCCGCCACACATGAAATGGCAACCCCCTCCCCCCGCATTCGCGTGAGGTAGCGCTAGGAAAAGACAACAAAGGCCACATATATAAACGGCCATACACGCACATATACACATATAAACATATTCATACTTGCTAGGCTTCATCCATTCTGTCGCTACACTGTCCCACTGAAAACAGCGTCGTTACCCCCTGCTTCAGTGAGGTAGCACCAGGAAAACATACAACAAAGGCCACATTCGGTCACACTCAGTCTCTAGCTGTCATGTATAATGCACCGAAACCACAGCTCCCTATCCACATCCAGGCCCTACAGACCTATCTAATGGTTTACCCCAGACGCTTCACATAAATGAAGGTGAAGTCACAGTTCAGTAGGAGTTCAGATGATTTATATTACATGTAATTTTTCTGTACATGCATCACAACATGTGGAGACAATCCGCATCATCAGGTGGAAACAATTCATAAAGTTTTTCAAACTCTAACACCACAAAAATTCCGTCTCTCCTCTGCCATTCTCGACTATACACTGGCCTGACCGTTAGAGGGAATGTGGGGGGATAAGGGGGATTATGGTTAAAGGGGGGCTGTGTGGGGACGCTGGCCTAGGTAATAAGATATGTGTTTAACTATTCTTCTTATGATATCGTTTCTTGATCATTCTTTCATAATGATTTGGTTGATAATAGAATATGCTTTATAGTTACCAGGGGACAAATTAAAGTTCTTAATATTTGTAATAAGACAGATTCAATGACGTAAAAGGCAGCATAATCAGAAGAGGGATACAATGTGATTGGGTGATCGTTTTCATGACAGTGTGCAGCGATCGCATTTTTGTGGTCATCACTGCGTACTGAATGACGGTGCCAACAGCATCTCTCAGTTACTGTTTTACCGGTCTGGCCAATGTATACATTTTTACAGGCCTTACATTTGACGGCGTAAACACCCAATTTTCGGATATTTTGGCCAACTCTTAATTAATGTCTTACTGATCTTGTTACTGCATTAGAGGGACAACATTACATATACTGTTTTTTCGTACCTGTCTTAAATTATTCAAGTTAGGAGAATATTGCATTATCAAACATCTAGACATATCATCATTTTCCACAATTTTGTTACTAGATGCATGAAATGTCTTCCTAGCTTCCCAGTAAGCCTTATTCACAAACCACTTAGGATAACATACCTGCCTAAAGATATGTCTCATATGACTACATTCGTCTACCAGACTTATGGGGTTATATATCTATAAAGCTCTTAAAAACACTGACATAACTACAGACATTTCTACAGAAAAATTATGTACTTAAAGGTAACAATATATCTCTCAGAGTTGGTAGGCTTCCATCCTTATAACACTACATCTAACCCAACCAAAATCAGACATACCCAACCAGAGAAAATCAGACTGGCCATTAGTCATATAATACATGGAATCAAACCTCCAAAACTTCACTTTAGATGATTTGTTGTCCGTAAATCATGCCAGTTCACACTTCATCAATATCACCAACCAAACCAGCATAAAACACCAAAAGGGCATAGAAAGAAATATTACGCAAGCTTCCCTTCACAAGCTGCAGACCTCATAAACAAAGAAACCATTTCAGACAAAACCTCTTTTACTTCACGAGAAATTTAAGGACGTATCCAAGTTAGAAGAAAAAAAAAAGAACACCGTCACCAACCTTTTCACTGAAAGACAAACAACAAACTGGTACTCATTCCTAAACACAATGAATCACACAATCCTATGCAACTAACTCTAGCGTCCGTCAAGTTCCACAGTTTCCGCAGCCACACAGCCCCCACTTAAGAGGCACTTCTGATTCAGTCAAATGGTATTCATTCACCGAGAGAATACGCAAACATACTCATGAACAACTACTCAAAAAATGCCACACATCATCCACACAGCTAAACAGAAAAATCATGGAGCTTTGTCTAAATGGGTCAAGGTGACAAGCAGAGTGCTACAGGGTTCTATCCGGGACCATTACTCTTTCTTGATTTATGATAATGACTTTTTTGAGGAGATGGATTCCTACCTGACTGTTCTGCGAATGATGGAAAAGTCACGAGGGAAGTGAAAAGCGAGGAGAATTGCATCAATTTATCGGAGGACTTAAACAGACTCCAAAGATGGTCTGATGGCAGATGAAATTAATTCCAGGCAAATGCAATATGATGAGGATGGGACAGATTGAACGAAGGCCTCAATATGAATACTCTCCAGAAGGAAATAAGCGTCAGGGTTCTTCATATGAGAAGGACTTCGGAGCTTACATCGCCTCTTAACCTGTCGCCAGAGTCCCACATTAGGAGAACAGGTAAGGAGACAAACTGTTTCCTGGCAAATACCAGAATAGCTTTCAAGTATATGGATAAGGAAAATATTTTGGGAGCTGTTCATATCGTAGATAAGGCCAAAACTAGAATATGCTTCTCAAGTCTGGTCACCGCATCTGAAGAAGCAACAAAAGTTAATGGAAGACGGTAACAAAGATAGTATCAAATTTAAGACAGCCAAGTTTCAGGGGAAGGGCAAAGGGTGTAATTTTGGCCACCTTGGAAGAGAGAGGAGTGAAGGGTGACCAGATCACAACCTTTATGTTTTTAAAACAGATCGATGACTTGGACATTGAATAGTTCCCCGGAAGACGTTAGGATACAGCAACCAAAAGACATAACACGAAATCAACCAAGAAAATCGTCAGAGAATATGTACAGAAGTAATCTTATGGTATAAGACTGGTGGAAGTATGGAACAGAATGACTGAGAACATAGCATACATGACTTTGAGAAGATTCCTGGTAGTACAGACTGTTAAAGAGATGCAACACTGTTAAAGAGATGCAACCCAACTTGTATGAGATTCCCGCCCTGTACAGATCATTTAGATAATTACACACAAACACACACATTGAAAAAATAATCTCAGTGAAACAGCGCTATGATTCAGATCTATGAGGGCCATCACAAGTCACCCACCCCGTATCACGCTCAACATGATTCTATATATGATGGGCAGAGGTGTGGAGAGAAGCCTTACATAAACCAGTCCCACAGCATGTTGTCGCCTGGTCAATATAGGTACAGGCACACAATGAATCTCAGATGAGAAGGGGAATTCAGTCCATTGCCCCATCAGAGACGACGAACCGGCACTGTATCGACAGCAGAAGGCAATAAATTCTTAAAAATTACATTTTCTATTCAGACTTTGACATGACCATCAATAAGTTCACCTAGTACGATGATGAAAACAGTGGGTTCGTAATGGTAAAGACAATGGTAATGTCTTCTACTCTCATATGTCAAGCAGGTCATAACTGTGTGTGATGTTTCCTGGTCAATAATGCATCAAGTGCCTTTGGTCTCTCTTCGAAGGTGTAGGTCAAGGCTCATGTTATGCTATCATGGGCCGTGTTATGATATCAAAGGTCATGCTATGTTATCAAGGTACCATGCTATGTTAACAAGGGTCAAGATGCTATACTATAATGTCAAGGGTTATACTGTGTCATCAAGGGCTATGCAAAGTTATCAAGTTGCCATGATAGGTTATCAAGGGCCACTCTATACTATCAAGAGAAATATTTTGTTATCAACAGCTACATTATTTTACTAGTGGAATCTAAAAGTAGTGCACGTCTTCAATCATGCAAAAACATTCACACTCGGGCCCACCTGGGGTCGGGCCCACAGAGGTTTGAATCCAGGATAAAGAAGTCGGCTCACACCCATTCGCAACTTTTTATCCTCCTCTCGAGCTGGTCAATAAATGGACACCTGGCTCAGGCGGGTGTGTGTGTGTGTGTGTGTGTGTGTGTGTGTGTGTGTGTGTGTGTGTGTGTATAAACATACATATACAAGGTTAAGAGACGGGTTATCAGAAGTGACGGACTCTCTCCCCATAACATACATGCACACACACACACACACACACACACACACACACACACACACACACACACATGCAGGAGGGGTTCTGGAGGATGTTTTTAAAGCATTTGAGGAACTAAATAAATCATTAAAAAGAAATGTATTCTCCGGCCTATCATATCACAGGTTACTACTCCAACATTCATCCCATCATATAACAGGTTACCATGCCTACATCCGTCCAATCATATCACAGGTTACCATTCCTACACAGAACACAGCCAAGCAGATCAACCACATCATAGCGTTATGCAGGATAGCCAAGTTCACACTTAACGCCTACACACGACTGTCCTGCGTGCTCCAGAACGACCCACTGGCCTCATTGCCTTATTAGACATGAAGATCCCTTTCACAAACGTCCTTATCGAGATTACCATCGAGATAACCTGAGACTTGTTTATAGGCAACCACAGTTTCAAGCCGCAAGCATTCCCCGCACTATTATGGAAAAGTTCCTTCGTGCCAGCAGTTCTAATCACCGGGGTTCCAGCACACTGATGGATCCTGCCCCTCCAGCAGAATGGTGTTGCGATGGGTAGTCCATCAGAGCCAACACTCACCAAGTTCTCCGTGTGCCATCTTGACCATAACATCCTCCAGGAACCCTTCTCTCCGACGAGCCACCTGTCGCCGCTATGTAGAGACATGTTGGTCAACAACGAAGACCATCTCATTCGTCACAAGAATACTAAAGACTCCGACTCATTCTAGATACTCACTTACGAACATGACTGCAAGAGTCGCTTTCCTTCCTTAGATGTTCTGGTTGACAGTAATTTCATCCAGTACGTTGCTTCTGTTTACAAAGAACATACAAATCTTAAGCGATGCCTCAGTGCTACCGGCTAATACCCCCAGAGATGTAAGACTGGTGTCGTTAGAACCTTTCTCCATCGAGCTTATGAGACATCCTCCAACTGAGACTTATTTCGCAACAAAACCCAACGCCTGAAACAAACCCTCATCAAAAATGGATTATTTAGAACAAAAGTAGATTAGCAGCCCCAGAGTTTTCCAGGACAACATAATGAACGCTGTAATACAAACAACCCTACAGAAACAGCACAGAAAGATCGTCTCTTATAACAAGATGTCCTCGGCTTACGAAACACATGAAAAGATACGCCTTGGCATCATTTCCAGCAACACCAAATACACACAGCGTAATGGCAGACTCAAGATCGTTATCTAGTATAAGAACCTGAAGACAAGGAATTTCAAGGCAAACAATCCAAACCGTAATCAGAATCTCCCCAGAATTCTCACTAAGCTTAGGAATTCACCTGCCAGGATGGAGGCTGTAAACTCCTGCATAACATAAAGATTGTGGGAACCATCACTACTGTCCTCTCAAGACAGTAGAACGAAACGTCGACAGTTCCTACAGAAACTTACTAAACAAGCTCCCTGCTGACATTCGAAAGAAAATAAGGGTTTTCTAAAAGATTATATATATATATATATATATATATATATATATATATATATATATATATATATATATATATATATATATATATATATATATATATATATATATATATATATTACTCTTGATCGCCGTTTCTAGTGTTAGCAAGATAACTCCAGGAACACCCATTCTCTAGCCATCACGTGTAATGCACTGAAACCACTGCTTCCTATCCAATTAGGCCCCACAGACCTTTTCATGGTTTACAACAGACTCTTCGCATGCCCTGGTTCAGTTCATTGACAGCATATCAACCCCAGTATACAAGATCGTTTCAATTCACTCTTATCACATGCACGCCCTTCACCCTCCTGCATGTTCAGGCCCTGATTGCTCAACATCTCGAATTTAGTCCCGAATTTAGTCCCCCTTTCTCCCTGCTCCCTCTACTTCTGACACATATTTCCTCTTTGTCAACCTTTCCTCACTCATTTTTTCCATATTTTCAAACCATTTCAGCATACCCTCTTCAGCTCTCTCAATCATACCCTTTTTATCACCACACATCTCTCTTACCCTTTCATTACTTACTTGATCAAACCACTTCACTCCATACATATATTGTCCTCAAACATTAAATTTAATCACATCCACCCTCCTCTACATAGCTTATCTATAGTCTATGCCTTGTATGCATATCATATTGTTGGAGCTGCTATTCCTTCAGACATAGCCATTTTTGCCCTCCCGGATAACGTTCTCACTTTCCACACATTCTTCAGAGCTCCCAGAACCATCGAAGCCCCGTCACTCATCCTATGACTGGGGATGCATTTGATGTAGTATTCACTTTTTCCCTTTGTTGAATATGTAAACAATATAAAGAATCACCAATAAGATCAATCAGCACAACATCTATGCCAAGACTTATCAGCATGACCGTCTGAATCCCTTCCATCGCCTTGATGAACCCTTCAATAATCCCAAGTGAAATGGGACCTTTTAGAAATACTAAATGATTGATCCTATTCTGGTAACTCCTTGTCTTGCCTTAGGACATAATCTCGTCCTAAGTACCTGTGAGTCATGCCATCCCTTACTTTTACCATAGGTCCGGGGAGGCTGAAGACCGTCCATATCTTCATCAATAGATGATATTTTCACCCAGGTGCTCCTGTCTGTCTGTTCCTCCTCTAGTGTACGGAGAGGGTCTTACTTGCTTGCATGTTACCACGTCACTTAACCTTACATAAATGTATTATGTCTTTCATGTCTATATAAACACACACACACACACACACACACACACACATACGCCAGCCTAAGCCTGGTACCCATTTATCGATCAGCCTCGAGGTGCAGGATGAATAGCTGGGTTGGCTGTGGGCCGATTGCTGCAGCCAAGCTTCGAATCCGGCCAGGCCCGTGCGTGCATTATGGTCAGGGATGACAACAACTCGTACTGCATCAAGAAGTGTGCGGGCGCTAGTTTACAATCACTAGAAAGTTATTTGGTACCCTTGGCTCTGATGCACCACGCAATGATCCCTGGTATGGTGGTTGCTACCCCTGTCTGTGTGTGTGTTGTGTGTGTGTGTGTGTGTGTGTGTGAAAGTAACATGATGCTTTTTGTAGCTGCGTGTCGCATTTAACGGTTAATAAACGTGTATGCATAGAGTATCAATACGAAATCCGCTAAACGGCCTAGCATTACCCTCTATATAGTGTAATAATCAGACCCAAAATCTGTGTTGATGTGCATGGCAACTAACGAATCGGGATGCCATTTAGGGATTTCTTACAGTATGGAGATGCAAAGACGTAAACGCATATTACAAAGTGCAGATGAGGGAAAGCATATAAGACCACATCTCGTCAAACATTGCTGGGATTCTAAATAAACATTACGACTCCTAGTGTGTGAACCGATGCTCAACTCAGTGCGGGTTGAACCAGTTCCGTTTCTAACATATTCGATACATTGTATTCAAGTAACTAACCTCCTGTGGTAAACGTCTATGATAAAACTAACATTGTTTGTCTCACGTGAATTTCACGGCCAATTACGCCCTCGTGCACCTGCTGATCTTAATATATCTGTCATACTAAAGAAATATCATACCTCAGTCCGCGACTCATTCCCAGCTTCGTAATCATGCAAATACTATGTTTAATGTTATATCACTATTACGATATATCAGTATTCTGTGGTCTCTTGCGCATGTGGTCTTATATTACTGAACGTTTATATACTTTCCATCACCATCACTTTATAATGATGTGGGTTTATGCCGTTGCATCTCATAACGTAAGAAATCCCAAATGGCATCTAGATCTGTTAGGTGTCATGCACACATTAACACACATTGTGGGTTTGATTATCATATTACAGAGGATAACACTATGCAGTGTTATCATTAACCGTAAGACACGACACGTAGCTACAGAAAACATGATATCACTTTCACACACACACACACACACACACACACACACACACAGAGCGAGAGACAGGGGTACCAACCACACCAGGGAACGTGCAGAATGTATCAGATCCAAGATACCGAATAACATTTTAGCGGGTGAACGTGTAGCTCAGTGCTTCCAATCTCGGTACAGAGGCCCGTTCTTGTTTAAGGCCGACATGGTAAACCGTCCTAAACCGTCGTGAATTAACGAAGTAGCTTCAAGTTTTCTAGTATCTGGCAGCTACAGATGTACTTAAACCCCTGAGGATAACGGTACGACTTTTGAGCACGACGGAACGACCTGAGTATGATGACCTGGCCTCTGACCTGGCTCTTAAGGTCGTGCTCAAGACGCGGAAAACAGTGAGTATGCCTCTTTGGGAAGGTATAGATAAAGTCCTGTTGTTAGGAACGGAGGCCAAAGTTACCAACTTCTCGCGTGGGATGAGATGCAGACACACCACTGGACGCATGCGGCGACAGTGACCCATATCACAAACCCGAGGCTATTCCAATGGTCTGACCTGACCACAACAACAAAGGTCAGCTCATCCAGCTGTGTGAGCTTCAAGGAAAAGGCCAACTCTTCCAGCGGTGTGAGCGTATCACACAAGGAAGGTTGGATTGCTATTGGGACATTATGTCTATCACCAACCAGAGTCATTACGGCCGTCATCGTCAAGATACATCCACCAACCGAAGACGACCACGTTAACACTGTGGTGTTTGCGGTCATGTGACGCTCGAGTGTGAGGGGATGAAGGCAGGGTAATGATGGTGTGGCTCCCTCCGGCCGGCAAGGCGATCCGCTACGTCAGGCTGCCCTTGCTCATATTATTGGTTCTTCCTAATGATCCTCTCCCGTCATTACGTCCCCGTTCTTCCCGTCTCTCTCTCTCTCTCTCTCTCTCTCTCTCTCTCTCTCTCTCTCTCTCTCTCTCTCTCTCTCTCTCATAAATGGAAGCTGATCGTACTTGGTGTAGCGATTTGCTTATTTCATTCTGCCGCCTCGCCTATCCCAGGCGGAAACAAAATCCTATCTTCCATATATATATATATATATATATATATATATATATATATATATATATATATATATATATATATATATATCATCCCTGGGGATAGGGGATTAGAAATACTTCCCACGTATTCCCTGCGTGTCGTAGAAGGCGACTAAAAGGGGAGGGAGCGGGGGGCTGGAAATCCTCCCCTCTCGTGTTTTTTTTTTTTTTTTTCCAAAAGAAGGAACAGAGGGGGCCAGGTGAGGATATTCCAAAAAAGGCCCAGTCCTCTGTTCTTAACGCTAACTCGCTAACGCGGGAAATGGCGAGTAGTTTAAAAGAAAGAAAAGATATATATATATATATATATATATATATATATATATATATATATATATATATATATATATATATATATATATATATATATATATATATAATGTTGGCCTCTCATGGCATGTACCATCTCGTATACTAAATTAGCGCTACGGCGTAGAGGCGAAATTACCGTGGCTGTTATTTGAGATTGCCGTACTTAATGGTATTGATTCCTGATTGATTAGCCCTCATGCTGGCTGGCGCTGTCTCGAACTCTCTCACCCAGCACCCATGATCTCTCTGTCACTCTCTCTCTCTCTCTCTCTCTCGCTTTGTTTTTCTTATACCAATCCTTTGTTGTATGTTCATGCCAGACTGATATCATCTGCCTCGTTATGTGTGACATAACCGCTACCTAAGGCTGGCACTGATTCCATCCTTCTCCTGCGCAACAGTGTAAACATACTGGATATACAGCAAGCAAAACTGAATTAGTTCTTATCTAACAACGTTGTTTCAACGAATCCCTCTCCTCCTTCCCCTAACCTACTCTCTCTCTCTCTCTCTCTCTCTCTCTCTCTCTCTCTCTCTCTCTCTCTCTCTCTCTCTCTCTCTCTCTCTCTCTCTCTCTCTCATTTTCCGGAGCGTCCTGTGATCCAGGCTGGGGAAACAACCCAGGCAGATGTTAAACTGTACAAATGAGCTACTGGTTGCAGTGCCTTCATGAATACAGACACGATGCATTTTGTGTATCTGTATATCGTCTCTCATAGTCCTGTGATACCCTCTGTTAGGCCCTTTAGAATGCCTACAATTGTATTAGGTAGAACTGTACTCATTAGTAACTAGTTACTCAAGCAAGTACAGATAAAGTAATCCTGTAAGACGAGGCTGGTGCACAATATGAATTTCTACGTCTGCAGTGTATTATGCAGGACAGTTGATTGTGGTATCTTGAGATCCCCATAAGTGTTATTCATATCATCCGCGTTACGTTATGTAAATAGTATATGAGTAGATTAACCTCTTCTTATTCAGAGAAGCCTTTTCTTTCCAACAGTAACATTCAATTAAGGCTAACAAAAAGCAACAGCAAAAGGAGGTAATCAGAAAGTTGCAATTTTTTTGCATGTGGTTAACGTTGTTACATTTCGAGACTTCAGAAACAAAAAATGAAACTGCATTGAGGGCGACTTCCCAAGGCACTGGAACATTATTTACAGTGCAAAATAGATCATATTCATGGGACAGTATCAAGGTGGAAAGAATTAGCTTGGGCGTATGTTTTACATATCCAAACTGAACCCGGAATTAAGGGAAATAGAGAAAACAAAATAAAAGCCTCATTTCAGCCATTTTTAAAGGACATCTGAATTTTAAAAATTTCTCTATTTTGCACAATTTTTTATAATAAAGGTATATTTATTTATTTATTTATTATTTATCATTTGTTTATTATTTGTCAATGAAAGATCTCGGGTACTTTGATAAATCCCTTAAGTTAGCAAGGAAATAATTTTATAGAGTTGAACCTAAACCTTCTATTGGCACCAAGAATCTTTCAGTTCTCCCTTTCGATAATGATTTTACTTTACTTCTCATGTTGGTTAAATTCTTTAATTTAAATGTTGCCTTCAGCAACAATAATACTATAAAGAATATCTTAATCAGGAACTCACCAGAAAATTCTCCTGGATGCATCTATACACCTAAGCTAATTACTCGATCAAACCACCTCACACGGAATACTCTCCTCAAACATCTCATTTCCAACACATCCACCCTCCTCCGCACAACCCTATCTATAGCCCACGCCTCGCAACCATATAACATTGTTGGAACCAGTATTCCTTCAAACATACCCATTTTTGCTTTCCGAGATAATGTTCTCGTCTTCCACATATTCTTCAACGCTCCTAGAACTTTCGTGGGGGAGGGGGCGAAAGTTCTGAGAGCGTTGAAGAATGTGTGGAAGACCAGAACATTATCTCGGAAGTCAAAAATGGGTATGTTTGAAGGATTAGTGGCTCCAACAATGTTATATGGCTGCGAGGCGTAGGCTATAGATAGGGTTGTAAGGAGGGGGGTGGATGTGTTGGAAATGAGATGTTTGAGGATGATATGTGGTGTGAGGTGGATTGATCGAGTAAGTAATGAGAGGGTAAGAGAGATGTGTGGTAATGAAAAGAGTGTGGTTGAGAGAGCAGAAGAGGGTGTATTGAAATGGCTTGGTCACATGGAGAGAATGAGTGAGGAAATTTGACAAAGAGGATATATGTGTCAGGGGTGGAGGGAACGAGGAGAAGTGGGAGACCAAATTGGAGGTGGAAAGATGGAGTGAAAAAGATTTTGAGTGATCGGGGCCTGAGCATGCAGCAGGGTGAAAAGCATCAAGGAATAGAGTGAACTGGAGCCATGTGGTATACCGGGGTCGACGTGCTGTCAATGGATTGAACCAGGGCATGTGAAGCGTCTGGGGTAAACCATGGAAAGTTTTGTGGGGCCTGCATGTGGAAAGGGAGCTGTGGTTTCGGTGCATTATACATGACAGCTAGAGACTGAGTGTAACGAATGTGGCCTTTGTTGTCTTTTTCTAGCGCTACCTCGCGCGCTTGCAGGGGAGGGGGTTGTCATTTCATGTGTGGCGGGGTGGCGACGTGAATGAATAAAGGTAGCAAGTACGAATTATGTATATGTCTGTGTATGTATATATATGTATACGTTGAAATGTATAGGTATGTATATGTGCGTCTGTAGACGTGTGTGTATATATATATATATATATATATATATATATATATATATATATATATATATATATATATATATATATATATATATATATATATATATATATATATGTGTGTGTGGGTGGGTTGGGCCATTGTTTCGTCTGTTTCCTTGCGCTACCTCGCTAACGCGGGAGACAGCGACAAAGTATAATAAATGAATAAATAAATGAATAGCATCTACAAAGTGCAATGTAGAAATTGTGATAGGTTATATGTTGGGCAGACTGGTAAGGTTCTTTCTGTTAGACTTGAGCAACGTAAATATAGTATAAGAACAGGACAAGAATCAAATGCCTTGTTTAGTCACGTTAAAAACTATTATCATTGTATTGACTGGAGTAATGGCATCTCAGTTATATACTCTAACTCCAGTAATTCGAGAAATATCATTGAATCTGCTATTCTGAAAAACAGAAAGAATTATAACCTTAATATTAGTTAAAGTCTATGCAAATTGGATAACTTTATTGTCGATAAAATATGTAAACAATTTCCCTTCTTGTCCACATAATTTTATGATACGCTCGTTGTCTGTCTTGGGCAATCAAGTGTTTACCAAATGGCATCCTAGCTACGTCTCTTCGTTGTATATCAACTGACTGTTATATTTCTTTCTTGTGTCTCCCCTGATGATGTGATTATTACACGAAAGTGCACTTGGGAACTTATCGTGTTTCATTTTCCCCGTGGACTCATAGGAACATACTTGATCACGCGCAAAATTGTGATCCTTTCAACCAACTCAACCCCATACACATGTATATACATACACGTCCACACACGCATATATACATACCTATATATCTCATTGTACACATATATATACACACACAGACATATACATAAATACACATGTACATAATTCATACTGTCTGCCTTTATTTATTCCCATCGCCACCTCGCCACACATGGAATAACATCCCCCTCCCCCCTCATGTGTGCGAGGTAGCGCTAGGAAAAGACAACAAAGGCCCATTCGTTCACACTCAGTCTCTAGCTGTCATGTAATAATGCCCGAAACCACAGCTCCCTTTCCACATCCAGGCTCCACAGAACTTTCCATGGTTTACCCCAGACGCTTCACATGCCCTGATTCAATCCATTTACAGCACGTCGACCCCGGTATACCACATCGATCCAATTCACTCTATTCCTTGCCCGTCTTTCACCCTCCTGCATGTCCAGGCCCCGATCACTCAAAATCCCTTTCACTCCATCTTTCCTCCTCCAATTTGGTCTCCCACTTCTCCTCGTTCCCTCCACCTCCGACACATATATCCTCTTGGTCAATCTTTCCTCACTCACTCTATCCATGTGCCCAAACCATTTCAAAACACCCTCTTCTGCTCTCTTAACCACGCTCTTTTTATTTCCACACATCTCTCTTACCCTTACATTACTTACTCTATATATATATATATATATATATATATATATATATATATATATATATATATATATATATATATATATATATATATATATCTTTTTTCTTTCATACTATTCGCCATTTCCCACATTAGCGAGGTAGCGTTAAGAACAGAGGACTGGACCTTTGAGGGAATATCCTAACCTGGCCCCCTTCTCTGTTCCTTCTTTTGGAAAATTGAAAAAAAAACAAAAAAACCGAGAGGGGAGGATTTCCAGCCCCCCGCTCCCTTCCCTTTTAGTCGCCTTCTACGACACGCAGGGATTACGTGGGAAGTATTCTTTCTCCCCTACCCCCAGGGATAATATATATATATATATATATATATATATATATATATATATATATATATATATATATATATATATATATATATTATTAACTTAATACATACAAACTCACTACCCCTTTAATAGTGCTTGTGCAACTTTACGGCTGTGCTTCAATCAGTAGCAGGGAAATGACTCCTTTGGAAAAGAAAGTTTCTTGACGAGACTTTAGTTTTTCCGTCCAGTGACGATGATACCTCCTCGGTGAAGGTGACTTTTTACTCATGGCGGAACCCAATGCAGGCGAAGTCCCGTAACACTACAGCTTCGTCAAGATGTATATTTGAGAATCGAGCTTAATTCTTCTTGCGTTTCTGACTGGAGAGGTAAGTCTGGTTGAAGATAGTTGGGAACGTAAACTATCATATAGACACAAGGAATGAACGGAACTTCTTCTTCATATATACGGAGGATAAAAGTATATGAAGTGTAAGAATAGAACTAAATTGGCCTGGCCTGAGGGTAAAAGCAAGGCTTTTTTTTTTCTTACAGCATTTGGTCTTGTAAACTCAAACTCACCTCGTCATATCTTTGACTTGACCTTTAAGGTTCATATTTATGGTCATGCAATCATATTCAAGATTCTTATCATCGAACGCAAGGGTTCGTAACTTCGTGCTCAAGGGTTCGTAACATCGTGCTCAAGGGTTCGTAAAGTCGTGCTCAAGGGTTCGTAACGTCTTCTTCGAGGGCTTGTAACGACGTGCTCTAGCGTTCGTAACATCTTGATGGGAGATTCGTTACGTCTTGTTGAAGGGTTCGTTATGTCATGCTCAACGACTCGTAACATCTAGGTCAAAGGTTCGTACGGTCGTGCTCAAGGGAAGAATTTTGTGCTCACATCCTGGGACGCTGTTATGAACCCCACACAACACACTTCACACCCACATGTCCACTTCTCTTCCACCACCACCTCCACACACCCTCAGGAGAGCTCTAGCATGCCAGCTTCTCCAACACTTCACCACCTTCACCACGTCCTCTCCATCTGGCCCACGCCTTCAACCTCACCAACTGCAGTCTTGCACCTCACTCCCTACACAGGCCACAAACAACCACGAGAGGCACAGAGACCCAGCCTAACGAGCCATCTGCATAATAATTGACCTGTAATGGCCGGCCCTTGCAAGGTTAATGGCAGTACCAGAGACGGCAGCTTCCTTCATCCCTACGGTCCGTGCTAATGACACGGTTTAACCTCCATAACGCCAATTGGTGGGTCCGGCTTGTTCCAACGCATGTAAGCTTCTCATGAAGGTTCGCTCAGACGGTGTGGGGCCAGGGTTGTAAGGGCGGTGGTAGGAGAGAGAGAGAGAGAGAGAGAGAGAGAGAGAGAGAGAGAGAGAGAGAGAGAGAGAGAGAGAGAGAGAGAGAGAGAGAGAGAGAGAGAGAGAGAGATCATTAACATCATGGCGCTATATCAACCCCAAGTAAGTGTTCTGCACCCCGACACTATGCCACCATGTCCATACGAAGTCATAATGTCCGATGGTGGCTACCTTGTCTAACGGTCAGACAATATGTCCAAAAGTGAGGTATAAACTATCTACCATCTGGCTCCTGCGTTCTGCAGTGAGTCACTTTGTTTAACATATGGACACTTTCCTCAACATCAGGTAATCACAATGAAAACTGAGACATTGAACTATGTCCAGCTCCAGGCTAGTACGAACCAAACGCAGGACCACTATGTCCAACTCCAGGCTAGCATGTCCAGAGTTTAGCAAGTATTACAAACGAAAAATGACTATGTCCTTCAATCAAACCACCATAGTCGATATCGGAACGCGATGTCAGGAACGGGGCCTCTGCACCTATCGTATGACCTCTGGGTCCAAAAAGCAGCACTACCAAGCAGTAGCAGCAGTGTCAGCAGCACTACCAAGCAGTAGCAGCAGTGTCAGCAGCACTACCAAGCAGTAGCAGCAGTGTCAGCAGCACTACCAAGCAGTAGCAGCAGTGTCAGCAGCACTACCAAGCAGTAGCAGCAGTGTCAGCAGCACTACCAAGCAGTAGCAGCAGTGTCAGCAGCACTACCAAGCAGTAGCAGCAGTGTCAGCAGCACTACCAAGCAGTAGCAGCAGTGTCAGCAGCACTACCAAGCAGTAGCAGCAGTGTCAGCAGCACTACCAAGCAGTAGCAGCAGTGTCAGCAGCACTACCAAGCAGTAGCAGCAGTGTCAGCAGCACTACCAAGCAGTAGCAGCAGTGTCAGCAGCACTACCAAGCAGTAGCAGCAGTGTCAGCAGCACTACCAAGCAGTAGCAGCAGTGTCAGCAGCACTACCAAGCAGTAGCAGCAGTGTCAGCAGCACTACCAAGCAGTAGCAGCAGTGTCAGCAGCACTACCAAGCAGTAGCAGCAGTGTCAGCAGCACTACCAAGCAGTAGCAGCAGTGTCAGCAGCACTACCAAGCAGTAGCAGCAGTGTCAGCAGCACTACCAAGCAGTAGCAGCAGTGTCAGCAGCACTACCAAGCAGTAGCAGCAGTGTCAGCAGCACTACCAAGCAGTAGCAGCAGTGTCAGCAGCACTACCAAGCAGTAGCAGCAGTGTCAGCAGCACTACCAAGCAGTAGCAGCAGTGTCAGCAGCACTACCAGCAGTAGCAGCAGTGTCAGCAGCACTACCAAGCAGTAGCAGCAGTGTCAGCAGCACTACCAAGCAGTAGCAGCAGTGTCAGCAGCACTACCAAGCAGTAGCAGCAGTGTCAGCAGCACTACCAAGCAGTAGCAGCAGTGTCAGCAGCACTACCAAGCAGTAGCAGCAGTGTCAGCAGCACTACCAAGCAGTAGCAGCAGTGTCAGCAGCACTACCAAGCAGTAGCAGCAGTGTCAGCAGCACTACCAAGCAGTAGCAGCAGTGTCAGCAGCACTACCAAGCAGTAGCAGCAGTGTCAGCAGCACTACCAAGCAGTAGCAGCAGTGTCAGCAGCACTACCAAGCAGTAGCAGCAGTGTCAGCAGCACTACCAAGCAGTAGCAGCAGTGTCAGCAGCACTACCAAGCAGTAGCAGCAGTGTCAGCAGCACTACCAAGCAGTAGCAGCAGTGTCAGCAGCACTACCAAGCAGTAGCAGCAGTGTCAGCAGCACTACCAAGCAGTAGCAGCAGTGTCAGCAGCACTACCAAGCAGTAGCAGCAGTGTCAGCAGCACTACCAAGCAGTAGCAGCAGTGTCAGCAGCACTACCAGCAGTAGCAGCAGTGTCAGCAGCACTACCAAGCAGTAGCAGCAGTGTCAGCAGCACTACCAAGCAGTAGCAGCAGTGTCAGCAGCACTACCAAGCAGTAGCAGCAGTATAGCAGTACTACCAGCAGTAGCAGCAGTGTCAGCAGCACTACCAAGCAGTAGCAGCAGTGTCAGCAGCACTACCAAGCAGTAGCAGCAGTGTCAGCAGCACTACCAAGCAGTAGCAGCAGTGTCAGCAGCACTACCAAGCAGTAGCAGCAGTGTCAGCAGCACTACCAAGCAGTAGCAGCAGTGTCAGCAGCACTACCAAGCAGTAGCAGCAGTGTCAGCAGCACTACCAAGCAGTAGCAGCAGTGTCAGCAGCACTACCAAGCAGTAGCAGCAGTGTCAGCAGCACTACCAAGCAGTAGCAGCAGTGTCAGCAGCACTACCAAGCAGTAGCAGCAGTGTCAGCAGCACTACCAAGCAGTAGCAGCAGTGTCAGCAGCACTACCAAGCAGTAGCAGCAGTGTCAGCAGCACTACCAAGCAGTAGCAGCAGTGTCAGCAGCACTACCAAGCAGTAGCAGCAGTGTCAGCAGCACTACCAAGCAGTAGCAGCAGTGTCAGCAGCACTACCAAGCAGTAGCAGCAGTGTCAGCAGCACTACCAAGCAGTAGCAGCAGTATAGCAGTACTACCAGCAGTAGCAGCAGTGTCAGCAGCACTACCAAGCAGTAGCAGCAGTGTCAGCAGCACTACCAAGCAGTAGCAGCAGTGTCAGCAGCACTACCAAGCAGTAGCAGCAGTGTCAGCAGCACTACCAAGCAGTAGCAGCAGTGTCAGCAGCACTACCAAGCAGTAGCAGCAGTGTCAGCAGCACTACCAAGCAGTAGCAGCAGTGTCAGCAGCACTACCAAGCAGTAGCAGCAGTGTCAGCAGCACTACCAAGCAGTAGCAGCAGTGTCAGCAGCACTACCAAGCAGTAGCAGCAGTGTCAGCAGCACTACCAAGCAGTAGCAGCAGTGTCAGCAGCACTACCAAGCAGTAGCAGCAGTGTCAGCAGCACTACCAAGCAGTAGCAGCAGTGTCAGCAGCACTACCAAGCAGTAGCAGCAGTGTCAGCAGCACTACCAAGCAGTAGCAGCAGTGTCAGCAGCACTACCAAGCAGTAGCAGCAGTGTCAGCAGCACTACCAAGCAGTAGCAGCAGTGTCAGCAGCACTACCAAGCAGTAGCAGCAGTGTCAGCAGCACTACCAAGCAGTAGCAGCAGTGTCAGCAGCACTACCAAGCAGTAGCAGCAGTGTCAGCAGCACTACCAAGCAGTAGCAGCAGTGTCAGCAGCACTACCAAGCAGTAGCAGCAGTGTCAGCAGCACTACCAAGCAGTAGCAGCAGTGTCAGCAGCACTACCAAGCAGTAGCAGCAGTGTCAGCAGCACTACCAAGCAGTAGCAGCAGTGTCAGCAGCACTACCAAGCAGTAGCAGCAGTGTCAGCAGCACTACCAAGCAGTAGCAGCAGTGTCAGCAGCACTACCAAGCAGTAGCAGCAGTATAGCAGCACTACCAAGCAGTAGCAGCAGTGTCAGCAGCACTACCAAGCAGTAGCAGCAGTGTCAGCAGCATACCAGCAGTAGCAATACTAGCAGTAGCAGCTGTAATAGCAGTACTACCACCAGTGGCAGCAGGAGTAGCAGGGGCAACACCAGCAGGAGCAGCAGGAGCAACACCAGCAGGAGCAGCAGGAGCAACACCAGCAGGAGCAGCAGGGGCAGCAAGAACATTCCCGACCTGTACATACCCGAGAGACCATATCAATCATCTAGACTGAATCCATAGTCGGTTTAGAATCCCAATCTCAGGAGCCCAGTTCCCGTCGCCCGTACCTCCCACTGCACGTCAATATCCGGTGCAACCGAGCTCCTCGTCTGTGACGCTCTGTACAACAGACGGTCATTCACCATAAAACAGTGACATTCTCTCTCCGATTCGTTTAAATCGGGGACATTCTATGACTCAAAGGTGATGGAAGACTCACTGTTTTGCGGCGCCCGCGGTTCGGTAAGATCCTCATAGAACGAGGCGAAGATCCAAGCGATCCTTCTTTCTCGCGTTTCTGAACCAAGACCGCCGGCAGATCCATCAATGGCTGGCTGGGGAATATATCTGCGCCGCTCTTCACTACCCCAGCTTACACAAACACATGTTGCCGGGGAGGGAAGGGTCGGGAGGGAGGGACGCTCTTGTTGCTGCCCGTATTGCGCCTTGTTGCTAGCTGAGTTGTGGCTTGTTGCTGTCTTGCTATAGCTTGTTGCTGGCTGATTTGTAGCTGTTTGCTCTTTTTGTGCTGCAGTTTCTATGTCGAGTTGTGATTTGTTGGTAGCTGAGCTCTGGTATGTTGGTTCCTGTGCTCGGCTCTGCCGTTCGATGAGTTATGCTCATTTATGTTTGAGCTGTAGTTTTTTTTTTTTCCCGTCATTGCCAGGAAGTTGCTGTGTTAAGCTGTCTGCAGACTGAAGTATGGCTCGATCTTCCCTGTGGTCTGACGTTGTTACGCATGCGTTGCGGTTGTCTGATGCTGTGACTTGTTGCTGTTTGTCTTGTGGTACGCTCCTGCTTGTGTTTGTAGCTTGGTGTTGCTTGTGGTAACGACTGCCCTTTGGCTTGTTGCTACTAAATTTCTGTAGCAACATTAGTTTCGGCTCGTTCCTGCATGTGTTGTGGCTTGTAAATGCCCACAGCAATTTTGTTGTTATTTGCGTCGTGCCTTGTTTATACTTGTGCTGCAGCTTGTTACTTTCTGGTATATCTTCTGGTTAGCTTCTCTGTTTCTAGCTTGTTGTTGCTTTTATTGCAGGATGTTGACTTTATCTGACCTGCTGTTGTCTGTGTCGTCATTTAGAGGTACCTGGGTTGTGGCTTGTCGTTGGTGCCAACTTCACACTAAGCTTTTACATACGTCCTTCCTCACTCTTTTCAAGAAAAGTTAACTAGAAAGTTGGACTCTGCTTTGTGCCTTGGGCTGTTAAAGGCTCCGACTTATTCACTCATCGTCGTTTAGCAAGAAGAAACTCTCCATTCTATTGACACTCTGATCGGAAAGCAAGATTTTCTTTTTCCTTCCACTTCATTACTACCTGGAACGTCGGTCTCCCAAAAATTCGAGCCACTTGACAGCAATTTCCGGAAGCCGGAGGCTAAGAAAAGAGTTTCATCAAGGAATCTGAAGATGTTAAGATATTCTTCCCGGCACGAAGACGATCTAAGGCATTCCTGGAAAGTGGAAGCCACTTAGGCTTAACCTAAAAAGGGAAGGCTACTCAGTGATTTATAAAGGAAACAAAAGATAGCAAGAACCTATTCAGTATGTGCCAACCACTAAGGTATGTATCCTGGAAATAGGAACAATCAAGAGGTCAATTACGAGAGAAGGAGCCACCAAGGAGTGTTTTCTGGAAACAAACTTAACAAAGGACCTGGACTGAAGGCAATATCATGAAGAGATCTCCCCGGGGGTAAAAGCGACCTCATGGTGTATCCTGGAAGTGCGAACTACTAACGGACCTTTCCTGAGTACAGTAAGATCCACCAAGTGGTTATTTAGGAGGGAGAGTCTATCCTGGAGTCAAGGCCCCATACCCAGCAACATTTTCTAAATAAAAGAGACAATTATTGTCTCTAAAGCAATAAAAAACGACAAACCATTGGTAGAAAACCAAGAGACACGTACAGGCAACGGTTCAGAGCATTGCCGACATTGTCACTAGTCGGCAGCAGTGGAGGGCAGAACAATAGGAATACCACTGTGCCCTCCGGAATGCTTTAACTGGAACGTTTAATACTCTTTCCTCCCGACTTACCTCCCTCACAATCCTCTACTCTCTCTCCGCCCAGGACTGCCTGCCTACCTTACCCCCATCAGGACTCCCCTGCCCCTCTTACCCCACCACTCTCCCAACCCTCTCTTAGTTACTCCCTGGCCTCTCCTATCCCAGCAGTACCCCACCCCTCTCTCACCAGCCTTCCCCTGCTCCTCTCTTAATACCATTTCCCTATTCCTCTCTCACTTCTCTCCTCATTTCCCTCTCACTACCATCTTCTTACCCTTCTCTCAGTTCCATTCCCTCGTTTCTTTATCACTATCATTTTCCTGTCCCACTCACAGCCATTTTTTTCTTGCCCCTTCCTCCACCATTTTCCCTCACTGCTCCTCACCTGAGTCCTTACTGTCTCCAGCATTTCCGTGCACCCGTCACCTCAGGATTTCCCTGTCCTCTTCACCTTCTCGCTGTTCTCTCCCTTAAAACAACTCTCCACCCTTACCACTCTAAGCATTTCTGTTTTCCTAATACCTCCACAACAACTCGGTCCCTTCCCTCCACTTTTTTCTCGACCAGAGAACATATTCTTTGTCTTCCTTAACTTTCGACGGTATGGTAGGATGAGCAGGTAGCTGCGGCGTGAGTTAGGTGCTTGAAGGCAATGTTCAGGGACCCTTCTATCATCTCTGTCTCTCATTCTATCCTCTTTTTCCCTCTGTCGTATCTTTTTCATTTTCAACTCTTTCTCTGCAACTCCTCTCCCAGCCTCTCTCCTCTCCTAACCCACCACTATCCTCTTGTCTCCAGCCCTCCCCCCTCTCGTGCCTCCTCCGACCCATCATGTATGGAGAAGATGCTCTTTTTATACTGTTTGCTGGGTGGCTCCCCTTTGGGGACGAGTCGTGGCCTCTGGCCCCACGTTCCCCCACTACGCTCTAGGCTTACTTTGTGCGCACCTTGGCTATGGATCGGCATTCGAGCTGCTGTGACGGGTCTGGTCGCTTGAGAATAAGTGCTCTACCTTGAATTCTTTAACTAACTTAGAGTGATGCCTCGAATCTACTGTCCAAGAAGCCTCGAGCTTCTAACCAGGGAAGCCTCAGACCAGTGGTTAAAGAACGCCCGAACCATTTCGTAATGAGACTTGAGAATCTTTGTCAAAATTCACCCGGGCAGAGCCTGAGCTGCTGAAACAGTACAACGTGGGGATCTTGGCAGAGGCAGACAGCAAAGACCTAATGGGCCATGACAAGGTTATCTACCGGAGGACAGTAACAGTTTCTAATCTATTGAAGACAAAGGCGGGATAGTAAAGCATGAGTCACTTCGCGTCAGACAAATGTGTTTTACGGTCGGTGATATTCCAAGCCTGTTGGCAGGGAGAAGGCGCAAGCGCGAACGCAAGTAATTCTCTATGGCTCAAGAAGCTGAAGACTGACGCATATTCAGTCTTGTACGCTCGGTCTCGCTACGAAAATGTCTGGTGCCCAGAACAACACAATAACACATTTAAGGTGTTTCCTTGTGGTCCAGAAGGCGGAACAACTGACAGGAAGGAGTTGATACACAGCCCAGCGTGTTGTGTGTCAACCCTGAGGCCACGGGGTCAGTGTAGTCAGCCTCTAGAACGATAACATAGCGCAGAGGACGGATACACGATGGGAGAGGCGGATGGACGGATGGAGGGACAGATGGATGGACAACCTGTGGGAGGGATGAATAGAATAGAGGACGGAGGTATTGACAGGTGGATGAATGGACGAAGGGATAGACCAGCGAGGGTCGGACGAAGGGAGGGTGGGTCTGAGGTGTACAGTGAAGACACTTATGCAAAGGAGACAGTCGACGGATGGTCCGTCGAAGGGGTAGACGATCGGACGTATAAAGGAGGGGAGGATAGATAGGAGGATGGACGGCTAGCTGGGGGATAATTGGGTGGACGGAGAGAGGCACAGACGGATGAACAGACTCGAGCAACGTAATATGATTTCTGGAAACGCCTACGGTGATACAATTAGTAAGAGTGGACGGTCAGCTGCGTCCCACTCAACTTGTGATCATTCCATATCTCAGCTTCGATATCTCTCTCTCACACACACACACACACACACACACACACACACACACACACACACACACACACACACACACACACACACACACACACACACACACACACACATAAATACACACACACACACACACACACACACACACACACACACACACACACACACACACACACACTCACACATAAACACACACACACTTAAGCAAGGCAAAAAGTCTTCTGGAGATGACTCTAAAAGAAATGAAGTCAGGAATAGGAGATGACTAGGATCGAGCAGTTTGACTAGTTCCTTTAACAAAGGAGGATAGAGATTGAGGGTTATGTGGGTCTTACAGAGGGTACAGACAAGATCAATGGGAAAATGGATAATTATAATTCATCTGATACCACAAGGCTCGACATATTAATGGAAAGCATTCAGTAAAAGGATCAGAAGTTAACACAGTTGGACGGGGATAAAAAGAAACTATCAAAGGTACAGGATCAACAGATGAGAGTGAAATTTAGAATATCTAATACCATAGTTAATGGTCATGAAAACAGATTCAGGTCAATTCAAGGGATTCAAATGGGACATAATCAAAAGAAAGTGAAATCACTGAAAAGCACAAAGTTGAGAAAGGTCTTTCTAGATTTCCATGCGGCTGTACAACGAGATGAAATGCCCATAAGTCAAAGTACAGAACCTGTTGAAAATAGTGGACGGGTAGGAGGAGGAGGAGGAGGAGGAGCAGCTGCCATATCTGAAGCTGTTCGACGAACTCAGAACACGATAACCGATGCAGTGGAGCAGAGTCCTGAGGGTAACGACACACAGGTACACACGTTATTAAAGGAAGCTGCAGCAAAAATAACATACGCCGTTAGATACAGAGCATTAGAGGAATTTTTTGGTCTGACTGATAAAACGTTCAGAGGAGCGCAGAGCACACAGGATCATCAGTGAGCGTTAGCACACAGGGAGATTATAAAGACAAATAGAGAAATGATGGAGATTGACAAAGGATGCACGTTAGAGAAGATTCTTCTAAATGGGTCACCAGTAACGTGCTCCAGTGATCAGCCCAGGAACCATTCCTCCTCTTGATCTATGGAGATAAATTCCGATAAGAATCTAAATCATACTTGAATATGTTTGCGGATGATGCCAAGGTCACGAGGGAAGTAAAGAATGAGAATTGTATCAGCTTACAAGGGAACCGAGACAAACTCTAAAGTTCGACAAGTGCAAGGTTGATGAAATTCAACCCTAGTAGATGCAGCGTAATGAGGGCACACAATGAAACAAGGCTTCAACACACGTACATGGATGGGATGATATTCAGTAAACTGTTAAGATCTTATAACAGGTCAAATGAAAAAATGTTCTCAAATATGATCATCATACTTAAAGATTCACAATGAACTAATATAAAAGAGTCCGGAAGAGGACAACAAAGATGGAGTTAAGAAAGCTGAGATGCATATGAGAGGTTAGGGGCTATGAATTTGTCTACTTTGGTAGAGAGAGGAGAGAGGCGTGACTAAATCACCACCAATTTAGTGAGGTCAACAGTGAATAGGACTTCGAAAGATTTAAACAGAATTACGAGAAACTGTAACATGATATCAAGTATGGAATAAGGTAGATGGTATGAGGTACTTTTACAGTTTATGAGCAGTTCATGAAAGGACTCAACTGAGCTTCGATGAAATTGTAAACGTGGATAGCATACAAACGTTTCAAAACGTTGCAGAACAGAAAGTTCAAGAGAACGGATCACACGAATGTAGAACTTCCTCCATGTACCGTACAAGTAGGTATTGTGAGGCGGGGTGGCACCGAGAATGTTGATAAAGGCAAGCAAGCATGAGTATGTACATGTGTATGTATGAATATCTGTGTGTATGTATGTATGCATATGCATGTGTATATGCGTATATGTGTGTATATGTGAATGTGTTGTTTCCTTGCCTATATATATTTTTTTTTTTTTTTTTTTTTTTTTTTTTTTTTTTTTTTATACTTTGTCGCTGTCTCCCGCGTTTGCGAGGTAGCGCAAGGAAACAGACGAAAGAAATGGCCCAACCCCCCCCCCCCCCATACACATGTACATACACACGTCCACACACGCAAATATACATACCTACACAGCTTTCCATGGTTTACCCCAGACGCTACACATGCCTTGATTCAATCCACTGACAGCACGTCAACCCCTGTATACCACATCGCTCCAATTCACTCTATTCCTTGCCCTCCTTTCACCCTCCTGCATGTTCAGGCCCCGATCACACAAAATCTTTTTCACTCCATCTTTCCACCTCCAATTTGGTCTCCCTCTTCTCCTCGTTCCCTCCACCTCCGACACATATATCCTCTTGGTCAATCTTTCCTCACTCATTCTCTCCATGTGACCAAACCATTTCAAAACACCCTCTTCTGCTCTCTCAACCACGCTCTTTTTATTTCCACACATCTCTCTTACCCTTACGTTACTTACTCGATCAAACCACCTCACACCACACATTGTCCTCAAACATCTCATTTCCAGCACATCCATCCTCCTGCGCACAACTCTATCCATAGTCCACGCCTCGCAACCATACAACATTGTTGGAACCACTATTCCTTCAAACATACCCATTTTTGCTTTCCGAGATAATGTTCTCGACTTCCACACATTCTTCAAGGCTCCCAGAATTTTCGCCCCCTCCCCCACCCTATGATCCACTTCCGCTTCCATGGTTCCATCCGCTGCCAGATCCACTCCCAGATATCTAAAACACTTCACTTCCTCCAGTTTTTCTCCATTCAAACTTACCTCCCAGTTGACTTGTCCCTCAACCCTACTGTATCTAATAACCTTGCTCTTATTCACATTTACTCTGAGCTTTCTTCTTTCACACACTTTACCAAACTCAGTCACCAGCTTCTGCAGTTTCTCACATGAATCAGAAACCAGCGTTGTATCATCAGCGAACAACTGACTCACTTCCCAAGCTCTCTCATCCCCAACAGACTTCATACTTGCCCCTCTTTCCAAAACTCTTGCATTCACCTCCCTAACAACCCCATCCAGAAACAAATTAAACAACCATGGAGACATCACACACCCCTGCCGCAAACCTACATTCACTGAGAACCAATCACTTTCCTCTCTTCCTACACGTACACGTGCCTTACATCCTCGATAAAAACTTTTCACTGCTTCTAACAACTTTCCTCCCACACCATATATTCTTAATACCTTTCACAGAGCATCTCTATCAACTCTATCATATGCCTTCTCCAGATCCATAAATGCTACATACAAATCCATTTGCTTTTCTAAGTATTTCTCACATACATTCTTCAAAGCAAACACCTGATCCACACATCCTCTACCACTTCTGAAACCACACTGCTCTTCCCCAATCTGATGCTCTGTACATGCCTTCACCCTCTCAATCAATACCCTCCCATATAATTTACCAGGAATACTCAACAAACTTATACCTCTGTAATTTGAGCACTCACTCTTATCCCCTTTGCCTTTGTACAATGGCACTATGCACGCATTCCGCCAATCCTCAGGCACCTCACCATGAGTCATACATACATTAAATAACCTTACCAACCAGTCAACAATACAGTCACCCCCTTTTCTAATAAATTCCACTGCAATACCATCCAAACCTGCTGCCTTGCCGGCTTTCATCTTCCGCAAAGCTTTCACTACCTCTTCTCTGTTTACCAAATCATTTTCCCTAACCCTCTCACTTTGCACACCACCTCGACCAAAACACCCTATATCTGCCACCCTACCATCAAACACATTCAACAAACCTTCGAAATACTCACTCCATCTCCTTCTCACATCACCACTACTTGTTATCACCTCCCCATTTGCGCCCTTCACTGAAGTTCCCATTTGCTCCCTTGTCTTACGCACTTTATTTACCTCCTTCCAGAACATCTTTTTATTCTCCCTAAAATTTAATGATACTCTCTCACCCCAACTCTCATTTGCCCTTTTTTTCACCTCTTGCACCTTTCTCTTGACCTCCTGTTTCTTTCTTTTATACATCTCCCACTCAATTGCATTTTTTCCCTACAAAAATCGTCCAAATGCCTCTCTCTTCTCTTTCACTAATACTCTTACTTCTTCATCCCACCACTCACTACCCTTTCTAATCAACCCACCTCCCACTCTTCTCATGCCACAAGCATCTTTTGCGCAATCCATCACTGATTCCCTAAATACATCCCATTCCTCCCCCACTCCCCTTACTTCCATTGTTCTCACCTTTTTCCATTCTGTACTCAGTCTCTCCTGGTACTTCCTCACACAGGTCTCCTTCTCAAGCTCACTTACTCTCACCACACTCTTCACCCCAACATTCACTCTTCTTTTCTGAAAACCCATACAAAAATAGGATTTTTCTTGATTTTTTTGAAAAAATAGATTTTCCTGAAAATTTCAGCATAGATCCTTTTACGTGTGTTGAATGACAATCTTTGGTTATAACCTTAAGATTCGTGTAATTAGTCGAGTAATTAGTATATTAATATAATTAATTATAATTAATATTAAATATGTGGTTAAGCGCTCAATTTTACGAAATGCAGTCTTTTGACTCGATATCCTTAATCACCATATAGAATACCACATATACCCTGAGTTTCATTAAAATCTGAAGAACTTGAAAATCTGAGCAAAATATTACACAAGGCTAGGATTTTTCTTGATTTTTTTGAAAAAAATAGATTTTCCTAAAAATTTCAGCATAGATCCTGGAACGTGTGTTGAATGACTATCTTTGGTTATAACCTTAAGATTCGTGTAATTAGTCGAGTAAATAGCATATTAATATAATTAATTATAATTGATATTAAATCTGTGGTTAAGCTCTCAATTTTACGAAATGCAGTCTTTTGACTCGATATCCTTAATCACCATATAGAATACCAAATATACCCTGAGTTTCATTAAAATCTGAAGAACTTGAAAATCTGAGCAAAATATTACCCAAGGCTATAGCCTAGGATTTTTCTTGATTTTTTTGAAAAAATAGATTTTCCTGAAAATTTCAGCATAGATCCTTGTACGTGCGTTGAATGACAATCTTTGCTTATAACCTTAAGATTCGTGTAATTAGTCGAGCAATTAGCATATTAATATGATTTATTATAATTAATATTAAATATGTGGTTAAGCGCTCAATTTTACGAAATGCAGTCTTTTGACTCGATATCCTTAATCACCATATAGAATACCATATATACCCAGAGTTTCATTAAAATCTGAAGAACTTGAAAATCTGAGCAAAATATTACCCTAGGATTTTTCTTGATTTTTTTGAAAAAATTGATTTTCCTGAAAATTTCAGCATAGATCCTTGTACGTGTGTTGAATGACAATCTTTGGTCATAACCTTAAGATTCGTGTAATTAGTCAAGTAATTATTATATGAATATAATTAATTATGATTAATATTAAATATGTGGTTAAGCGCTCAATTTTACGAAATGCAGTCTTTTGACTCGATATCCTTAATCACCATATAGAATACCACATATACCCTGAGTTTCATTAAAATCTGAAGAACTTGAATATCCGAGCAAAATATTACCCTAGGCTATAGCCTAGGATTTTTCTTGATTTTTTTGAAAAAATAGATTTTCCTGAAAATTTCAGCATAGATCCTTGTACGTGTGTTGAATGACAATCTTTGGTTATAACCTTAAGATTCGTGTAATTAATCGAGTAATTAGCATATTAATATAATTAATTATAATTAATATTAAATATGTGGTTAAGCGCTCAATTTTACGAAATGCAGTCTCTAGACTCGATATCCTTAATCACCATATAGAATACCACATGTACCCTGAGTTTCATTAAAATCTGAAGAACTTGAAAATCTGGGCAAAATATTACCCAGATTAATCGAGTAATTAGCATATTAATATAATTAATTATAATTAATATTAAATATGTGGTTAAGCGCTCAATTTTACGAAATGCAGTCTCTAGACTCGATATCCTTAATCACCATATAGAATACCACATGTACCCTGAGTTTCATTAAAATCTGAAGAACTTGAAAATCTGGGCAAAATATTAGGATTTTTCTTGATTTTTTTGAAAAAATAGATTTTCCTGAAAATTTCAGCATAGATCCTTGTACGTGTGTTGAATGACAATCTTTGGTTATAACCTTAAGATTCGTGTAATTAGTCGAGTAATTAGCATATTAATATAATTAATTATAATTAATATTAGATATGTGGTTAAGCGCTCAATTTTACGAAATGCAGTCTTTTGACTCGATATCCTTAATCACCATATAGAATACCACATATACCCTGAGTTTCATTAAAATCTGAAGAACTTGAAAATCTAGCAAAATATTACCCTAGGCTATAGCCTAGGATTTTTCTTGATTTTTTTGAAAAAATAGATTTTCCTGAAAATTTCAGCATAGATCCTTGTACGTGTGTTGAATGACAATCTTTGGTTATAACCTTAAGATTCGTGTAATTAGTCGAGTAATTATTATATTGATATAATTAATTATAATTAATATTAAATATGTGGTTAAGCGCTCAATTTTACGAAATGCAGTCTTTTGACTCGATATCCTTAATCACCATATAGAATACCACATATACCCTGAGTTTCATTAAAATCTGAAGAACTTGAAAATCTGAGCAAAATATTACCCGAGGCTATAGCCTAGGATTTTTCTTGATTTTTTTGAAAAAATATATTTTCCTGAAAATTTCAGCATAGATCCTTGTACGTGCGTTGAATGACAATCTTTGCTTATAACCTTAAGATTCGTGTAATTAGTCGAGTAATTAGCATATTAATATAATTTATTATAATTAATATTAAATATGTGGTTAAGCGCTCAATTTTACGAAATGCAGTCTTTTGACTCGATATCCTTAATCACCATATAGAATACCATATATACCCTGAGTTTCATTAAAATCTGAAGAACTTGAAAATCTGAGCAAAATATACCCTAGGCTATAGCCTAGGATTTTTCTTGATTTTTTTGAAAAAATAGATTTTCCTGAAAATTTCAGCATAGATCCTTGTACGTGTGTTGAATGACAATCTTTGGTCATAAACATAAGATTCGTGTAATTAGTCGAGTAATTATTATATGAATATAATTAATTATGATTAATATTAAATATGTGGTTAAGCGCTCAATTTTACGAAATGCAGTCTTTTGACTCGATATCCTTAATCACCATATAGAATACCACATATACCCTGAGTTTCATTAAAATCTGAAGAACTTGAAAATCCGAGCAAAATATTACCCTAGGCTATAGCCTAGGATTTTTCTTGATTTTTTTGAAAAAATAGATTTTCCTGAAAATTTCAGCATAGATCCTTGTACGTGTGTTGAATGACAATCTTTGGTTATAACCTTAAGATTCGTGTAATTAATCGAGTAATTAGCATATTAATATAATTAATTATAATTAATATTAAATATGTGGTTAAGCGCTCAATTTTACGAAATGCAGTCTCTTGACTCGATATCCTTAATCACCATATAGAATACCACATATACCCTGAGTTTCATTAAAATCTGAAGAACTTGAAAATCTGAGCAAAATATTACCCTAGGCTATAGCCTAGGATTTTTCTTGATTTTTTTGAAAAAATAGATTTTCCTGAAAATTTCAGCATAGATCCTTGTACGTGTGTTGAATGACAATCTTTGGTTATAACCTTAAGATTCGTGTAATTAGTCGAGTAATTATTATATTAATATAATTAATTATAATTAATATTAGATATGTGGTTAAGCGCTCAATTTTACGAAATGCAGTCTTTTGACTCGATATCCTTAATCACCATATAGAATACCACATATACCCTGAGTTTCATTGAAATCTGAAGAACTTGAAAATCTAAGCAAAATATTACCCTAGGCTATAGCCTAGGATTTTTCTTGATTTTTTTGAAAAAATAGATTTTCCTGAAAATTTCAGCATAGATCCTTGTACGTGTGTTGAATGACAATCTTTGGTTATAACCTTAAGATTCGTGTAATTAGTCGAGTAATTATTATATTAATATAATTAATTATGATTAATATTAAATATGTGGTTAAGCGCTCAATTTTACGAAATGCAGTCTTTTGACTCGATATCCTTAATCACCATATAGAATACCACATATACCCTGAGTTTCATTAAAATCTGAAGAACTTGAAAATCTGAGCAAAATATTACCCTAGGCTATAGCCTAGGATTTTTCTTGATTTTTTTGAAAAAATAGATTTTCCTGAAAATTTCAGCATAGATCCTTGTACGTGTGTTGAATGACAATCTTTGGTTATAACCTTAAGATTCGTGTAATTAGTCGAGTAATTAGCATATTAATATAATTATTATAATTAATATTAAATATGTGGTTAAGCGCTCAATTTTACGAAATGCAGTCTTTTGACTCGATATCCTTAATCACCATATAGAATACCACATATACCCTGAGTTTCATTAAAATCTGAAGAACTTGAAAATCTGAGCAAAATATTACCCTAGGATTTTCTTGATTTTTTTGAAAAAATAGATTTTCCTGAAAATTTCAGCATAGATCCTTGTACGTGTGTTGAATGACAATCTTTGGTTATAACCTTAAGATTCGTGTAATTAGTCGAGTAATTATTATATGAATATAATTAATTATGATTAATATTAAATATGTGGTTAAGCGCTCAATTTTACGAAATGCAGTCTTTTGACTCGATATCCTTAATCACCATATAGAATACCACATATACCCTGAGTTTCATTAAAATCTGAAGAACTTGAAAATCTGAGCAAAATATTACCCTAGGCTATAGCCTAGGATTTTTCTTGATTTTTTTGAAAAAATAGATTTTCCTGAAAATTTCAGCATAGATCCTTGTACGTGTGTTGAATGACAATCTTTGGTTATAACCTTAAGATTCGTGTAATTAATCGAGTAATTAGCATATTAATATAATTAATTATAATTAATATTAAATATGTGGTTAAGCGCTCAATTTTACGAAATGCAGTCTCTTGACTCGATATCCTTAATCACCATATAGAATACCACATATACCCTGAGTTTCATTAAAATCTGAAGAACTTGAAAATCTGAGCAAAATATTACCCAAGGCTATAGCCTAGGATTTTTCTTGATTTTTTTGAAAAAATAGATTTTCCTGAAAATTTCAGCATAGATCCTTGTACGTGTGTTGAATGACAATCTTTGGTTATAACCTTAAGATTCGTGTAATTAGTCGAGTAATTATTATATTAATATAATTAATTATAATTAACATTAGATATGTGGTTAAGCGCTCAATTTTACGAAATGCAGTCTTTTGACTCGATATCCTTAATCACCATATAGAATACCACATATACCCTGAGTTTCATTAAAATCTGAAGAACTTGAAAATCTGAGCAAAATATTACCCAAGGCTATAGCCTAGGATTTTTCTTGATTTTTTTGAAAAAATAGATTTTCCTGAAAATTTCAGCATAGATCCTTGTACGTGTGTTGAATGACAATCTTTGGTTATAACCTTAAGATTCGTGTAATTAGTCGAGTAATTAGCATATTAATATAATTAATTATAATTAATATTAAATATGTGGTTAAGCGCTCAATTTTACGAAATGCAGTCTTTTGACTCGATATCCTTAATCACCATATAGAATACCACATATACCCTGAGTTTCATTAAAATCTGAAGAACTTGAAAATCTGAGCAAAATATTACCCTAGGCTATAGCCTAGGATTTTTCTTGATTTTTTTGAAAAAATAGATTTTCCTGAAAATTTCAGCATAGATCCTTGTACGTGTGTTGAATGACAATCTTTGGTTATAACCTTAAGATTCGTGTAATTAGTCGAGTAATTAGCATATTAATATAATTAATTATAATTAATATTAAATATGTGGTTAAGCGCTCAATTTTACGAAATGCAGTCTTTTGACTCGATATCCTTAATCACCATATAGAATACCACATATACCCTGAGTTTCATTAAAATCTGAAGAACTTGAAAATCTGAGCAAAATATTACCCCAGGCTATAGCCTATGATTTTTCTTGATTTTTTTGAAAAAATAGATTTTCCTGAAAATTTCAGCATAGATCCTTGTACGTGTGTTGAATGACAATCTTTGGTTATAACCTTAAGATTCGTGTAATTAGTCGAGTAATTAGCATATTAATATAATTAATTATAATTAATATTAAATATGTGGTTAAGCGCTCAATTTTACGAAATGCAGTCTTTTGACTCGATATCCTTAATCACCATATAGAATACCACATATACCCTGAGTTTCATTAAAATCTGAAGAACTTGAAAATCTGAGCAAAATATTACCCTAGGCTATAGCTAGGATTTTTCTTGATTTTTTTGAAAAAATAGATTTTCCTGAAAATTTCAGCATAGATCCTTTGTACGTGTGTTGAATGACAATCTTTGGTCATAACCTTAAGATTCGTGTAATTAGTCGAGTAATTATTATTATATTAATATTAAATATGTGGTTAAGCGCTCAATTTTACGAAATGCAGTCTTTTGACTCGATATCCTTAATCACCATATAGAATACCACATATACCCTGAGTTTCATTAAAATCTGAAGAACTTGAAAATCTGAGCAAAATATTACCCTAGGCTATAGCCTAGGATTTTTCTTGATTTTTTTGAAAAAATAGATTTTCCTGAAAATTTCAGCATAGATCCTTGTACGTGTGTTGAATGACAATCTTTGGTTATAACCTTAAGATTCGTGTAATTAGTCGAGTAATTATTATATTAATATAATTAATTATAATTAATATTAAATCTGTGGTTAAGCGCTCAATTTTACGAAATGCAGTCTTTTGACTCGATATCCTTAATCACCATATAGAATACCACATATACCCTGAGTTTCATTAAAATCTGAAGAACTTGAAAATCTGAGCAAAATATTACCCAAGGCTAGATTTTTCTTGATTTTTTTGAAAAAATAGATTTTCCTGAAAATTTCAGCATAGATCCTTGTACGTGTGTTGAATGACAATCTTTGGTTATAACCTTAAGATTCGTGTAATTAGTCGAGTAATTAGCATATTAATATAATTAATTATAATTAATATTAAATATGTGGTTAAGCGCTCAATTTTACGAAATGCAGTCTTTTGACTCGATATCCTTAATCACCATATAGAATACCACATATACCCTGAGTTTCATTAAAATCTGAAGAACTTGAAAATCTGAGCAAAATATTACCCAAGGCTATAGCCTAGGATTTTTCTTGATTTTTTTGAAAAAATAGATTTTCCTGAAAATTTCAGCATAGATCCTTGTACGTGTGTTGAATGACAATCTTTGCTTATAACCTTAAGATTCGTGTAATTAGTCGAGTAATTAGCATATTAATATAATTAATTATAATTAATATTAAATATGTGGTTAAGCGCTCAATTTTACGAAATGCAGTCTTTTGACTCGATATCCTTAATCACCATATAGAATACCACATATACCCTGAGTTTCATTAAAATCTGAAGAACTTGAAAATCTGAGCAAAATATTACCCAAGGCTATAGCCTAGGATTTTTCTTGATTTTTTTGAAAAAATAGATTTTCCTGAAAATTTCAGCATAGATCCTTGTACGTGTGTTGAATGACAATCTTTGGTTATAACCTTAAGATTCGTGTAATTAGTCGAGTAATTAGCATATTAATATAATTAATTATAATTAATATTAAATATGTGGTTAAGCGCTCAATTTTACGAAATGCAGTCTCTTGACTCGATATCCTTAATCACCATATAGAATACCACATATACCCTGAGTTTCATTAAAATCTGAAGAACTTGAAAATCTGAGCAAAATATTACCCAAGGCTATAGCCTAGGATTTTTCTTGATTTTTTTGAAAAAATAGATTTTCCTGAAAATTTCAGCATAGATCCTTGTACGTGTGTTGAATGACAATCTTTGGTTATAACCTTAAGATTCGTGTAATTAGTCGAGTAATTAGCATATTAATATAATTAATTATATTAATATTAAATATGTGGTTAAGCGCTCAATTTTACGAAATGCAGTCTTTTGACTCGATATCCTTAATCACCATATAGAATACCACATATACCCTGAGTTTCATTAAAATCTGAAGAACTTGAAAATCTGAGCAAAATATTACCCAAGCTAGCTAGGATTTTTCTTGATTTTTTTGAAAAAATAGATTTTCCTGAAAATTTCAGCATAGATCCTTGTACGTGTGTTGAATGACAATCTTTGGTTATAACCTTAAGATTCGTGTAATTAGTCGAGTAATTAGCATATTAATATAATTAATTATAATTAACATTAAATATGTGGTTAAGCGCTCAATTTTACGAAATGCAGTCTTTTGACTCGATATCCTTAATCACCATATAGAATACCACATATACCCTGAGTTTCATTGAAATCTGAAGAACTTGAAAATCTAAGCAAAATATTACCCAAGGCTATATAGCCTAGGATTTTTCTTGATTTTTTTGAAAAAAATTGATTTTCCTGAAAATTTCAGCATAGATCCTTTTACGTGTGCTGAATGACAATCTTTGGTTATAACCTTAGTATTGTGTAATTAATTGAGTAATTATTATATGAATATAATTTATTATAATTAATATTAAATATGTGGTTAAGCGCTCAATTTTACGAAATGCAGGCTTTTGACTCGATATCCTTAATCACCATATAGAATACCACATATACCCTAAGTTTCATTAAAATCTGAAGAACTTGAAAATCTGAGCAAAATATTTCCCTTGGCTATGGCTTAGGATTTTTCTTGATTTTTTTGAAAAAATAGATTTTCCTGAAAATTTCAGCATAGATCTTTGTACGTGTGTTGACAATTTTACGAAATGCAGGCTTTTGACTCGATATCCTTATTCACC
>NC_092235.1:43043530-43125356 GCF_036320965.1 Panulirus ornatus | reverse complement strand
AAATCTGAAGAACTTGAAAATCTGAGCAAAATATTACCCAAGGCCTAGGATTTTTCTTGATTTTTTTGAAAAAAATAGATTTTCCTGAAAATTTCAGCATATATCCTGGAACGTGTGTTGAATGACTATCTTTGGTTATAAACTTAAGATTCGTGTAATTAGTCGAGTAAATAGCATATTAATATAATTAATTTTAATTAATTTTAAATCTGTGGTTAAGCTCTCAATTTTACGAAATGCAGTCTTTTGACTCGATATCCTTAATCACCATATAGAATACCACATATACCCTGAGTTTCATTAAAATCTTAAGAACTTGAAAATCTGAGCAAAATATTACCCAAAGCTATAGCCTAGGATTTTTCTTGAATTTTTTGACAAAATAGATTTTCCTGAAAATTTCAGCATAGATCCTTGTACGTGTGTTGAATGACAATATTTGGTTATAACCTTAAGATTCGTGTAATTAGTCGAGTAATTATTATATGAATATAATTAATTATAATTAATATTAAATATGTGGTTAAGCTCTCAATTTTACGAAATGCAGTCTTTTGACTCGATATCCTTAATCACCATATAGAATACCACATATACCCTGAGTTTCATTAAAATCTGAAGAACTTGAAAATCTGAGCAAAATATTACCCTAGGATTTTTCTTGATTTTTTTGAAAAAATAGATTTTCCTGAAAATTTCAGCATTGATCCTTGTACGTGTGTTGAATGACAATCTTTGGTTATAACCTTAAGATTCGTGTAATTAGTCGAGTAATTAGCATATTAATATAATTAATTATAATTAATATTAAATATGTGGTTAAGCGCTCAATTTTACGAAATGCAGTCTTTTGACTCGATATCCTTAATCACCATATAGAATACCACATATACCCTGAGTTTCATTAAAATCTGAAGAACTTGAAAATCTGAGCAAAATATTTCCCTTGGCTATAATCTGATTTTTCTTGATTTTTTTGAAAAAATAGATTTTCCTGAAAATTTCAGCATAGATCCTTGTACGTGTGTTGAATGACAATCTTTGGTTATAACTTTAAGATTCGTGTAATTAGTCAAGTAATTATTATATTAATATAATTAATTATAATTAATATTAGATATGTGGTTAAGCGCTCAATTTTACGAAATGCAGTCTTTTGACTCGATATCGTTAATCACCATATAGAATACCACATATACCCTGAGTTTCATTGAAATATAAAGAACTTGAAAATGTAAGGAAAATATTACCCTAGGCTATAGCCTAGGATTTTTTTGGATTTTTTTGAAAAAATAGATTTTCCTGAAATTTTCAGCATAGATCCTTGTACGTGTGTTGAATGACAATCTTTGGTTATAACCTTAAGATTCGTGTAATTAGTCGAGTAATTATTATATTAATATAATTGATTATAATTAATATTAAATCTGTGGTTAAGCGCTCAATTTTACGAAATGCAGTCTTTTGACTCGATATCCTTAATCACCATATAGAATACCACATATACCCTGAGTTTCATTAAAATCTGAAAAACTTGAAAATCTGAGGATTTTTCTTGATTTTTTTGAAAAAATAGATTTTCCTGAAAATTTCAGCATAGATCCTTGTAAATGTGTTGAATGACAATCTTTGGTTATAAACTTAAGATTCGTGTAATTAGTCGAGTAATTAGCATATTAATATAATTGATTATAATTAACATTAAGTATGTTGTTAAGCGCTCAATTTTACGAAATGCAGTCTTTTGATTCGATATCCTTAATCACCATGTAGAATACCACATATACCCTGAGTTTCATTAAAATCTGAAGAACTTGAAAATCTGAGCAAAATATAACCCTAGCCTAGGATTTTTCTTGATTTTTTTGAAAAAATAGATTTTCCTGAAAATTTCAGCATAGATCCTTGTACGTGCGTTGAATGACAATCTTTGGTTATAACCTTAAGATTCGTGTAATTAGTCGAGTAATAATTATATTAATATAATTAATTATAATTAACATTAGATATGTGGTTAAGCGCTCAATTTTACGAAATGCAGTCTTTTGACTCGATATCCTTAATCACCATATAGAATACCACATATACCCTGAGTTTCATTGAAATCTGAAGAACTTGAAAATCTAAGCAAAATATTACCCTAGGCTGTAGCGTAGGATTTTTCTTGATTTTTTTGAAAAAATAGATTTTCCTGAAAATTTCAGCATAGATCCTTGTACGTGTGTTGAATGACAATCTTTGGTTATAACCTTAATATTCGTGTAATTAGTCGAGTAATTATTATATGAATAAAATTGATTATGATTAATATTAAATATGTGGTTAAGCGCTCAATTTTACGAAATGCAGTCTTTTGATTCGATATCCTTAATCACCATATAGAATACCACATATACCCTGAGTTTCATCAAAATCTGAAGAACTTGAAAATCTGAGCAAAATATAACCCCAGGCTATAGCCTAGGATTTTTCTTGATTTTTTTGAAAAAATAGATTTTCCTGAAAATTTCAGCATAGATCCTTGTACGTGTGTTGAATGACAATCTTTGGTTATAACCTTAAGATTCGTGTAATTAGTCGAGTAATCTTTATATGAATATAATTAATTATGATTAATATTAAATATGTGGTTAAGCGCTCAATTTTACGAAATGCAGTCTTTTGACTCGATACCCTTAATCACCATATAGAATACCACATATATCTGAAGAACTTTAAAATCTGAGCAAAATATTATCCTAGGCCTAGGATTTTTCTTGATTTTTTTAAAAAAATAGATTTTCCTGAAAATTTCAGCATAGATCCTTGAAAATCTGAGCAAAATATTACCCTAGGCCTAGGATTTTTCTTGATTTTTTTGAAAAAATAGATTTTCCTGAAAATTTCAGCATAGATCCTTGTACGTGTGTTGAATGACAATCTTCGGTTATAACCTTAAGATTCGTGTAATTAGTCGAGTAAATAGCATATTAATATAATTAATTATAATTAATATTAAATATGTGGTTAAGCGCTCAATTTTACGAAATGCAGTCTTTTGACTCGATATCCTTAATCACCATATAGAATACCACATATACCCTGAGTTTCATTAAAATCTGAAGAACTTGAAAATCTGAGCAAAATAGGATTTTTCTTGAATTTTTTTTTTAAAAATAGATTTTCCTGATAATTTCAGCATAGATCCTTGTACGTGTGTTGAATGACAATCTTTGGTTATAACCTTAAGATTCGTGTAATTAGTCGAGTAATTATTATATTAATATAATTAATTATAATTAACATTAGATATGTGGTTAAGCGCTCAATTTTACGAAATGCAGTCTTTTGACTCGATATCCTTAATCACCATATAGAATACCACATATACCCTGAGTTTCATTGAAATCTGAAGAACTTGAAAATCTAAGCAAAATATTACCCCAGGTTATAGCCTAGGATTTTTCTTGATTTTTTTGAAAAAAATAGATTTTCCTGAAAATTTCAGCATAGATCCTTTTACGTGTGTTGAATGACAATCTTTGGTTATAACCTTAACATTTGTGTTATTAATTGAGTAATTAGCATATTAATATAATTAATTATAATTAATATAAATATGTGGTTAAGCGCTCAATTTTACGAAATGCAGGCTTTTGACTCGATATCCTTAATCACCATATAGAATACCACATATACCCTGAGTTTCATTAAAATCTGAAGAACTTGAAAATCTGAGCAAAATATTACCTTAGGCTATGGCCGAGGATTTTTCTTGATTTTTTTGAAAAAATAGATTTTCCTGAAAATTTCAGCATAGATCTTTGTACGTGTGTTGAATGACTATCTTTGGTTATAAACTTAAGATTCGTGTAATTAGTCGAGTAATTATTATATTAATATAATTAATTATAATTAATATTAAATCTGTGGTTAAGCGCTCAATTTTACGAAATGCAGTCTTTTGACTCGATATCCTTAATCACCATATAGAATACCACATATACCCTGAGTTTCATTAGAATCTGAAGAACTTGAAAATCTGAGCACAATATTACCCTAGGCTATAGCCTAGGATTTTTCTTGATTTTTTTGACAAAATAGATTTTCCTGAAAATTTCAGCATAGATCCTTGTACGTGTGTTGAATGACAATCTTTGGTTATAACCTTAAGATTCGTGTAATTAGTCGAGTAATTAGCATATTAATATAATTGATTATAATTAATATTAAGTATGTGGTTAAGCGCTCAATTTTACGAAATGCAGTGTTTTGCATCGATATCCTTAATCACCATATAGAATACCACATATACCCAGAGTTTCATCAAAATCTGAAGAAAATTTGAAAAAATAGATTTTCCTGAAAATTTCAGCATAGATCCTTGTACGTGCGTTGAATGACAATCTTTGCTTATAACCTTAAGATTCGTGTAATTAGTCGAGTAATTAGCATATTAATATAATTTATTATAATTAATATTAAATATGTGGTTAAGCGCTCAATTTTACGAAATGCAGTCTTTTGACTCGATATCCTTAATCACCATATAGAATACCACATATACCCTGAGTTTCATTAAAATCTGAAGAACTTGAAAATCTGAGCAAAATATTACCCTAGGCTATAGCCTAGGATTTTTCTTGATTTTTTTGAAAAATATATATATTATTTTTTTTCAAACTATTCGCCATTTCCCGCGTTAGCGAGGTAGCGTTAAGAACTGAGGACTGGGCCATTGAGGGAATATCCTCACCTGGCCCCCTTCTCTGTTCCTTCTTTTGGAAAATTAAAAAAAATTGAGAGGGGAGGATTTCCAGCCCCCCGCTCCCTCCCCTTTTAGTCGCCTTCTACGACACGCAGGGAATACGTGGGAAGTATTCTTTCTCCCCTATCCCCAGGGAAAGTATATATATATATATATATATATATATATATATATATATATATATATATATATATATATATATATATATATATATATATATATATATTGCCCTTACTTTGGTATGCCAATATCTTCTACTTTATCTACTTCCTTCTCTTTATCTTTCCTTCTCTGCCTCCCAATCCTCCCTTAGTGAGGTGGTGGGACGCTGGGTCTGTGTAATGTGACCTCCCATTTACTTTGACCTCTGTGGTTGTCCCCTATAAACATTCCTACGTAGGCCTTACCATGTGAACAGTGGTGCCTTGTTCGAGGATCTCCCTCTACCCTCACTCTCCGTTACTCCCATCTTTGTTGTCTATCCCTCACTATCCTATCTGCCTAAACCCTGTCGTTAAGGACCTTAGTCTACACGAAGAGGCAGCTGGGAGAAGGGGCTGCTTGGCTCTCGGCTATTAGAGTGTAAGCTCAGTGATTATCTGTTTTGTGTGTCAGTCCTCCACACTTGTATGTCAGCCCTCACACCAATTCTGGTGTTAGTTAATGATCATTGCAGTTAATGATCGGTGACAGATATTCTTAATATTTGTAACTCATTCATGTAAGATTGATTATAGATTCATAGAGAATTTCAGATTTATCTGTGTTTCTATATCCATTTCATTCATTAATGTCGATACCTCGCCTATGATCCCCACGGGTTACAACAGACACACACACACACAAACATACACACACACACACACACACACACACACACACACACACACACACACACACACACAATATTTACCTTTACACATAAAAGAGTAAAACAAGAAGAGCGATCATAACGTGTCTCTCGCGCAGGAAACAAAACAGTCTGTCGATGGCGATGAGAGATTGTCACTCTGGTATTATTGTGCACTTCTCTCTCTCTCTCTCTCTCTCTCTCTCTCTCTCTCTCTCTCTCTCTCTCTCTCTCTCCCTTCGACCAGCGAGAGGGATAGGAAGCACTAGGAAAGGGGGGAGAGAGAGAGAGAGAGAGAGAGAGAGAGAGAGAGAGAGAGAGAGAGAGAGAGAGAGAGAGAGAGAGAGAGAGAGAGAGAGAGAGAGAATTATGATGATGAACATGGCAGCAGTAAAGAGACAGGCAGGAAGAGAAGAAAAGGCTAATGAAATCTTATGGCTGAGAGAAACAGGTGGAACAGAATGACATGCTGAGACCTCCACGACTCGTATGTCTGGCGTGAGATACACTTACTGAACAAAGTCTGGGGCTTTATGACTGGCAGTTATGAGACCTCAACCGCAAGGAAAGAAAAGTCGTCATTTATTGTAACATCTGTACGTCTGTTACCCTACTAATCGATCAGTTCCTGATTTCTTCCGCAACCACAAACAGCAACAATGGTCTTTTACTGTTTGATTTCCTTTGATATTGTCCGTGTTCTGAATTGTGACAATGTGTTGAATGTGATCTTCGCTCTCCAACGGCACTGCTGGCTGTATGCTCACACATAACAAACCACACACAATCCACCGGCACAAGCTTCGTCTTCGTACCAAACACAGCCGCTAGCCACCATCCAGCCACCTCTCACCTCAGAAATACTTTGTCACTTCCATGCGCCTGAAAATCATTCTCTGAGGAATATGTACTTCTTTAGCGAATATCTGTCTCTTTTCGTTCACATGTAGATTTCTGTAGTTTTGAGGAGTAAGATCAACAGTCCTTTATAAGAATTAGATGCGGTTTTTAAGTCTATACACTCAGTAAAGTCTCTGACAAAGGATATGATCATTTTAGATTTGGGATTCGTCTGATGATGGTCTCTCCCTCTGAGCTGTGTGTGTCAGAAACAGGAAAGTAATGACCACACTCACCGCCTCTGTGTTGTCATGGTTCTCACACTGTACTGTAAACTGCCCACTGGCAGTAAACCTTTGATGTCGACTGGATCTCATGTGCAACTGTGTCCAGTCTATTCATGTATTCTCGTTTTTCTATGCTCAGTCATGATATGTGCAACCATTATTTACTCTTTGTCATAAACTGCAACACGACATTCTACTCTTTTAAATGCTAATAATATACGGTTTTCTAATGATGCTGTGTCTCAGCAAAGTTTATCAATGTGTAGTTCGACTTTAGCTTTAATACAATGAGGAAAGTGCAGGCACGTATGAGAGGGGAGGCGCAAGAATATTCAATAGAGAGAAGAGAGGATTAAGGTAAATCCCTTCCTAAAGACAAATGGGGAGGGAGGTATAAATGTGACTATGCAGAGGAGAGCGAACGGGCCATAAATTCATCCAAAGATCAACAATACTTCAAACGCCATCCATGTAGAACTTGTTTCATGTACTATATATATATATATATATATATATATATATATATATATATATATATATTTTTTTTTTTTTTTTTCATACGATTCGCCATTTCCCGCATTTGCGAGGTAGCGTTAAGAACAGAGGACTGGGCCTTAGAGGGAAAATCCTCACCTGGCCCCCTTCTCTGTTCCTTCTTTTGGAAAATTAAAAAAAAAAAAAAAAAAAAAACGAGAGGGGAGGATTTCCAGCCACCCGCTCCCTCCCCTTTTAGTCGCCTTCTACGACACGCAGGGAATACGTGGGAAGTATTCTTTCTCCCCTGTCCCCAGGGATAAAATATATATATATATATATATATATATATATATATATATATATATATATATTTTTTATTATTTTGCTTTGTCGCTGTCTCCCGCGTTTGCGAGGTAGCGCATATATATATATATATATATATATATATATATATATATATATATATATATATATATATATATATATATATATATATATATAAGAAGAGAGAATGTTGGGGTGAAGAGAGTGGTGAGAGTAAGTGAGCTTGAAAAAGAGAGTTGTGTTGGGAAGTACCAGGAGAGATTGTGCGCAGAATGGCAAAATGTGAGAGCAAATGACGTAAGGGGAGTGGGGGAGGAATGGGATGCATTTAGGGAAGAAGTGATGGCTTGCGCAAAAGATGCTTGTGGCATGCAAAACGTGGGAGGTGGGTAGATTAGAAAGGGTGGTGAGTGGTGGAATGAAAGAGTAAGATTGTTAGTGAAAGAGAAGAGAGAGGCGTTTGGACGAGTTTTGCTGGGAAGTAGTGCAAATGACTGGGAGATGTATAAAAGAAAGCGGCATTAGGTCAACAGAAAGGTGCAAGAGGTGAAAACGAGGGTAAATGAGAGTTAGGGTGAGAAAGTATCATTAGAGTTTAGGGAGAATAAAAAGATGTTTTGGAAGGAGGTAAATAAAGTGCTTAAGACAAGAGAACAAATGGGAACATCAGTGAAGGGGGCTAATGGAGAGGTAAAAACACAGTGGTGAAGTGAGAAGGAGAAGGAGAGAGTAATTTAAAGTTTTGTTGAATGTGTTTGATGATAGAGTGGCAAATATAGGGTGTTTTGGTCGAGGTGGTGTGCGAAGGGAGAGGGTCAGGGAGAATGGTTTAGTAAACAGAGAAGAGGTAGTGAAAGCTTTGCGGAAGATGAAAGTCAGCAAGGCGGCGGGTTTGGATGGTAATGCAGTGGAATTTATCAAAAAGGAGGTGACTGTGTTGTTGACTGGTTGGTGCGAATATTCAGTGTATGTATAGTTCGTGAAGTGCCTGAGGATTGGCGGAATGCATGCATAGTGCCATTGTACAAAGGCAGAGGGAATAAAGGTGAGTATTCAAATTACAGAGGTATAAGTTTGTTGGGTATTCCTGGGAAATTATGTGGGAGAGTATTGATTGAGAGGGTAGAGGCATGTACAGGTATCAGATAGGGGAAGACCAGTGTGGGTTCAGAAGTGGTAGAGGATGGATGGATCAGGCGTTTGCTTTGAAGAATGTATTTGAGAAATACGTAGAAAAACAGGTGGATATATATATATATATATATAGAAGCAGTGAAAAGTTTTTATCGAGGATGTAAGGCATGTGTACGTGTAGGAAGAGAGGAAAGTGATTGGTTCTCAGTGAATGTAGGTTTGCGGCAGGGGTGTGTGATGTCTCCATGGTTGTTTAATTTGTTTATGGATGGGGTTGTTAGGGAGGTGAATGCAAGAGTTTTGGAAAGAGGGGCAAGTATGAAGTCTGGTGGGGATGAGAGAGCTTGGGTAGTGAGTCAGTTGTTGTTCGCTGATGATACAGCGCTGGTGGCTGATTCATGTGAGAGACTGCAGAAGCTGGTGACTGAGTTTGGTAAAGTGTGTGAAAGAAGAAAGTTAAGAGTAAATGTGAATAAGAGCAAGGTTATTAGGTACAGTAGGGTTGAGGGTCAAGTCAATTGGGAGGTGAGTCTGAATGGAGAAAAACTGGAGGAAGTGAAGTGTTTTAGATATCTGGGAGTGGATCTGGCAGCGGATGGAACCATGGAAGCGGAAGTGGATCATAGGGTGGGGGAGGGGGCGAAAATTCTGGGAGCCTTGAAGAATGTGTGGAAGTCGAGAACATTATCTCGGAAAGCAAAAATGGGTATGTTTGAAGGAATATTGGTTCCAACAATGTTGTATGGTTGCGAGGCGTGGGCTATGGATAGAGTTGTGCGCAGGAGGATGGATGTGCTGGAAATGAGATGTTTGAGGACAATGTGTGGTGTGAGGTGGTTTGATCGAGTAAGTAACGTAAGGGTAAGAGAGATGTGTGGAAATAAAAAGAGCGTTGTTGAGAGAGCAGAAGAGGGTGTTTTGAAATGGTTTGGGCACATGGAGAGAATGAGTGAGGAAAGATTGACCAAAAGGATATATGTGTCGGAGGTGGAGGGAACGAGGAGAAGAGGGAGACCAAATTGGAGGTGGAAGGATGGCGTGAAAAAGATTTTGTGTGATCGGGGCCTGAACATGCAGGAGGGTGAAAGGAGGGCAAGGAATAGAGTGAATTGGAGCGATGTGGTATACTGGGGTTGACGTGCTGTCAGTGGACTGAATCAAAGCATGTGAAGCGTCTGGGGTAAACCATGGAAAGTTGTGTAGGTATGTATATTTACGTGTGTGGACGTATGTATATACATGTGTATGGGGGTGGGTTGGGCCATTTCTTTCGTCTGTTTCCTTGCGCTACCTCGCAAACGCGGGAGACAGCGACAAAGCAAAAAAAAAAAAAAAAAGAAAAATATATATATATATATATATATATATATATATATATATATATATATATATATATATATATATATATATTGGAAAGGATCACAGTTTTGCGCGTGATCAAGATATTCCTGTGAGTCCACGGGGAAAATGAAACACGAAAAGTTCCCAAGTGCACTTTCGTGTAATAATCACATCATCAGGGGAGACACAAGAGAGAAATATAACAGTCAGTTGATATAAATCGAAGAACGAAGCTAGGACGCCATTTGGTAAACATATGTTTATATATATATATATATATATATATATATATATATATATATATATATATATATATATATATATATATATATAGAGAGAGAGAGAGAGAGAGAGAGAGAGAGAGAGAGAGAGAGAGAGAGAGAGAGAGAGAGAGAGAGAGAGAGAGAGGAGTCCTGATGCACCATGATCATTCTAAATACTTCAGATTAAAGCCAAGAAAACCAGTAAGAGTTCTGAGCAGTACAAAAGCTTCTACTAGGCAGTTTTGGAGGCTCTGATACATTTTGAATAAAACAAGTCCAGACGTATTCATGACGCTATACACTTTAGAGATAAACAGAAAGTTTTGATTACTAGAGATATTCCAGGAGATGTACAGTACACCAGACGCAGCGCACGTCTCAACGCACCATTGACACAAGTTTTGATGTACGCAGAAAAACTTTATAGGGAACTGTGGAGTTCGCTAGGTGCCACAGAGGGAGGGATCTCGACGCAGCTTAGGTGGACTCCTACGTACAGAAGAGCGACCCAAGCAGCTAACTTAGAGTCCGGGATGACAGAATGCTTTGACTATGACGACAAGGACCCAAGTGCGAGGGAGAGGGGAGAGAAGGAGGGAGAAAGAAGAGGGAGAAGGGAGACGAGGGAAGGAGAAAGAACGGGGAGAGGAGTAGCACGGATGAGAAGATAAGGAATGAAAGGTGGAACAGGAAGAATTAGAGATGGGTTTATAGTGACTGGAGACAGGGCTAGAGTGGGGGAGAACCTGGGGTCAGAAGCACAAGGAGTATGAGAGAGGGATGAAGAAGAGGGGAGACAGAGGATCGCCCGGGGTGGCCGGCAGAGGGGAGCACTAATGTGACGCCACCAACGTTACAGCACAATATACGACAGTTTCCCCTCCGACTCGTCCATTTTCCCCTCACAGTCTACCCCTCCACCGCGTCTTCTCGTTATATTGCTTTTATGTAGCATTAACGTCTTTTCCTTCACAGATGGAGCCACGACATGAAAGCTTCATCACACACATACTCCCATCCTCCCTCGTCTCCTCTGTCTTCTTCCTCTCCCGTCTCTCGCACCTTTATCCACTATCCTCTATCTTCCATTCTCTTCCTTCTCTTTATCCCTGTATTTCTAGCATCTTCGCTCTGAGGGGGGTGAGGACAGGAGGCAAATAACACGAGGGGCAACTGGTGATGGCGTCACAGACAGACGACTGTGGACAGAATAATAAACACAATGCGATCACAAATGAAATGGGAAGCCCATGAAATGAAAGACACGAGCGATGAGACCTGGCATGGAAATTGGATGACAGTATAAATGGAGTGGGCCCTGAGGGGGTGGCGTTCGAACTGGAATGGAAGGCGGTCGACGTCAGTTATGGAGCAGAAGGAGGGTAGCCCCAAGTATTGGACAGAAAAGTGGATTGGCTCAGATAAAGATTGGAAGGTGGGTAGCGTTAGATAAAGATTGGAAGGTGTGTAGCGTTAGATGAAGATTGGAAGGTGGGTAGCGTTAGCTAGGTGAGTTGAAGGTAGGTAACATTTGATAAGCAAATGGAAGGCAGGTAACATTAGAAAGGCCAATGGAAGTTGGCTAGTGTTAGATATGAATTGAAAGTGGGTAACGGTTAATAAAGACAGGATAGCATTGGATAGGGACTGGAAGGTGGTTGGCGTTAGAGAGTTAGATAAGGACTGTGAGGTGGGCAACTTTAGATAAGGACTGGAAGGTGAGTAGCATTAGATAAGGACTGGAAAGAACATAGTTTTATGTATGGACTGGAAGGCAGGTAGCTTTGTGTGAATACTGGAAAGTTATGGGCAGGTAACATCTTATATGAACAGAAGAGAGTGTATGGTCACCAGTTGCCCTGGAAGACTGGCAGCAACAGACCTCTACTGGAAGTCGTATGTGTCATAACTGATATGGGTCTGTGTGACACCTAGGATAAGACACACATGTACCACACTGGGTGAACTCCTGCATCCAGACAGATGTCAACAACGCTAGAAACATTAAAGCATTTCCCACATATCCGCTACGACTCCCACCTACTGCCTTACACCTACACACCTACACTCTAATGCACTCACACACTCACTGGGCCACGTACCTACATGGTGAAATACATACACACACACATACTTTAACACCTGTCCGCTAATATACCCACACATTTATATGCCAACCCATGAAAATATGTACGTATGAGCACATCAATACAACCGTGCGTCCAAATACCGCCAGGTTCTCACATATACAATCCCAAGTTTCAAAACTCTCGCAGAACCACACCTTCCACCCTCTCACTTTTACATATGTTCATTCCTCCCTCTCTCTCTCTCTCTCTCTGTATATATATATATATATATGTATATATATATATATATATATATATATACATATATATATATATATATATATATATTTTTTTTTTTTTTTTTTCATACTATTCGCCATTTCCCGCATTAGCGAGGTAGCGCTAAGAACAGAGGACTGGGCCTTTGAGGGAATATCCTCACCTGGCCCCCTTCTCTGTTCCTTCTTTTGGAAAAAAAAAAAAAAAAAAAAAAAAAAAAAAGAGAGGGGAGGATTTCCAGCCCCCCGCTCCCTTCCCTTTTAGTCGCCTTCTACGACACGCAGGGAATACGTGGGAAGTATTCTTTCTCCCCTATCCCCAGGGATATATATATATATATATATATATATATATATATATATATATATATATATATATATATATATATATATATATATATATATATATACACCGATATAGCGCGGCCACCTAACATGTCCTCAGTTAAGGCCATCTCGGGTGAAAGAAAAAAGTTGAAGAGAAAGAAAGGAGAAAAGTCAGTTTCTTTTTATTTTGTTCTGACATCGATAACATCCATTTTCTTCAGCAGTCTTGCCTGTGCTAGTTTCTTCCTGAACCCGTTACTTATCCTTTCCTTGCATCTTGCCATCCGTTCCACCGCCTTCTACCTACTATCAATTTCCCTCTTCTTCTCCAGCCAATTTTTCTTATAATTCTTGCCTCTATTGCCTTCCCGTTTTCTATCATTTAACAATTTCTTTATTTCACTTTCTCCCCCATCAAAGATTTCCCTTTATATTCCCTACCAAAACTTTTTCTTTTCCTTCTCCCCACCAGCAACTTCCCCTCTCTCCCGCAAAACAAATTTCTCTGTGCTCCTCCCTCCAGTAATTTTCCCTTCCTTCACCCTTCGACGATTTTATTTTTTCTTCTTCTTTTTTCTATCACATATATATATTTTTTTCTATGCTTCGAAACTAACGACTTCAACTGCGCGGCTCCTCATCAACAAATTCTAAACTAACAATTTCCTGCATACTGCCACAACAATTTCTAGTGCACGGCCTCATAGTTCCCCCGACCAACAGCACTTATTTCACGTCTCTATATTCCCTCAATTTCATTCTCATTCATCTTGATTATCTTGAATTCCCACACTTTGTTATTCTGTGTACACTTTATCATTTTCTTAAAAGGTTCTTACGTTTTCTTCAGTAATCATCTTTACTATTGCGTCCACAGTCCTGTATGTCGTGTCATTATTCTGAGATCTTTCCTGCTCTCGTACGCCTCCCAACCCTTTATTCCTGATTTACAATGTCTGTATTCACAGCCTCTTTATTATGCATGCAGAACCTCTTTCTGCCAGTCTTGGACAGTTGGCTCCTCTCTGTGTAGCCCCGTCTCGCCGATTATTCCTCTTTCATATAGTTTTCATTATTGTCAAGACAATTCTTTACTCTCCCAAACCTTTGTTTCTTTTCTATCCATCGTTTATCCCAGGCTACCCATTAATATCTTTATCTTTTTTTTATGTTGAAGACTCCAGTCACGGACAAAAGTCGACATTAAGGTCGGGCCTTAACTGAAATACAGAGAGAATTATGAAGCGGAAAAAGAAAAGACAAGGGAAAGTATTTACGAATTTTTGAGAAGGTGAAAAAACTGTCTTTTGGAATGTGCCGGGTCATAGTTATTGGGGAAGTCATGAGAAGGTATAGCGTTCCAAAGCTTCGACGTGTAGGGAAAGAAGCAGGTATCAAAACGGCCCACCCTTTTCCCTTCCTATATGCAGTGCAATTCGCATTTTTAATTTCCTTCCCATTATTATGTTCCTGGAGCCAGACTTGGTTTTAGTTCTTCATCTTCTTTTCTTATTTCTTCTTCTCAGCAAACAAATGTTCTACGTGACGTTTTTTCATCCTAGTGCCTATCATTTTGAGATTCGGTAGCCATGCCCTTGGTTCAGTACACCCAGCCTCATTTTCTTATTTATATCTTTTCTGATTTATGTGTTTTAAAATGGTCTAGGGAGAGGTATGGGTCGAACAAACCCTCCCCCCCCCCAAAAAAAAAAGATAAAGCCTGCATATTTTGGACTATTTTTCCTAACAGTCTCAATCAAGTGTGACGGAACGCTGATCCATATAATGTTTATGATAAATTTTTGATTCGAGCCATTTCGACTATTCTCTGGTGTCAAAGATAACTAACAAGACATTCTCTTTCCTCCTTTCTTTTTTCCCATTACTTACTCATACTTTTTCCAGCGTTCACCGAATTTTGCACAATGATGTCATTTAACACATCCTCTACTCTATGGCTATAAGAAGCTTGTGATCTGATTGTCATTTTTCGGGATTAAACTGAACTAAAGAGTGCAGTCTTTTTTTTCCACCATAACCAACGAATGTTTATCAAACTTTGATACTAAGACTGTTTTTCCACAACCCGAAATAATGTCACGAAATTTCTGATGACTATTTTCCAGCCTTCAGATATAGGTCAGGTTTAACCCAGAAATAAAAAGCTTTTGTCGTTAATCTCTTGTATTTCAATCAGCGTTAATGAAACTTTTCAACACGCTCCCAGGCAATGGTTATAACATGGCCGGAGATGCCATAATATTTTACTGTCGATTGCTTGATTAGAGTGTACATCCGATGTCTGTCTCTCCCAACATCACAACCCTTTTGTTTATCTTTCCCCAAAGTACCCAGCCGTACCTTGGCCTCCAGCCCACAGTACCTACCCATACTCCAGCCCCCGGTACCTACCCATATTCTAGCCCCCAGCACTCAACTATATACAGTACCCATGCATCCTCCAGCTTCCAGTACTTCCTCATACTCTAGACTCCAATACCAAGTTCCTACACATACACCATCTCCAGTAACCACTCCTTCTCCAATATCTGCCACAGCATCTTCTCCCTCCTCCTGCTCTTTTCCACCCTCCAGTCTCCCTTCCATCCTTCATATTTAGCCTTATCCACTCTCCCCTCTACCCTTCCTCTCCCACTCCATCAACACCCCCCCCCCCCCACCACCACACACACACACACACACCTATCCTTCCCTTCCAGCCTCTGCCATTCTCTCCTATACACTTTCTTTCCAGCCACTCCAACTCTCCCACTGTATCCCTCCATCCTTCCCTCCCAGCATCTCCTATCCTCTCCTCTACTCTTCCTCTCTAGCCTCTCCTAGTCTCCTAGTGCTCCCTCCCCCTCCAATCCCTCCTCTCCTGCCACTCTAAACCCACCCACTCCCTCCAGCTCCAAGACTCGTTCCGGCAGCATACAAATTGGGCGTCCATTCTGTGCTGTTGAAATGACTGAGCCAAGTTTTTGATTCTGGGCAAAATGAACGCCACTTACGGTTCGAAAATGCTAAAGGAACCGACGTGACCCAAATTCACGACGATTTCGGGAATTGGCCACACGCACGCACGCACGCACGCATGCAAGCCCTGGTCCGCACGCGCGGAGGTACGGACAACTCATGTGTTGCTCAAATTTCTGGTTGGTTTTCGATGGTGCTTGGTAAACTGGGGAATGAGAGGAAGAGGGGAAGATCAAAAGGACGCGAGGGACGGGGATGGAGCAGTTAAAAGGAAGGTGGTTGAGGAAGAGACGTGAGATTTATATCGAAAACTGTGGATGACAGGGAAGAGTACACAAGCAAAAAAAGATGAAGACAAATTAAGGTTGACAAGTGCTAATGAAGATGTTCTTAGCCCTGCATTAGAACACACGCACACACACACACACACACACACACACACACACACACACACACACACACTCACACACACAGTGGATGGCGATAGTGGCGATAGGTCAGGGAAATGAATAAAGCAGAACCCTCTTTTTTCCTAAAGGTGAGTGCCTCCGATGTAACGCCGATCCTTGCTCGCCTGTTTCAACCCTCATAAAAACCCAGACTTTCCCTTCTTAGTAGCACGCTTTGGTGCAGTCCATCTCTAAGAAAGGAGACTGTTCTAAACTCTCGAACGATCACCTTCTCACTTTTACTTCGGCTGTCTCTAGAATTTTTGAAACTCTCCCAAACTTTCACTTTCTTAAACCTAAAATTCTATTACCCTTCTTCAGGTCACCAGTAAGGCTTTCACGGTGCTAGGTCTACTGTTGATCATCTCGCATATGTGACCCACCTCAGGTTCTCCTTTCTTAGGGACTTAAGTAACGCTTTTGGTATGGCCTTGGACATCTCCAAAGCATTTTGACAGAGTGTGACATAAGTCTTCTCTTATTACACTACTTCCTTTAGCTGCACTACTCGGATGCGTACCTTTCTCTCTGATCACTCCACTACCGTAGTCGGTCATGGGGCTATTTCTCCCTCTTATCCTAACTCTTGATGCTCTGTCCTGTCGACAACTCTCTTATCTCCATCATCTATGATCCCAGTCTACATGCTTCAGCTTACCTTACCTTCCCTCCTCCCTCTAACGCTCGCTCTTTCTCTCGTACTGAACATACTTCCTCTCTTAACTTGGACCTCACAGCATCTCGGAATGAATCATTAACCTGGTCAAATTCAACAATGGAAAAACCCAGTTTCTCAGTATACTTCTTGCTAAATCTCACTCGTTTCCCACTGCATCATATCAAGACGCAACAGTTCAATCCTGCATGAAAAATACATTATGGGCAAATCCTCTACTCCTCTGGACCCCACACAATGAACACTACAAAATCTGGTTCTCAAAATTTGGGATTATTGTAGAGGTGTAGTATTCATTTCCTTTGTCTACAGAGGTTTAACTCGCCCCAGTATAAAGTACTGCTCACATATCTGGGATGGGTCTTCTCCCGCCTCCCTCTTAGCCTAAATGAGATCAGAAACCTTCCACCATGTCAACTCTCCTGCATCAGCTCTCTTTTGCCATCCCTCTCCGTCCGCCGTGTTGTTGCTACCTTCCTTCCTTCTATTCGTTCAAAAGTGTACAGTTTTTCGAAAGATGAATTGATTAAACAACGAGAGGCCATAACTTGAAATTTAGGATCGAACCCAACAGAAACAAAATGTAATTACTGTTTTAGCACAGCAGGAGTGTGGGAACAGAATAAACAGAGGGATGAATTGTGGATGGGAGCAATATACAGAAGTTTGAAAAGTTATATGACGGTAAAGAAGGTTCAGAAGATGGAAACCCACGAGTGCAGATGGTCCTCCCCATACCGTACGGTTAGGTAATTAAGATAGCCAATTACAAGTCAGTAATCTCACATAAACAAACAAACATGCACACATATGCCCTTACAAAAACAGGTTTGAAATAGTAATTCATCAAAAGCACAAGGAAAAAAAAAAAAATATATATATATATATATATATATATATATATATATATATATATATATATATATATATATATATATATATATATATATAATCCAACCAATAACTAAACGTATTCTAAACTCAGTGTGAAAAGAGATAAATCTTACATTACCATATTTTTGCTATTACTGCTAAGTCCTACCTATAAAAGTGACAATCTAAATGTTGGCAATAAAATACTTCAATGAATATAAGAACGTTAACCTATTCCTTGAAGAAAGGACAAAACTGACTGGGGAACGTACTGTTACTGTCCAAATTTTCGAAGACAAGTAATTTGACTTCAGCAGCTGCATCACATTTAAGTCAATTGAGCTTCCAAGTTTTCCCAATTAGTCTTATTTTTCTTTTCTTTCGTTCTTTCTCATTTTTCGTTTTCTTTTTTCTTTTCTTTTAATTCACATCGTTTTCTTTATTTTCTTTATTCATACCGTTTCCAACTTAACTCGTACGTTAACAGGCAACACCTCAAGTCAGGTAGGCTTGGGTAGCATGGCTCATTATCAGAGTAAATTAACCCTTTCGCAACAGAAACATAATGAATTATGTACAGTCACAAATCTATGATGAGGGAACAGAATGTACGCGGAAGCTCACTGGCTCTTTCTACCTCCACCGGGCATAAAGATAATGGAATGAGAAACAACAGAGGATCGTAATTTTTGAGAAAACTCCTTGCAAGTCCTCCTCTCTGGACTTATGTTCAGGGGAAACACACTGCCTCTTTATGGCTACTTAAGTATACTAAGCGTAACCTGGGGTTTTATACTGTCATGTGGCATATGTGGCACTTATTATTGTCATTGTCATTATTATCATTATCATTATCATTATCATTATTATTATTATCATTATTATTATTATTATTATTATTATTATTATTATTATTATTATTATTATCATCATCATCATCATCATCGTTAGTATCATTATCATCATTATCATTATTATTATTATTATCATTATTATTATCATCATTATCATTATTATCATTATTATTATCATTATTATCATTAGCATATCAATATCATTACTAAAAACGATTATGAGTTGACTTTGGTTTTTCAGATTATTTTGCAAGCCAAATTCAACAAGCACTCAAATAACAAGCTTTTCCATTTATCTGTAAAAATCAAGACACTTTGAAACTGTTTCTTGGCAAGAGCAGATGTATATAGTCGTTAAACATAAAAGTAAATGACGTCTATATGTAGAGCTACGAAGAATCTCTCTCATTAAACAAGTTGAAGCCATCTCTTCTACACCTTCTGGTTTAACAGCCAGGCTAGGAGAGAGGTTCCGGTTTCGTAACTGTGTGTTTATATTTTCCTAGCATCATGACAAGCTTTGGTGTAAATTGGACGTGACTTAAGATAGATATAGCCATCTAAGCAACGATGAAGCCATGGAAAAAGAAATGGGAAAACACACACACACACACACACACACACACACACACACACACACACAAGATAACGACCTAAGAGCGGAAGGCAGCTGGGTTGCTCCACGATTTTGGAAGATTTTCCACGTTGCAGGAGGAAATTGAGTCCTATTTCGAGAATCTAACTCCTCTGAGCACGATAGCACGAGCCCTGAGCACGACGGCACGACCTCAGACCAAGACGGCATGACCTCTGAGCACGATAGCACGACCCCTGAGCACGACGGCACAACCCCAGACCAAGACGGCACGACCCCTGAGCACGACAGCACGACCCCTGAGCACGATAGCACGACCCCTGAGCATGACAGCACAACCCCAGACTAAGACGGCACGACCCCTGAGCACGCTAGCACGACCCCTGAACACGACAGCACGACCCCTGAACATGACAGCTCGACCTTTACCCTGGCCTGACCTCTGAGCCGACCCTTAAGGTCAGGATAGCAGTCCGCAGAGGTAGCCCCCGGTATGTAAGAGGAGGTGGGACGAATATGTAGGACAGAAAATAACTTATAATGTACAAAAGAGAAAGAAAATGAATGAAAGAGCTGGAAAGTAGATCATTGGTTAGAAATGGGTGTACAATCCTCAAGAGAAACACAGTACGCAAAAAGGACTGGTACTAGTATGGAAGAGTGTTCAATACTCTACGAGACCTGACAGTTTAGGAATCAGAAATATTTGGCAGAATGAAGAAAAGTTATGCCAATATATTTTTTGAGCACTGGAACATAATACTGAAATACAAGGAGAATTACCCTTCCTATAAAAACTATTGAAGACTGAGAATAAGAGGAAGTGAACAAGGAGGTGAAAAGAAGCTTTGCTTAGAATAGAAATCAAGAGACATTATTCGAAGAAGCGAATATTTGATTATTTAACAGAGAAGAGTAGGCTTAAGCAAGGATTACTTCACTGTCTTCTGTGCAAAAACCCCATCAAGTGGAGCTGAGGAACTCGAGGAAATACATACAATAAACACAGAAGGTGTAATGAGGATGGTACGTGGGTCTGCCAAGACTAGCCTTGCTTAGCTGAAGCTAAATTCTCATAATATAGAGTTTAATCACAAGGAAAAATACTGGAAAAAAAAGGCTGCAATTCACATGGAGGTGGGAATGGCTGGAAGTTTGAATTTCTGGAGTGTAAAAGTTTCTCTGTCACCACGTAATGGAGTTGACGACGGTAAGAGGTGCAGATAATCTCTCACTCAGCCTAACATCTGGTTCTTACAGTGAGTTGAATATCGACAGTTGAGAGGAGTCATCATGTGATAATCAAAAGTGAATTCTGAATTACAGAAACATCACGGCTGGTACAGAGAACACAGGAAAACAAGATTACCATATTCGATGTCAGAGTTACAGATTAGGAGAGACAATTGTACACAATGAAAGTCATAGATCTTTTCTTATGATCATGTAAAGGAATAAGGAAAGTGTTACCTAGAATAAACCACATGATGGACTTTGTGAAGGACTGGAAATGACATCAAAGGAAATAAGGGTTGTTCAAGAGAGGAAAGAGAGACTTGATAGAGAAAGGATACAGATGGTGATACAGAAAAGATACAAACAGTGATGTAGATGGCAATACAGAAAAATATACAGAGGGTGATAAAGAAAAGATACAAAGTGGAGATATAGATGATGATAAAAGAAAGATACAAAAGACTAAAAAAAAAAATAGGATTCATTAAAACAGAGAATTAGAATTTTGATAAAAGATAGTGGAGATATCATAAGGATATCCAGTGGTTAAAGATAGCACAATGACCTTCATAGAATAGTGGAGATAGCATGGAGATATCTCACGGTCTCCATATGTTTCTTCAATGTGCCCCAACAGAGAAGATAATAACTATGAAGAATAGATACTGATATTATCAACAGTCAAGAGGATACACACAGGATGAATGTCGTCACACAAGGCACTCACCACAACATGGTGTACCAAAAGGTACTCATCCATACCAAGTGTACCACAAGGTACTCACCATTACCATGTGTACCAAAAGGTACTCACTACGACCAGGTGCACCACAAGGTACTCACCACTACCAAGTGTACCAAAAGGTACTCTCTACTACCAGGTGCACCAAAAGGTACTCACCACTACCGGGTGTACCAAAAGGTACTCAATACTACCAGGTGCACCAAAAGATACTCATCACCACCATGTGTACCAAAAGGTACTCACTACTACCAGGCTTGCCACAAAGGACTCATCACTATCAAGTTTACTACATGGTTGAAAATGACAGTTGAACACAGAGTAGACTGACCACAACATCTGCAGATATACCCAGATCACAGGCCGAGGGGGCCAACATCTACTGATATACCCAGATCAGAGGCCGAGGGGGCCAGCATCTTCTGATATACCCAGATCAGAGGCCGAGGGGGCCAACATCTACTGATATACCCAAATCAGAGGCCGAGGGGGCCAACAAGTGCTGATATACCCAAATCAGAGGCCGAGGGGGGCCAACATCCACTGATATACCCAGATCAGAGGCCGAGGGGGCCAACATCTACTGATATACCTAGATCAGAAGCCGAGGGGGCCAACATCTACTGATATACCCAAATCAGAGGCCGAGGGGGCCAACAAGTGCTGATATACCCAAATCAGAGGCCGAGGGGGGCCAACATCCACTGATATACCCAGATCAGAGGCCGAGGGGGCCAACATCTGCTGATATACCCAGATCACAGGCCGAGGGGGCCAACATCCACTGATATACCCAGATCAGAGGCCGAGGGGTCCAACATCTACTGATCTACCCAGATCAGAGGCCGAGAGGGTAAACATCTACTGATGTACCCAGATCAGAGGCCGAGGGGGCCAGCATCTACTGATGTACCCAGATCAGAGGCCGAGGGGGCCAACATCCGCTGATATACCCAGATCAGAAGCCGAAGGGGCCAACATCTACTGATATATCCATCATGTGTAATCAATAAAAAACTCCCAACATTTTGACCGTATAACAGCACCATCTCTCGTCCTCACATCCAGTGCGCACTACCAGTTCTGAAGGTCTGCCGGAATTTATTGTTATTGTGTTTTCGTGCCATTACCTCTAACGACGTCGCCTGGCCCTCACGCGCCTAAATTGCTCCTTCCTTAAACACTGAAATATGTAGTAACAACACAAGATACGGTCCTCCTCCTTGTGGTGAACTCAAGGGCCAACTGAGCTCTCTCTCTCTCTCTCTCTCTCTCTCTCTCTCTCTCTCTCTCTCTCTCTCTCTCTCTCTCTCTCTCTCTCTCATATAAAATATTTATATCAAACATCATCTATTGATATACCCACATCAGAGGCAGAAGGGTCAACATCTGCCGATATACCCAATATCTTTACGCCCATATTTGTGTGTGTGTGTGTGTGTGTGTGTGTGTGTGTGTGTGTGTGTGTGTGTGTGTATGTGTGTGTGTGTGATTACTATTTGCGTGTTACGAGAGAGAGATTTACATTCGTATGTACCACATACCATGTCTTTACTCATATGTGTTTACAGACACACACACACACACACACACACACACACACGCCTCAGCCTAAGCCAGGTACCTAATCATCGACCAGCTCCGACGGGAGGATGAACATCTGGGTTGGCTTTCGATCGACTACCGTATCCAGGATTCGATCCCATGTTGGCCTGAACCCGGGTGCGCCCATGAAGACTTGTGATTATCAATGTTAACCACCACACCACAGAGATCCGCGTGCGCGCGCGCGCGCGTGTGTGTGTGTGTGTGTGTGTGTGTGTGTGAAAAGCACAATGACTGGTACATTACATAGTGAGTCATAATATCCTACGATCCAGCCACAAAATAAAGACCATTTAACTCGAGCTCTGGGACGCTGGGGTGATTAAGTCAAATAACAGGAGCGATGCGTTATATTTTTTTTCTTTTCGTGCATCAAAAATTTCGCTCTCTGTTCCCGCTTGTAGGATATTAGTGAGTGAAAAAAAAAAAGGTTTGACAATTCACAAGGGGAAGCTATTTTTTCCTGTTTAACAGTAAATCATTTCCCACACACACACACACACACACACACAAAAAAAAAAAAAAAAACCCATGGTATTTAGGAATCATGTCTGAAAATCTGGTGGTAACAGATCTCAAACATTTCAGTGAAGTTTCTTACATCAACTTCAACAGACACGATTAATTAATTGACTCATTAACTTTATATATATATATATATATATATATATATATATATATATATATATGTATATATATATATATATATATATACATATATATATATATATATATATATATATATATTGTTCGAATGCATTTAAACTAAAGCTTTGGGACCCGGAATGGTCAGTTTATGTACATACTGCGAAGAAGGCCTAATGGAAGGGGATTTTCATCATAATCACATGAATTTAATTATATTTGCCATTATATCAAAAATATTAGTGACAAACAAACGACAGATTTTTAATCGGTAAAATATATAAAGTGCATAATGTACAGGATGCAACACATAGGATCGAATCCTATTTGCGGCAATCGGTCCACAGTCAACCTAGCTGTTCATCCACCTTTACGGGCTGATCGATAAAATGGGTACCTAGCAAAGGTTAGGATGTATCTATCTATCTATCTATCTATCTATCTATCTATCTATCTATATATATATATATATATATATATATATATATATATATATATATATATATATATATATATATATATATATATATAAGGGGATGACTGTATCAATGACTGGTTGGTAAGGTTATTTAATGTATGTATGACTCATGGTGAGGTGCCTGAGGATTGGCGGAATGCGTGCATAGTGCCATTGTACAAAGGCAAAGGGGATAAGAGTGAGTGCTCAAATTACAGAGGGATAAGTTTGTTGAGTATTCCTGGTAAATCATATGGGAGGGTATTGATTGAGAGGGTGAAGGCATGTACAGAGCATCAGATTGGGGAAGAGCAGTGTGGTTTCATAGGTGGTAGAGGATGTGTGGATCAGGTGTTTGCTTTGAAGAATGTATGTGAGAAATACTTAGAAAAGCAAATGGATTTGTATGTAGCATTTATGGATCTAGAGAAGGCATATGATAGAGTTGATAGAGATGCTCAGTGGAAGGTATTAAGAAAATATGGTGTGGGAGGCAAGTTGTTAGAAGCAGTGAAAAGTTTTTATCGATTATGTATGGCATATGTACGTGTAGGAAGAGAGGAAAGTGATTGGTTCTCAGTGAATGTAGGTTTGCGGCAGGGGTGTGTGATGTCTCCATGGTTGTTTAATTTGTTTATGGATAGGGTTGTTAGGGAGGTAAATGCAAGAGTTTTGGAAAGAGGGGCAAGTATGAAGTCTGTTGGGGATGAGAGAGCTTGGGAAGTGAGTCAGTTGTTGTTCGCTGATGATACAGCGCTGGTGGCTGATTCATGTGAGAAACTGTAGAAGCTGGTGACTGAGTTTGGTAAAGTGTGTGAAAGAAGAAAGTTAAGAGTAAATGTGAATAAGAGCAAGGTTATTAGGTACAGTAGGGTTGAGGGTCAAATCAATTGGGAGGTAAGTTTGAATGGAGAAAAACTGGAGGAAGTAAAGTGTTTTAGATATCTGGGAGTGGATCTGGCAGCGGATGGAACCATGGAAGCGGAAGTGAATCATAGGGTGGGGGAGGGGGCGAAAATCCTGGGAGCATTGAAGAATGTGTGGAAGTCGAGAACATTATCTCGGAAAGCAAAAATGGGTATGTTTGAAGGAATAGTGGTTCCAACAATGTTGTACGGTTGCGAGGCGTGGGCTATGGATAGAGTTGTGCGCAGGAGGGTGGATGTGCTGGAAATGAGATGTTTGAGGACAATGAGTGGTGTGAGGTGGTTTGATCGAATAAGTAATGTAAGGGTAAGAGAGATGTGTGGAAATAAAAAGAGCGTGGTTGAGAGAGCAGAAGAGGGTGTTTTGAAATGGTTTGGGCAAATGGAGAGAATGAGTGAGGAAAGATTGACCAAGAGGATATATGTGTCGGAGGTCAACTGCCAGGTCAACTCGCGGACATCTAAAACACTTCACTTCCTCCAGTTTTTCTCCATTCAAACTTACATCCCAGTTAACTTGTCCCTCAACCCTACTGAACCTAACAACCTTGCTCTTATTCGCATTTACTCTCAACGTTCTCCTTTTACACACTTTTCCAAACTCAATCACCAACCTCTGCAGTTTCTCACACGAATCCGCTACTAGAGCTGTATTATCGGCAAACAACAATTGACTAACTTCCCAAGCCCTCTCTCATCCACAACAGACTGCATACTCGCCCCTCTCTCCAAAACTGCATTTACCTCCCTCACCACCCCATCCATAAATTAAACAACCCTGCCGCAGACCGACATTCAAAGATCTTTGGAAAAATAAAACAGGTGTGTGAGGTTACTTTAAGCCTGTATCCCGTATGTCTTCAAAGATACAAGAAATCTTTATACCACTTACAGGCATCTAACATCAAAATAGTGATGCTTGGTGGTGTAAGTAACAAGGAAAATGATTTTGTGTTGTGTTTCTTATACCCTGTTCATAGAGAGTACTCCAGTCTAGTACAGTTTATGCAAAAAAAAGTATATCATTCACAGGAAAAATGTTTAGTTTGCTAGAAATTAGGAAATACTATTGCACTGTGTTAATAGGAAAATATTCAGCAAAAAATCTAGTTAAAACAAAGGTAAAAAAAAAAAAAGATTGAAAATGTTCAGCCTCACTACAATGGGGAAGCGGAACCTGAATCGACAGGGCGTTTATAAAACAATAAAGGTATAACTTGTCTATCCTTCCATAAACCTGGATTCAGAGTATCCTAATATCTTTTTTTTTCGTTTTCTTCTGAAAACTGCACTAAATCTAGGCGCTAAGTGATGAAAGTCAATCTCTCAAACATTTCCTACGTTAACACACACACACTTGCACACACACACACACACACACACACACACACACACACACACACACACACATATATATAGATATTTTCACTTATTTTACTTTGTCGCTGTCTCCCGCGTTAGCGAGGTAGCGCAAGGAAACAGACGAAAGAATGGCGTAACCCACCCAAATACACATGTATATACATACACGTCCACATACGCAAATATACATACCTATACATCTCAACGTATACATATACATATATACACATATACATATATACACATGTACATAATTCATACTGTCTGCCTTTATTCATTCCCATCGCCACCCCGCCACACATGAAATAACAACCCCCTCCCCCCGCATGTGCGCGAGGTAGCGCTAGGAAAAGACAACAAAGGCCACATTCGTTCACTCTCAGTCTCTAGCTGTCATGTAATAATGCACCGAAACCACAGCTCCCTTTCCACATCCAGGTCCCACAGAACTTTCCATGGTTTACCCCAGACGCTTCACATGCCCTGGTTCAATCCATTGAGAGCACGTCGACCACGGTATACCATATCGTTCCAATTCACTCTATTCCTTGCACGCCTTTCACCTTCCTGCTTGTTCAAGCTCCGATCACTCAAAATCTTTTCTACTCCATCTTTCCACCTCCAATTGGGTCTCCCACTTCTCCTCGTTCCCTCCACCTCCGACACATATATCCTCTTGGTCAATCTTTCCTCACTCATTCTCTCCACGTGACCAAACCATTTCAAAACACCCTCTTCTGCTTTCTTTTTATTACCACACATCTCTCTTACCCTATTATTACCTACTCGATCAAACCACCTCACACCACACATTGTCCTCAAACATCTCATTTCCAGCACATCCACTCTCCTCCGCACAACTCTATCTATAGCCCACGCCTCGCAACCATATAACATTGTTGGAACCACTATTCCTTCAAACATACCCATTTTTGCTTTCCGAGATAATGTTCTCGACTTCCACACATTCTTCAAGGCTCCCAGAATTTTCGCCCCCTCCCCCACCCTATGATCCACTTCCGCTTCCATGGTTCCATCCGCTGCCAGATCCACTCCCAGATATCTAAAACACTTCACTTCCTCCAGTTTTTCTCCATTCAAACTCACCTCCCAATTGACTTGACCCTCAACCCTACTGTACCTAATAACCTTGCTCTTATTCACATTTACTCTTAACTTTCTTCTTTCACACACTTTACCAAACTCAGTCACCAGATTCTGCAGTTTCTCACATGAATCAGCCACCAGCGCTGTATCATCAGCGAGCAACAACTGACTCACTTCCCAAGCTCTCTCATCCCCAACAGACTGCATACTTGCCCCTCTTTCCAAAACTCTTGCATTCACCTCCCTAACAACCCCATCCATAAACATATTAAACAACCATGGAGACATCACACACCCCTGCCGCAAACCAACATTCACTGAGAACCAATTACTTTCCTCTCTTCCTATACGTACACATGCCTTACATCCTCGATAAAAACTTTTCACTGCTTCTAACAACTTGCCTCCCTATCAACTCTATCATATGCCTTCTCCAGATCCATAAATGCTACATACAAATCCATTTGCTTTTCTAAGTATTTCTCACATACATTCTTCAAAGCAAACACCTGATCCACACATCCTCTACCACTTCTGAAACCACACTGCTCTTCCCCAATCTGATGCTCTGTACATGCCTTCACCCTCTCAATCAATACCCTCCCATATAATTTCCCAGGAATACTCAACAAACTTATACCTCTGTAATTTGAGAACTCACTTTTATCCCCTTTGCCTTTGTACAAAGGCTCTATGCAAGCATTCCGCCAATCCTCAGGCACCTCACCATGAATCATATATACATCAAATAACCTTACTAACCAGTCAACGATACAGTCACCCCCTTTTTTAATAAATTCCACTGCAATACCATCCAAACCTGCTGCCTTGCCGGCTTTCATCTTCCGCAAAGCTTATACTACCTCTTCTCTGTTTACCAAATCATTCTCCCTAACCCTCTCACTTTGCACACCACCTCGACCAAAACACCCTATATCTGCCACTCTATCATCAAACACATTCAACAAACATTCAAATACTCACTCCATCTCCTTCTCACATCACCACTACTTGTTATCACCTCCCCATTAGCCCCCTTCACTGAAGTTCCCATTTGTTCCCTTATCTTACGCACTTTATTTACCTCCTTCCAAAACATCTTTTTATTCTCTCTAAAATTTAATGATACTCTCTCACCCCAACTCTCATTTACCCTCTTTTTCACCTCTTGCACCTTTCTCTTGACCTCCTGCCTCTTTCTTTTATACATCTCCCACTCATTTGCATTATTTCCCAGCAAAAATCGTCCAAATGCCTCTCTCTTCTCTTTCACTAATAATCTTACTTCTTCATCCCACCACTCCTTCGTTCTCACCTTTTTCCGTTCTGTACTCAGTCTCTCCTGGTACTTCCTCACACAAGTCTCCTTCCCAAGCTCACTTACTCTCACCACTCTCTTCATCCCAACATTCTCTCTTCTTTTCTGAAAACCTCCACAAATCTTCACCTTCGCCTCCACAAGATAATGATCAGACATCCCTCCAGTTGCACCTATCAGCACATTAACATCCAACAGTCTCTCTTTCGCGCGCCTATCAATTATCACTTAATCCAATAACGCTCTCTGGCCATCTCTCCTACTAACATACGTATACTTATGCATATCTCTGTATTTAAACCAGGTATTCCCAATCACCAGTCCTTTTTCAGCACATAAATCGACAAGCTCTTCACGATTTCCATCTAAAACACTGAACACCCCATGTACACCAATTATTCCACATTACTCACCTTTGCATTCAAATCACCCATCACGATAACCCGGTCTCGTGCATCAAAATTGCTAACACACTTCCTCAGCTGCTCCCAAAACACTTGCCTCTCATGATCTTTCTTCTCATGCCCAGGTGCAGATGCACCAATAATCACTCATCTCTCTCCATCCAAGTCAATTGGGAGGTAAGTTTGAATGGAGAAAAACTGGAGGAAGTAAAGTGTTTTAGATATCTGGGAGTGGATCTGGCAGCGGATGGAACCATGGAAGCGGAAGTGGATCATAGGGTGGGGGAGGGGGCGAAAATTCTGGGAGCCTTGAAGAATGTGTGGAAGTCGAGAACATTATCTCTGAAAGCAAAAATGGGTATGTTTGAAGGAATAGTGGTTCCAACAATGTTACATGGTTGCGAGGCGTGGGCTATGGATAGAGTTGTGCGCAGGAGGATGGATGTGCTGGAAATGAGATGTTTGAGGACAATGTGTGGTGTGAGGTGGTTTGATCGAGTGAGTAACGTAAGGGTAAGAGAGATGTGTGGAAATAAAAAGAGCGTGGTTGAGAGAGCAGAAGAGGGTGTTTTGAAGTGGTTTGGGCACATGGAGAGAATGAGTGAGGAAAGATTGACCAAGAGGATATATGTGTCGGAGGTGGAGGGAACGAGGAGAAGAGGGAGACCAAATTGGAGGTGGAAAGATGGAGTGAAAAAGATTTTGTGTGATCGGGGCCTGAACATGCAGAAGGGTGAAAGGAGGGCAAGGAATAGAGTGAATTGGATCGATGTTGTATACCGGGGTTGACGTGCTGTCAGTGGATTGAATCAGGTCATGTGAAGCGTCTGGGGTAAACCATGGAAAGCTGTGTAGGTATGTATATTTGCGTGTGTGGAGGTGTATGTATATACATGTGTATGGGGGTGGGTTGGGCCATTTCTTTCGTCTGTTTCCTTGCGCTACCTCGCAAACGCGGGAGACAGCGACAAAGAAAAATATATATATATATATATGATCTTTCTTTCTCTCTCCATCCACACTATATATATATATATATATATATATATATATATATATATATATATATATATATATATATATATGGTCACAGCTTAAGCGTCGCGTCATGAGAAGAACCATCATAATGGAGTTGCACGGACTGTGATCCTTGCTGTGGTTACAAGAATGTTCTTCCGCCCTCCAGTGATGCTACTACGTTTGTGAATCAAGAACCATATATATATATATATATATATATATATATATATATATATATATATGGTGGGAGCATGTGATAGAGTGCAAGAAAGTAAACTCTAGATTGATATGGGTAAAACTTATCAGGTATACTCAACAAACTTATGCCTCTGTAGTGTGAAAACTTACTTTTATCCTCCTTGCCCTTATACAGTGGCATTATACATTCATTAAGTCAATCTTCAGGCACCTATCCATGATCCATGCATACATTGAAAATCCTTACCAACCAATCAACAGCACAGTCACAAACTTTCTTGATAGATTCAACTGCAATACCATTCACTCCAGTCGCCTTGACTCATTTCATCTTACGCAAGAGTCTCACCACCTCCTCTTTCTTCACCAAACCACAATCCATGACTCTATCACTTCGCATACCACCTCGAACCAGACGCCTAGCATCTACCACTCTATCATCAAAAAATTTAATACTCCTTCAAAATACTTATTCCATCTCCTTCTCCCTTCATCTCTACCTGTTATCACTTACCTTTTTGCTCCCTTCACCGAAATACCTAAATGTGCTTTGGTTTTTCTCACTTTATCAACCTCTTTGTAAAACTTTTTTTAATTCTGCCCCAAGGTTACTGATATTCGCACACCTCAACTCTCATTTGCCCTCTTTTTAAGTCCCTGCACCTTCCTCTCGACTTCCTCCTGCTTTCTTTTATACATGCCCCAGTCATTTGCACTTCTTCCCTTTAAGTGCCACCCAAGTGCTTCTCTTTTTCTTTCACTAACAACCTTATTTCTTCATCCCACCACTCACTACCCTTTCTACTCTGCCTGCCTACTACCTTTCGCATGTCAGATGCATTCCTTGCACATGCCAGCACTACTTTCCTAAGTACCTCTCATTCCTCACCCACTCCCCTTCCTCTATCTTGTCTCACCTTTTGCCATTCTACACTCAAACTATGCTGGTAGTTTTTTACAAAGTCTCTTTTTCAAGCTTACTTACTCTCACCAATCTTCTCCCCAACATCCTCTCTTCTTTTCTGAAAACTTCTACAAATCCTCACCTTCGCCTTCACATGATAGTGATCAGGCATTCCTCCAGCTGCCTTTCTCAGAACATCAACATCCGAAAGTCTCTCTTTTACAAATTTGTCAATTAAGATGTAATCCAGTTATGCACGCTGACCATCTCTCTCACTCACATACGTATACCTGTGTATGACCCTCTCTTGAAACCAGGTTACCCCAATCACCAAGCCTTTTTCATCACACGACACCACAAGCTCTCACCATTTCCATTCATAACGCTGAATACCCAAAGACTCCCCCCCCCCCACAATTATACCCCAAGCTGCCACATTACTCACCCTCGCACTTAAATCACCCATCACGAACACCAGGTCTCCTACATCAAAACTGCAGACACACTCACTCAACTGCCCCCACAACACTTGCCTCTTATGATCTTTCTTCTCACGGTCAGGTGCACAAGCGCTGATAATCACCCATGTAACGCCATCCACTTTCAGTTTTACCCACATCAATCTAAAAATTACTTCCTTACAGTCATCATATACTCCCACAACTCCTGCTTCAGAGGTAGTTCTACTCCTCCCTTAGCTCTTCTCCTCTCACCAACCCCTAACGTTACTCCCAAGACATTTCTAAACCACTCTTCCCCTTTACCTTTGAGCTTTGCTTCACACAGAGCTAGAACATCAAGGTTTCTCTCCTAGAACATCTAAAAATCCCAGCCTGAGCCTCCGAGGAGGATGAGCACTCCCCACTTGGCTCCTTCTTCGGTTTCTTCTTATATATAGATATATGAAGGATGACACGTACATACAAAAGGTTAAGAACTTGGGTAACACGAGTGTAGAACTCTCTCCCCATCACACACTAACAGTACTCACATGATCACAACCTTTAAATTTTTGATTCAGTTTGATGACCTCAACGTTACACAGTTCTTCGAAGGAATTAGTGACAGTGCAACCAGTGGCCATAACATAAAATATCAGCAAAAAATTTTTTTAATACCGTATAGAAGTTCTCTATTAGTACAAGAATGGCGTATGAATGATATAAACTGTGTTATGATATTGCTAATGTGGACAACAATCAGAAGTTTGAAAGTTACATGATTGTAGGAAAAGATCAAGAGATGGGGCTCCGCGAATGTAGAAATCCCTCCCCTGATAGTACAAGAAGTAATTAAAGACACACACACACACACACACACACACACACACACACACACACACACACACAAAGACACATGCAGAACCACACACACACACACACACACACACACATACACACACACACACACACACACACACACATGCGCATATATACGTACACAAGGATACAAAAACATACAGTATACGACTGCACATACAAAACACATGTATGCAATTGCACACACACACACACACACACACACACACACACACACACACACACACACCACACGCGTATATAATTGCAAGCGCACACGTAAAAAGACTTAAAGATATATATTCCGACAGAGCAACCGGGCAGCGTTTGAAAGGAACATGAAGGCCAGGAATGATCATATTAAGATAAGAAGGGAGGAACAAATGAAGTATGAAGAAAAATGCTGATCGTAAATCAAAGGATCACCTCACACACTTTCATAAATTGATCAACGGCAACAAAAAGAAAAGATCAAGTAGTTAACCGAAAGAACTCAGGAGGAAAAGTTATGACAAATGAGGATATATGAGAAGAGTTTAATGCCAAGTTCCAGAACGTATTCACATTGGAGGAATAGGAAATTCAGCATCAGTGGACTGAATGGGAGTAATAAGCATCTATTGTTGGGCAGGGAGAGAGAGAGAGAGAGAGAGAGAGAGAGAGAGAGAGAGAGAGAGAGAGAGAGAGAGAGAGAGAGAGTATTCTAAGAAGTCAAACAAAATTTGTCCATCGGTAAACTGTGAACCAGGAAAGATAATTTGAATCGAGGCCGCAGATCTGTGCACAGTTCTAAAGCTTAGCGAGTGACTGCTGTCGCTCAACCAGTTACAAGTCAAAGCAAAAACAAAACGTTCATAAACTCAAATCATCGAGACTATCTGGAAAAAGCAATCTTGTAAACAAGGTAACATAAGATCTACATTGTAGTGAGTGACTTAACGAAAGGCCGTAGTTGGTCCAGCAAACCTGAAAGCCTGTGAGACATATCCAGCGAGTGTAGTCCACCAGGCCAGAGATGAGAAGCATGGAGGATCTTTTCCATGGGGCTGAAGAAGACAACAGAAGTGCCAATTCAGATGAGTTGATGTTGCATGATGGTGTAATGAGTTTATAGATGGCCAGTGTAGGATCATGCATGGCATAAAGGGAGAGATTGTGCAAGATTGAACGTAGGAGTTATGTAAGATAAGGTAGGAAGTGAGATCATTATGGTATGAAAAAAAGCTTCACAAACGAAATCGGGACATGATAAGGGAAAAGAAAAATGCTGAAGAAAAAGAGGATGCTATATACCTGACGCCTTCAACGACTCTGGGCAGCTTGGTTTCTGATATTTCTCCTCACAGATGACTGATGAGGAGTTTGGATTCTAGGCTGGTGTCAGGTCAGATGGAGAAGGGTTAGCTGGGGAGGGATGCTACAGATGAGGGAAGTGTACCGAACTTGAGAAAGCAGACAACCCAGGCCAAGGGTAACATCTCTCCTTTTCAGGCTGAGGCTTTGTACTCAGGGGACACCAACTTAAACCACGAATGATGAATTCCTGCACACAGCCAGTAGGTGGATTGCGGCCCTCATGCTCTCCATACTTGAGGATCTGTACCAAAGCTCTTACCCCACGCACAACTTCACGCCGGTTGCTCCTTTCGGCCACAATTTAGTAAACGTCTCCACACAATGCGCTTCTTAATGCCCCGTCTCATGTCAGGGATGGCTCTAAGTATCTCTGCGACAGATATCCGGCTTATCAACTGTCGTAATCTGATCCCTTAACTTAATGCACTTTCCGGATGCAGCGCCCTTGTCTCCCTCCCCCTCCACGATACATATAACTTCGGTCTCTGTTCCCTCAAGGTATTCGTCATGTTACTACATCACGACTGTTGTATCGTCGATGGCAACTCTAGTTGAAAATTTTCGCCTTGTGATCCATATAGCTACAACCTAATATTTTCTTTAAAAGAATCTTTTTTTTTCGTCCTCAAGAGCTCCGAGGTAAATTTTTCTCCTCTTACCCGTATCGCTCTGTTTAGAAGACTGAATAAATGTAGGATAATCTATCATTAATCACTAATATAAAGTTCCATTCTATAGAAACTATTTTTCTAATATCTGCTAAAGATCCTTCTGGTATTGCTTCTTCCCTCCATAAATCTGTTGCTGAATCCACCCATTCATCAATCTCCCAGTGAAAATGTTTACCCTTGATACGGCTCTCTGCCTGATTTTGTTTACGTTGTTAATGTCTTCCTCTTCAGAGCAGATATTAAGTTGTGCAGAGGGAAAATGCATCTCTTTATTGCATACTAATCCCACATCAGGTGAGGATCTTCGGCAACTAACTTCTCAAAGCATTACAGGTAAATATCACTCACCATATCAATTCCTTATTTTTCACCTCTCAACCCGAACTCCTTTCTCTTAGCCTCACCGTTGATTATTCCTCTCTATTACAAAGATTATTTCGCTTCTTCTCTCGGGAGCTGTGTTGGCTGTTTGCATGCCTCTTCATCTGTCTGTGTCATTTATGGATCGCCCGAAGAGCCACGACATCCAAAGGAATACATAGTCTTTGTATTAATATTGTCGACCTGGGGAACGTCCAGCTCAATGGTTGTTTATTAAGATTCACAATAAAACTATGAATCTTTATATCACTGTGAAAAGAGGCAGGTAGATATTCACTTTGAAAAATGAGTGACACTTTTCGCCAGTAGGGCCAACCTTGATATGTGAGCATCAGTTCCCCTGATTGATGTCTTAGAAATAAATAGATAGCTAAATGATACATATATATATATATATATATATATATATATATATATATATATATATATATATATATATATATATATATATATATATATATATATATACATATATAAGTATTCTAACTTCCTAAAAGGGGAAACAGAAGGAGTCATGCGGGGAGTGCTCATCCTCCTCGAAGGCTCAGACTGGAGTGTCTAAATGTGTGTGGATGTAACCAAGATGAGAAAAAAGGAGAGATAGGTAGTATGTTTGAGGAAAGGAACCTGGATGTTTTGGCTCTGAGTGAAACGAACCTCAGTGTGAAGTGGAAGAGTGGTTTGGGAATGTTATAGGAGTAAAGTCAGGGGTTGGTGAGAGGACAAGAGCAAAGGAAGGAGTAGCATTACTCCTGAAACAGGAGTTGTGGGAGTATGAGACAGAGTGTAAAAAAGTAAACTCCAGATTGATAAGGGTAAAACTGAAAGTGGATGGAGAGAGATGGGTGATCATTGGTGCCTATGCACCTGGGCATGAGAAGAAAGATCATGAGAAGCAAGTGTTTTGGGAGCAGCTGAGTGAGTGTGTTAGCAGTTTTGATGCACGAGACCAGGTTTTTGTGATGGGTTATTTGAATGCAAAGGTGAGTAATGTGGCAGTTGAGGGAATAATTGGTGTACATGGGGTGTTCAGTGTTGTAAATGGAAATGGTGAAGAGCTTGTAGATTTGTGTGCTGAGAGAGACATACGTAAGTAGACGTATGTAAGTAGGAGAAAAGGCCAGAGAGCGTTATTAGATCACGTGTTAATTGATAGGCGCGAGAAAGAGAGACTTTTGGATGTTAATGTACTGAGAGGTGCAACTGGAGGGATGTCTGATCATTATCTTGTGGAGGCGAAGGTGAAGATTTGTAGAGGTTTTCAGAAAAGAAGAGAGAATGTTGGGGTAAAGAGAATGGTAAGAGTAAGTGAGCTTGGTAAGGAGACTTGTGTTAGGAAGTACCAAGAGAGACTGAGTGCAGGATGGAAAAAGGTGAGAGCAAAGGACGGAAGGGGAGTGGGGGAGGAATGGGATATATTTAGGTAAGCAGCGATGGCTTGTGCAAAAGACGCTTGTGGCATGAGAAAAGCGGGAGGTGGACAGCTTAGAAAGGGTAATGAGTGGTGGAATGAAGAAGTAAGATTATTGGTGAAAGAGAAGAGAGAGACACTTGGTCGATTTTTGTAAGGAAATAGTGCAAATGAGTGGGAGATGTATAAAAGAAAGAGGCAGAAGGTCAAGAGAAAAGTGCAAGAGGTGAAAAAGAGGGCAAATGAGAGTTGGGGTTAGAGAGTATCATTAAATTTTTGGGAGAATAAAAAGATTTTTTGGAAGGAGGTAAATAAAGTACGCAAGACAAGAGAACAAATGGGAATATCGGAGAAGGGAGCTAATGTGGAGGTAATGACAAGTAGTGGTGATGTGAGAAGGAGATGGAGTGAGTATTTTGAAGGTTTGTTGAATGTATTTTGATGATAGAGTGGCAGATATAGGGTGTTTTGGTCAAGGTGTGTGCGAAGTGAAAGGGTCAGGGAGAGTGGTTAGGTAAACGGAGAAGAGGTAGTGAAAGCTTTGTGGAAGATGAAAACCGGCAAGGGGGTGACTGTGTTGTTGACTGGTTGGTGAGGATATTCACTGTATGCATGGCTCATGGTGAAGCGCCTGAGTATTGGCGGAATGCATGCATAGTGCCATTGTACAAAGGCAAAGGAGATAAAGGTGAGTGTTCAAATGACAGAGGTATAAGTTTGCTGAGTATTCCTGGAAAATTACATGGGAGGGTATTGATTGAGAAGGTGAAGGCATGTACAGAGCATCAGATTGGGAAAGAGCAGTGTGGTTTCAGAAGTGGTAGAGGATATGTGGATCAGGTGTTTGCTTTGAAGAATGTATGTAAGAAATACTTAGAATAACAAATAGATTTATATGTAGCATTTATGGATCTGGAGAAGGCATATGATAGAGTTGATGGAGATGCTCTGTGGAAGGTATTAAGAGTATATGGTGTGGGTGGCAACTTGCTAGAAGCAGTGAAAAGTTTTTATCGAGGATGTAAGGCATGTGTACGAGTAGGAAGAGAGGAATGTGATTGGTTCTCAGTGAATGTCGGTTTGTGGCAGGGGTGTGTGATGTCTTCATAGTTGTTTAATTTGTTTATAGAAGGGGTTGTTAAGGAGGTGAATGCAAGAGTTTTAGAGAGAAAGAGCAAGTATGCAGTCTGTTGTGGATGAGAGAGCTTGGGAATGAGTCAGTTGTTGTTCGCTGATAATACAGCGCTGGTGGCTGATTCGGGTGAGAAACTGCAGAAGCTAGCGACTGAGTTTCGTAAAGTGTGTGAAAGAAGAAAGCTCAGAGTAAATGTCAATAAGAGCAAGGTTATTAGGTACTGCAGGGTTGTGGGACAAGTCAATCGGGAGGTAAGTTTGAATGGAGAAAAACTGGAGGAAGTGAAGTGTTATAGATATCTGGTAGTGGATTTAATAGCGGATGGAACCATGGAAGCGGAAGTGAGTCACAGGGTGTGGGAGGGGGCAAAGGTTCTGGGAGCGTTGAAGAATGTGTGGAAGGCGAGAACATTATCTCGGAAAGCAAAAGTGGGTATGTTTGAAGGAATAGTGGTTGCAACGATGTTATATGGCTGCGAGGCGTGGGCTATAGATAGGGTTGTGCGGAGGAGGGTGGATGTGTTGGAAATGAGATGTTTGAGGACAGTATGTGGTGTGAGGTGGTTTGATCGAGTAAGTAATGAAAGGGTAAGAGAGATGTGTGGTAACAAAAAGAGTATGGTTGAGAGAGCAGAAGAGGGTGTATTAAAATGGTTTGGTCACATGGAGAGAATGAGTGAGAAAAGATTGACAAAGAGGATATATGTGTCAGAGTGGATGGAACGAGGAGAAGTGAGGGAACAAATTGGAGGTGGTAGGATGGAGTGAAAAAGATTTTGAGCAATCGAGGGCTGAACATACAGGAGGGTGAAAGGCGTGCAAGGAATAGAGTGAATTGGAACGATGTGGTATACCTGGGTCGACGTGCTGTCAATGGATTGAACCAGGGCATGTGAAGTGTCTAGGGTAAACGATGGAAAGTTTTGTGGGGCCTGGATGTGGAAAGGGAGCTGTGGTTTCGGTGCATTGATAGCTAGAGACTGAGTGTGAATGAATGTGGCCTTTGTTGTCTTGCTCGCGCTACCTCACGCGCGTGCGGGGCTAAGGGGGATGGGAGTGCCATTTCATGTGGCGGGGTGGCGACGGGAATGGCTGAGGGCAGCAAGGATAAATATGCACATGTGTATATATGTATTTGTCTGTGTATGTATATCTATATATACATTGAAATGTACAGGTATGTATATGTGCATGTGGGCATGTATGTATATACACCTCTATGTGGGTGGGTTGGGCCATTCTTCTGTTTCCTTGCGCTACCTCCCTAACGAGTGAGACAGAAACGAAGTATATATATATATATATATATATATATATATATATATATATATATATATATATATATATAGATGATTGCACTTGTCCGCGATGATAGTATGAGGGTGAAATCGCACTTCAGTGGGAGTTCATACAATTTTATTTAACATGTAATTTTTCTATACATGTGGCACGACATGTTTCGTGAGGATAATCCACCTCATCAGATGCCAGTTCTTAACAAAATTATCTAAATCCCAACATCACACCTGATTCCCGCCGCCCAACACCAGTCTTTCTAGGCTTGGCCTAGAAAGACTGGTGTTGGGCGGCGGGAATCAGGTGTGATTTAGGGATTAAATAATTTTGTTAAGTACTGGCATCTGATGAGGTGGATTATCCTCACGAAACATGTCGTGCCACATGTATAGAAAAATTACATGTTGAATAATATTGTATGATTTCCTACCGAAGTGCGATTTCACCATATATATATATATATATATATATATATATATATCTGTTTAGATAGGGTAGTGAGTGGTGGGATGAAGAAGTAAGAGTATTAGTGAAAGAGAAGAGAGAGGCATTTGGACGATTTTTGCAGGGAAAAAATGCAATTGAGTGGGAGAAGTATAAAAGAAAGAGACAGGAGGTCAAGAGAAAGGTGCAAGAGGTGAAAAAAAGGGCAAATGAGAGTTGGGGTGAGAGACTATCAGTAAATTTTAGGGAGAATAAAAAGATGTTCTGGAAGGAGGTAAATAGGGTGCGTAAGACAAGGGAGCAAATGGGAACTTCAGTGAAGAGCGTAAATGGGGAGGTGAAAACAAGTAGTGGTGATGTGAGAAGGAGATGGAATGAGTATTTTGAAGGTTTGTTGAATGTGTCTGATGACAGAGTGGCAGATATAGGGTGTTTGGGTCGAGGTGGTGTGCAAAGTGAGAGGGTTAGGGAAAATGATTTGGTAAACAGAGAAGAGGTAGTAAAAGCTTTGCGGAAGATGAAAGCCGGCAAGGCAGCAGGTTTGGATGGTATTGCAGTGGAATTTATTAAAAAAGGGGGTGACTGTATTGTTGACTGGTTGGTAAGGTTATTTAATGTATGTATGACTCATGGTGAGGTGCCTGAGGATTGGCGGAATGCGTGTATAGTGCCATTGTACAAAGGCAAAGGGGATAAGAGTGAGTGCTCAAATTACAGAGGTATAAGTTTGTTGAGTATTCCTGGTAAATTATATGGGAGGGTATTGATTGAGAGGGTGAAGGCAGGTACAGAGCATCAGATTGGGGAAGAGCAGTGTGGTTTCAGAAGTGGTAGAGGATGTGTGGATCAGGTGTTTGCTTTGAAGAATGTATGTGAGAAATACTTAGAAAAGCAAATGGATTTGTATGTAGCATTTATGGATCTGGAGAAGGCATATGATAGAGTTGATAGAGATGCTCTGTGGAAGGTATTAAGAATATATGGTGTGGGAGGCAAGTTGTTAGAAGCAGTGAAAAGTTTTTATCGAGGATGTAAGGCATGTGTACGTGTAGGAAGAGAGGAAAGTGATTGGTTCTCAGTGAATGTAGGTTTGCGGCAGGGGTGTGTGATGTCTCCATGGTTGTTTAATTTGTTTATGGATGGGGTTGTTAGGGAGGTAAATGCAAGAGTCTTGGAAAGAGGGGCAAGTATGAAGTCTGTTGGGGATGAGAGAGCTTGGGAAGTGAGTCAGTTGTTGTTCGCTGATGATACAGCGCTGGTGGCGGATTCATGTGAGAAACTGCAGAAGCTGGTGACTGAGTTTGGTAAAGTGTGTGGAAGAAGAAAGTTAAGAGTAAATGTGAATAAGAGCAAGGTTATTAGGTACAGTAGGGTTGAGGGTCAAGTCAATTGGGAGGTGAGTTTGAATGGAGAAAAACTGGAGGAAGTGAAGTGTTTTAGATATCTGGGAGTGGATCTGTCAGCGGATGGAACCATGGAAGCGGAAGTGGATCATAGGGTGGGGGAGGGGGCGAAAATTTTGGGAGCCTTGAAAAATGTGTGGAAGTCGAGAACATTATCTCGGAAAGCAAAAATGGGTATGTTTGAAGGAATAGTGGTTCCAACAATGTTGTATGGTTGCGAGGCGTGGGCTATGGATAGAGTTGTGCGCAGGAGGATGGATGTGCTGGAAATGAGATGTTTGAGGACAATGTGTGGTGTGAGGTGGTTTGATCGAGTAAGTAACGTAAGGGTAAGAGAGATGTGTGGAAATAAAAAGAGCGTGGTTGAGAGAGCAGAAGAGGGTGTTTTGAAATGGTTTGGGCACATGGAGAGAATGAGTGAGGAAAGATTGACCAAGAGGATATATGTGTCGGAGGTGGAGGGAACGAGGAGAAGAGGGAGACCAAATTGGAGGTGGAAAGATGGAGTGAAAAGGATTTTGTGTGATCGGGGCCTGAACATGCAGGAGGGTGAAAGGAGGGCAAGGAATAGAGTGAATTGGAGCGATGTGGTATACAGGGGTTGACGTGCTGTCAGTGGATTGAATCAAGGCATGTGAAGCGTCCGGGGTAAACCATGGAAAGCTGTGTAGGTATGTATATTTGCGTGTGTGGACGTGTGTATGTACATGTGTATGGGGGGGGGTTGGGGCATTTCTTTCGTCTGTTTCCTTGCGCTACCTCGCAACCGCGGGAGACAGCGACGAGGTATAAAAAAAAAAAAGAAAAAAAAAAAAAATATATATATATATATATATATATATATATATATATATATATATATATATATCACTATAAACCCGATAAAACTCGTGCATCACTCTGTTACCACTGGTGACAGAATAAAATGAACGTAAAATCCGGCGCTAACACATGCATCAAATGATCCGTGCCTGAATGTGTTGTGGGTTTGGAACCAGAATGCGTGTTAAACCCATTTTCTGTGAACTAGCTTTCCACGCTACTCACTCAAATGAATATACATTTCCAATATCAAGTTTCAAACATGAAAAAAAGTAGCCAGTGTGGGAGTGCTGACCAAAACACTCGTCAAAAATCCGTAACATCACAAAAAGTTCAACTTTAAAATTTCGTATACGTCAGATTTATGAAGATAGCAAAATGTGTGTGTGTGTGTGTGTGTGGGACGGATAATATGGGGTTGGGGGGAAACGTGTTTGAAAGATGGCCTCCCATCACCCAGGGGCGTCAAACCTTTCAGTAAAAAGCCTCTATATCTCTCTGGTTAATAGCCCTTCAGGCGGAGGGCCGTGCACACCCTCGCCTGAAAGCTTTTGATGCCCAAAGCTGTTTGCCTAAACTATTTTTTTTTCCTCGGTATTTCATGCGTTCCTGCGCCCTCCCGCGTGCTGGTGGGGGTGACCAGGTCGTCAGCGTTTGCTTGACTATTAACGTTTAGGGCATTTATACCAATGGCTCTTTCCTGCATATACCTTGTGCATACAATGCCAGAGGCTTCGGTATTTACGTCAATGGTCCTGAAATATACACAACTTGAGTTAGCGTTGTCAATGATATTTCATCTAAGTTGATTTCGACACAAGTACACTTCAGTAATACTCAAATGATCTCTTCTATTGCCGCTTTTCAGTAAGTTCAACACGATGATTCATTACTCTACTTCAGGCAAACGACATTATACGATATGATGCCGGGACTGGCGTTACTTCACAGAGTAAATCACCCAAAGAACCTGGATGGCAATTTTCACAACATCCCAGTGCCATCCTGAGATCCACGACTCTAACACTTGACAAGTTTATTGAGTCCATGAGTGCGAGTGTGAGTGTGAGTGTGAGTGAGTGTGATTGAGGATGGTGAAGTCACGAAGCCGTCGAAGTCTGCAAATACAACCCACCTAAGTCACTAGATGGCAAGTCTTTAAAATTTTTTAATGACTCATACCATTTCATTGCTTACACACTCATACTTATACCTTAGTACTTTATATATAAGTCTAACTACTAAGATCTCATGTTTCCATCTAACGAATCATCTGACAATGGCGTAATATGAGAAACATAAAATCGGTGGCGTATGTGAGAACTTAAGTTTGGATCTAAACTTGTAAGTATCTGTATTCCAGAGTCAACAAAGCTCAGGTATACTGGAGCGTATGCGATGTGGAGAATTATCTTAAATACCTGAGGGAGATTTAGGTATTCAGACGTATTCAGGCGGTAGCTATAACTTGAAACTTGACAGCCTTAATGACCCTGGCAGTCGAGGGGTCAAAAGCTTAAATAACCAACTAACTAATAGCTTGACACGTGGCGCCCATTATGGCCAATCCCTACATATCAGATACCAGAACCATGTAAGGCCTCAGCCATCCAATATGACTTATCTATCAATGAAATAACTGTATTAATAAAGATGATCATTGTCTATCAGATATTATGATCATTAAATTCTAACTGTTATAGCGTCCTGACATGATTCAAACATCTCTGACCCCAGGACTCCTAGTAGCACATTCCTTTTCAGTGAACACTCGTTACTTCCTCCCACCTCATTGGACCATCCCTCTACCTCTTGTAGCTCATGATTCACCCTGTTCTCCTCTACTTCATAATCCTCAGTGTGTTGGAAGCTGCGTCACATGACCTCCCTTAAAGTCCCTGGTAACCTCGAGTAAACCCAGCCAAACCCACCCACCCCCAACCATCCTACAGTTTTCGTTAATCATTACACCGGCCACGATTAACGTCACGAGAACAGTTGCGTCACTTAGACTAACATACACCGCGAATTGAATCAGCTTCATGGGGAATCACTTATGCAAATGAAGGTGTCGTACAGGCAGAGAGGAGTAGAAGACATTGATGCAGGAGCGGGTGAGGGAGAGAGAGAGGGCTGTTCCTGCCACAAGAAACTCCTCCAGTGGTATGACCTACCAACACACGGAGGACATCTCACACCTCAGTCGTGTGACTGCACGACAAAGCAAATCATCATGTAACAGTACTAAACGGCCCGTGTGGGGTTCGAACCTATGAGTCACATGATTTCTATGGTGGAATTATGACACAGGTAAGATGAAGCCAGTGGGATGAACTTGGTATAAAACAAAGTTCCTCGTATTTCACATCCTCCCTCGCCAACCGAAAGGCCAAATAGTGCGAACCCTCGAGAACCTTAGCACCCCTTGATAGTAAAGTGAAATTCGCAGGTCATTCGTTAAGGATCTCTTTCTTGTGTTACAAGCTTACGACATGAAAGTAATAGCCATTAGATCTGGAAACAGTGGCGTTAGTTTCTTTTTTTCTCTTTTTGTCGCTGTCAGCGGTTAATTTATGTGCTGGCCACGTTCATCCAGTGAACGGTAGGGCAAAAGGATTACAAAGATTACAAAGGGTCTGTGTCAGACCCCCAAGTGGGCACATAAGTACGAGGTTCATTTCCTGGCCAACGTATCTGGTATGTCATGGAGGATGTCATGCTACTCCCTCTTATCACGGTAACTTCAGTGTTAGCACATGCTAGGTTAGCAGTGAGAAGCTAAATTGTAGCTAAAAGAGTAGGTTGCTACAATTTCGCGCTTGGGTGTTATTTTATTATTCATTACGCCATTAGCCTGGACTTTAGCAATCTAAGTAGCTTTATTTTTGACTGCAGAAGACAAACATTTACTATTTTGGGAGAGTGATAGACTTTTCAGGCTTATGGATTTTCCTGTATTGATTATTGGTTAGTTGGCTGTTTGGGCCCTGGCCTATCACCAGCCAGGGTTATTAAGGCCGTCAATGTCAGGTTGCTACATCCACCAACCGAAAATAATCATTAACACCTGCCTCAGGTGTTGAAGATGATTCTAAGACAACGTACATTCTATGTACGTATGTGGTCCGTGCACCACGTACACTCTATGTACGTATGTTGTCTGTGCACCACGTACACTTTATGTACGTATGTGGTCCGTGCATCACCTACACTCTATATACGTATGTGGTCCGTGCACCACGTACACTCTATGTGCGTATGTGGTCCGTGCATCACGTACACTCTATGTACATATGTGGTCCGTGCATCACGTACACTCTATGTACGTATGTGGTCCGTGCACTGTTAGAGAAAAAGAATATTCACATTCACATGAATTGAGCATCAATCTTAGAATTTCAAACGTATGTATTTTCTTTTTATTTGATGCATCCTTTTAATTCTAATGCGCTGATACATTACCTTTTATGCTGATTGATATTTCATCAACATATGTATCTATTCCTTCAGTCTCTTTGTATGTCACTGTGTACATTTAAAACTGTTGCGCTTTTAATTCTAGGTCACTGAATTTGAATATCTGCTGAAGAGTAGACACGACACTAATGTAAAACAGTAATGATATAAGAACTGAAGTGCGACACAAAAGGATGCAACAGGAACTGCGAATATATGGAAAAATGATAAGGTTATTCGGATATTAGGATTCATTAATAGGACTGTCAGCAACAAGACTCCTAGAGTATCATCGCAACTTTATCTTGCGTTGGTGAGACCACATTTGGATTATGCGGTACAGTTTTGAGCTCCATACTATGCAGTTGATATAGATCGTTCAAAGAGAGTACAAAGGTGAATGACAAGAATGATTCCAGGAGTTAGAGCCCTCACTTCTGAAGAAAGGTTAAAAAGACTAATTACAGTCGCTTAAGAAGAGGGCTAGAGGGGTATATGATTAAAGTTTTTGAATGGTTGAAAGGCATTAATAAAGGTAACATGAATAAAGTTCTTAGAATGGCGCCACCGGATAGGACAAGTAATAATGAATTTGAATTGGAAAAAATAGATTCAGGTTGGATATTGGTTAGGGAATAGGGTAGTAGATTTATGGAACAAGCTGCCAAGCACAGTAGTGGAAGCTAGGTGGCTCTTTAGGTAGCTTTAAACGAAGGTTGGATGTGTTTATGGGTTCAGGCGGTTGGTTGTAGGGTGGACAGACTCAGGACCTGCATAGCATGGACCAATAGGCCTCTTGCAGTGTTCTCACTTCTGATGTTCTTATGTTGTATCATATCACTAATACGGCTTCCGCAGTGCAAGATCTACTGGTGATATGTGAGACACACCTCTGGTCCTCCTCTCAAGGATTTTGATGAATGTTTATTCGTGGTCCTTAGACATCTCCAAAGCATTTGACAGTCTGTGGAAAAGAAATCTTTGCATTCTATACTTCTTTTCTTTGTTTTTTCTGCTTCTCTTTGTTTTGTGATACACAGCTTCCTCTCGTCAGCCGATTGCAGTAGTCGTTGATGAAGCAACTTCCTACTCACTCCCTTCCTGTCTACGGTGGTGTCCCGATGAACTCTCTCCTAGCATCCATTGTCTTTCTTCCCTCCATAAAGCGTTTTCTAAAATCTAACCCTATTCACTCTTCCGCTCAAGATCCTGCTCTAGATGCTTTAGCTCACTTTCCTCTCTTCTTCACTCTGATGCCCATACTCTTTCTTGTACTGAACATATCCTCTCGAGTTCGGACTTTCGCTGCATCTCGAAATGAAGAAGTACTAACTTAGCTAAATCCGGTAATGCAAAAAGCACAGTTTCCACTGATTCACCTCTTAGCTAGACAGGAATCAAAATCCATCCATCTCATCAATTCTCCAGTTATTACATCTCTTCAACCATCCCTCTACGTCCACTGAGACTTGTTGGATCTGTGACACGCTTCTGGATAAGGCTACCCATAGTATCTGGAGGAGACCAGCTACACATGAACTGCCTGTTATGCTTCATCTTTTTCTCTTTGAAAAGCAAAGCTGGTGAAGTATTTTCCCCTCTCGTCTTTTCTGTAACCTTTCTATCTTTAAGAGTTAGGTCTCCATACACCTGAGGGTCTCATAATATTTTGTGTAATCTCATGATTTCCTTTTCTTTTTATCCCAGGTAGCCGTGACTGGGACATATTTTCGTTCATGCCAAGTCGGTTACCATATAAAAAAAATGAATGATAGGAAACGCAGTTATTGAGAAAAAGCTGAAAAAGTACAAGCACTCACTAATATACGTAAGAAAAAGTATGATATGAGGAATATAACACATTATGACATGTCTGCCATCTATTCTGCTGTTTGCTGTCGACCTCCGTTACAACATAATGAACGTGGGAGCAAACGTATCTAAGTGGACCCTCCTGGCTCATCATCGTACCAGAGCTCACAAGATTATGAACACAGGGGACTGTTAACCTTTACGAAGCTCGGGCAATAACATAACAATATATATATATATATATATATATATATATATATATATATATATATATATATATATATATATATATACATATATATATATATATATATATATATATATATATATATATATATATATATATATATATATATATTCATATTATTTATTATACTTTATCGCTGTCTCTCGCGTTAGCGAGGTAGAGCAAGGAAACAAACGAAAGAATGGCCCAACCCACCCACATACACATGTATATACATACACGTCCACACACGCACATATACATACCTATACATTTCAAATGTATACATATAGAAACACATACACAGACATATACATATGTACGCATGTACATAATTCATACTGTCTGCCTTTGGTCATTCCCGTCGCCACCCCGCCACACATGAAATGACACCCCCCCTCCCCCCCGCACGCGCGCGAGGTAGTGCTAGGAAAGGACAAGAAAGGCTACATTCGTTCACACTCAGTCTCTAGCTGTCATGTATAACGCACTGAAACGACAGCTCCCTTTTCACAACCAGGCCCCACAAAACTTTCCATGGTTTACCCCAGACGCTTCACATGCCCTGGTTCAATCTAATGACAGCACGTCGACCCCGTATACCACATCGTTCCAGTTCACTCTATTCCTTGCACATCTTTCACCCTCCTGCATGTTCAGGCTCCGATCGCTCAAAATCTTTTTCACTTCATCCTTCCACCTCTAATTTGGTCTCCCACTTCTCTCGTTCCCACCACCTCTGATACATATATACTCTTTGTCAATCTTTCCTCACCCATTCTCTCTATGTGACAAAACCATTCAGTACACCCTATTCTTTCAACCACACTCTTTTTATAACCACAAATCTCTCTTACTCTTTCATTATTTACTGGATCAAACCACCTCACACCACATATTGACCTCAAACATCTCATTTCCAATACATCCACCCTCCTCTGCACAACCCTATCTATAGCCCCCGCCTCGCATCCATATAACATTGTTGGAACCACTATTCCTTCAAACATACCCATTTTCGCTTTCCGAGATAATGTTCTCGCCTTCCACACATTCTTCAACGCTCCCAGAACTTTCGCCCCCTCCCCCACCCTGTGACTCACTTCCGCTTCCATGGTTCCATCCGTTGCCAAATCCACTCCCAGATATCTAAAACACTTCACTTCCTCAGTTTTTCTCCATTCAAACTTACCTCCCAATTGACTTGTCCCTCAACCCTACTGTAAGTAATAACCTTGCTCTTATTCACATTTACTCTCAGCTTTCTTCTTTCACACACTTTACTAAACTCAGTCACCAGCTTCTGCAGTTTCTCACCCGAATCAGCCACCAGCAGCGTATCATCAGCGAACAACAACTGACTCACTTCCCAAGAACTCTCATCCACAACAGACTGCATACTTGCCCCTCTTTCCAAAACTCTTGCATTCACCTCCCTAACAATCCCATCCATAAACAAATTAAACAACCATGGAGACATCATGCACCCCCGGCGAAAACCGACATTCAATGTAAACCTATCACTTTCCTCTCTTCCTACTCGTACACATGCCTCACATCCTCGATAAAACCTTTTCACTGCTTCTAGCAACTTGCCTCCCACACCACTTACTCTTAATACCTTCCACAGAGCATCTCTATCAACTCTATCATATGCCTTCTCCAAATCCATAAATGCTACATACAAATCCATTTGTTTTTCAAAGTATTTCTCACATAGATTCTTCAAAGCAAACACCTGATCCACACATCCTCTACCACTTCTGAAACCACACTGCTCTTCCCAATTCTGATGCTCTGTACATGCATAGACTCTCTCGATCAATATCCTCCCATATAATTTCTCAGGACTACTCAACAAACTTATACCTCTGTAATTTGAACACACACCTTTATCCCCTTTGCCTTTGTACAATGGTACTATGTACGCATTCCGCCAATCCTCAGGCACTTCACCATGAGCCATACATACATACATTTAATATCCTCACCAACCAGTCAACAACACAGTCACCCCCTTTTTGAATAAATTCCACTGCAATACCATCCAAACCCATCGCCTTGCCGGCTTTCATCTTCCGCAAAGCTTTCACTACCTCCTCTCTGTTTACCAAATCATTCTCCCTGATCCTCTCACTTCGCACACCACGTCGACCAAAACATCGTATATCTGCCACTCTATCATCTAATATTCAAGAAACCCTCAAAATACTTACTTCATCTCCTTCTCACATCACCACTACTTGCTATTTCCTTCTCATTAGCCCCCTTCACCGATTTTCCCTATTTGTTCTCTTGTCTTACGCACTTTATTTACCTCCTTCCAAAACATCTTTTTATTCTCCCTAAAGTTTAATGATACTCTCTCACCCCAACTCTCATGTGCCCTCTTCTTCACCTCTTGCACCTTTCTCTTGACCTCCTGCCTCTTTCTTTTATATATCTCCCGGTCATTTGCCCTATTTCCCTGCAAACATCGTCCAAATGACTATCTTTTCTCTTTCACTAATAATCTTACTTCTTTATCCCACCACTCATTACCCTTTCTAATCTGCCCACCTCCCACGCTTCTCATGCCACAAGCATCCTTTGTGCAAGCCATTACTGCTTCATTAAATACACCTCATTGCTCCCCCACTCCCTTTACGTTCTTTGCCCTCATCTTTTTCCATTCTGCACTTAGTCTCTCCTGGTACTTCCTCACACAAGTCTCCTTCCCAAGCTCACTTACTCTCACCACTCTCTTTACCCCAACATTCTCTCTATTTTTCTGAAAACCTGTGCAAATCTTCACCTTCGTCTACACAAGATAATGATCAGACATCCCTCTAGTTGCACCTCTCATCACATCAACATCCAAAGGTCTCTCACGCGACTATCAATTACCACGTAATCCAATAACGGTCTCTGGCCATCTCTTCTACTTGCATATGTATACTTATGTATATCTCTCTTTTTAAACCAGTTTTCCCAATCACCAGTCCTTTTTCAGCACACAAATCTACAAGCTCTTCACAGTTTCTATTTACAACACTTAATACCCCATGTACACCAATTATTCCCTCAACTGCCACTTTACTCACCTTTGCATTCAAATCACCCATCACTATAATCCGGTCTCGTGCATCAAGACTGAGAACACACTCACTCAGCTGCTGTCACAAACACTTATCTCTCATGATCTTTCGTCTCATGCTCAGGTGCATAGATACCAATATTCATTCATCTCTCCCAATCTACTTTCAGTTTTACCCATAACAATATAGTTCACTTTCTTACACTCTATCACATACTCCCACAACTCCTGCTTCAGGATTAGTGCTACTCTTTCCTTTGCTCTTGTCCTCTCACTAACCCCTGACTTTACTCCCAAAACATTCCCAAACCACTCTTCTCCTTTACCCTTGAGTTGCGTGTCACTCAGAGCCAAAACATCCAGGTTTCTTTCCTCATACATACTACCTATCTCCCCTTTTTTCTCATTTTATTTTTTACATCCACAAACATTTAGACACTCCAATCTGAGCCTTCGAGGAGGATGAGCACTCCCCGCGTGACTCCTTCTTCTGTTTCCCCTTTTAAAAAGTTAAAATACAAAGAGAGGGGGGCTTCACTTTTAGTCGCCTTCTACGACACGTGGGGAATGCGTGGAAGTATTCTTTCTCCCCTATCCCCAGATAATATATATATATATATATATATATATATATATATATATATATATATATATATATATATATATATATATGTGCAAGAAGTGAAAAAGAGGGCAAATGAGAGTTGGGGTGAGAGAGTATCATTAAATATTAGGGAGAATAAAAAGATGTTTTGGAAGGAGGTAAATAAAGTGCGTTAGACAAATGAACAAAAGGGAACATCAGTGAAGGAGCTAATGGGGAGGTGATAACAAGTAGTGGTGATGTGAGAAGGTGGAGTGAGTATTTTGAAGGTTTGTTGAATGTGTTTGATGATAGAGTGGCAGATATAGGGTGTTTTGGTCGAGGTGGTGTGAAACGTGAGAGGGTTACTGAGAATGATTTGGTAAATAGAGAAGAGGTAGTAAAATCTTTGCGGAAGATGAAAGCTGGCAAGGCAGCGGGTTTGGATGGTATTGCAGTGGAATTCATCAAAAAAGGGAGTGACTGTATTGTTGGCTGGTTGGTAAGGTTATTTAATGTATGTATGACTCATGGTGAGGTGCTTAGGATTGGCGGAATACTTGCATAGTGCCATTATACAAAGGCAAAGGGGATAAAAGTGAGTGCTCAAATTACAGAGGTATAAGTTTGTTGAGTATTATGGGATATTATGTAGGAGAGTATTGACTGAGAGGGTGAAGGCATGTACAGAGCATCAGATTGGGGAAGAGCAGTGTGGTTTCAGAAGTGGTAGAGGATGTGTGGATCAGGTGTTTGCTTTGAAGAATGTATGTGGGAAATACTTAGAAAAGCAAATGGATTTGTATGTAGCATTTATGGATCTGGAGAAGGTATATGATAGAGTTGATAGAGGTGCTTTGTGGAAGGTATTAAGAATATATGGTGTGGGAGGCAAGTTGTTAGAAGCAGTGAAAAGGTTTTATCGAGGATGTAAGGCATGTGTATGTGTAGGGAGAGAGGAAAGTGATTGGTTCTCATTGAATGTTGGTTTGCGGCAGGGGTGTGTGATGTCTCCATGGTTGTTTAATTTGTTTATGGATGGGACTGTTAGGGAGGTAAATGGAAGAGTTTTGGAAAGAGGGGCAAGTATGTAGTCTGTTATGGATGTGAGAGCTTGGGAAGTGAGTCAGTTGTTGTTCGCTGATGATACACCGCTAGTGGCTGATTCGGGTGAGAAACTGCAGAAGCTGGTGACTGAGTTTGGTAAAGTGTGTGAAAGAATAATGCTGAGAGTGAATGTGAATAAGAGCAAGGTTAATAGGTACAGTAGGGTTGAGGGACAAGTCAACTGGGAGATAAGTTTGAATGGAGAAAAACTGGGGGAAGTGAAGTGTTTTAGATATCAGGGAGTGGATTTGGCAGCGAATGGAACCATGGAAGCAGAAGTGAATCATAGGGTGGGGGAGGGGGCGAAAGTTCTAGAAGCGTTGAAAAATGTGTGGAAGTCCAGAACGTTATCTTGGAAAGCAAAAATGGGTATGTTTGAAGGAATAGTGGTTCCAACAATGTTATATGGATGCGAGGCGTGGGCTACAGATAGAGGTGTTCGGGGGATGGTGGATGTGCTGGAAATGAGATGTTTGAGGACAATATGTGGTGTGAGGTAGTTTGATCGAGTAAGTAATGAAAGAGTAAGAGAGATGTGTGGTAATAGAAAGAGTGTTGTTGAGAAAGCAGAAGAGGGTGTTTTGAAATGGTTTGGTCACATGGAGAGAATGAGTGAGGACAGATTAACCAAGAGGATATATGTGTCAGAGGTGGAGGGAACGAGAAGTGGGAGACCAAATTGGAGGTGGAAAGATGGAGTGAAAAAGATTTTGAGCGATCGGGGCCTGAACATGCAGGAGGGTGAAAGGCGTGCAGGGAATAGAGTGAATTGGAACGATATGGTATACCGGGGTCGACGTGCTGTCAGTGGATTGGACCAGGGCATGTGAAGCGTCTGGGGTAAACCATGGAAAGTTGTGTGGGGCCTGGATGTGGAAAGGGAGCTGTGGTTTTCAGTGCATTATACATTACAGCTAGAGACTGAGTGTGAACGAATGTAGCTTTTGTTGTCTTTTCTTAGGGCTACCTCGCGCACTTGCGGGGGAACTGTGTTATCCTTTAATGTGTGGCGGGTTGGCGACGGGAATGAATAAGGGCAGACAGTATGAATCATATACATGTGTATATATGGTTATATCTGTGTGTGTATATATATGTATACGTTGAGATGTATAGATATGTGTATGTGCGCGTGTGGACGTGTATGTATATACATGTGTATGTGGGTGGGTTGGGCCATTCTTTCGTCAGTTTCCTTGCGCTACTTCGCTAACGCGGGAGACAGCGACTAAGTATAATGAATTAATATATATATATATATATATATATATATATATATATATATATATACCAAAGATGAATCATTACGAAAACTCATGCGTTTCATACAGAAATGGAAACACTTTGAAGAGGCATACGAGCATAACATAGATATAAATGTTATCCACAAATTGACTTCAAGAATGGTTTGGACAGAACCAAACAATGAAATGCGTTATCTGTCGTTTAAGTAGTTTCCTGATGTGAAAAAAAGCCATAAACACGTGTAGTAATACGAAGCTGAGACGCTATGGACACCTTCCTCTGTCGGTTTAGACATTAGGTAACCTTCGATTCGTCACTTCATATACTGTGTAAGCCTCAGCTTGTCTGTTCCAAAGATATGTAACTTTCAGTCTGTTATATTAGATACTGCGTGAGTCTCAGTGTATTGGTTGAGATCCTACTGACATTTCTTAGTATCGGCTAAGACGCTATACAGGTTGCAGCATTGATGCTTTGAAGTCTGGTAGCCTAGATGCTATATGGATCTCATTTTGTTGGCTTAGAACGTTTGTAGACTCTAATTAGTCAGTTAGGACGTTATATGGACTTTTTTTTTTTCTTTCCAGCTTGGACGCTATCTATACCTGTGTCAGTTTAGTGGCTGTTTTATACCCTTAGATGCTGTATGTACCTGTTTGTCAGCTCGGAGGCCGTTGCCATACCTGTTTATCAGCTTAGATGCTATGTATACCTGTATTTCAGCCTATACGCAACATAGGCCTCGATTCTCCAATATGTTGCCTGCCAGTAAAGTGGGCGCGAGGGGGGCTGAGGCACAACCATCAAGGAAAAACATGAAGTAGAATAATGAAAACTGTGTATTCACAATACTTTCCTCTTGATACATTGCTTGGAACGACTAGGAATTGAATCAGAAGGGTTATAAAGCCATCTGGGGTCCATCTTTGTCCAGATTTCACGAATGGCCACCTCTATCACAGGTAACGATGAGGTATATTGTTACGTAATTTCATTTTCATAAGCGCCCTCAAGTTTTATATTGGATTCAGATTCGGTGAATTACTGGGCCAGTCACTGAAAAACTCCACAACACAGTCCTAAAACTCAGCAGTGCCTAATCTGGCAGTGTGACAGGGAGCCCCAGCCTGCATGAACACTTCGGCCTTGCACTTTTGAACGAGTCAGGAAGATGGTCACACAGCAGCTCAAGGTAACTATGTCTGTTCATAGGTTCATTCATTGGCAACACTACAGGGTCCCTAACACCATGATAACCGAAACAGTGCCATACAATAGGTGAGAAAGGGAACTAAACAGTGCTTCCACAGTACATAGGGTCAAATGGATCATAGCATGGTCGACTGTATACACGCCCGCCATAGCCACCTGCTACAGGAAAGGTGGACTTATCACTCTACAAGACATTTCTGAACTTGGTCGTATCCCATACTAAACATATCTTGCAAAAATCGACTCTATTCTTGTGATGCCTACAGGTCACAAGGGGTTTGGGGTGCCATTTGCAGCTCCGATATTTAAGGTCCTTGTGTAAGTGGCGCTGTACTGTGCTTACCGACACATCACTGAGCAGTCTACGGGTTTTTACTTTTAATTCTATTACACTCAAGCGTGGATCTGCATCCACTTAACGTTTAAGAACATTCATGGTGCTTGGAGAAGTTTTTCTGCCCTTCCCAGGGCGTTTCACACATGTCGGCGTAGAGGTGCTGCAGCTATCAAAAATTTAGTCACTCATCGTTGTACTGATCTTCAGCTCACACTTGTAATATTAGAAATGTCTTAAAGTGGTATATTTCCCTTGTAAAGCGCAACTATTTAAGAAATTTTGTCACTTAGAAGGCGAGTGTTTCCAGCCATAGCAGGTGCGAAAAGAGGTGAAAAAAAAAAAAACACGAAAATCCAGGGCATGAATGGGGAGAACAACAACACATCCTCACCTCCTGCAACAGTTAAAGTGCTACCGAGGCGGGATCAGGGCAGGCTTATATAGTATTACAACACGCCACGTAGTTGCCACTGCCCACTAGAAGGCGTCAACTTCACTGGCGGCCAGTAGCACTATTTCAGGTCAATATGATTGCCGTGGGCCCAATCGCACCTACTTCATTGGCGGACACTGTGTATCACGATTAAGATGCAATGGTCGTAAGGCAGTGATACGAAAAATATGTAAAACAGAGTTCACACAGTTGTACCTCAAGAGTGTGATTCAATGACAGCATTATCATTTATTTTGTATTCAGCAAGATGTTTGTCATTATTTCATTTAAACTACAGTGTTACTGAAGGCTAACACTTCTAACGAATGCGTAAATGGCTAGACAACAAACAACTGCTCTACACAAGCCCTTTAAACTTTTCAAATTAGAGGGAGAACCAGTCCTGCATACCAAGTCACCACAGCAAAGACTTCACGTTATAGGCAAACTGAATAAACGCATCGAAATTACTACTTGTACGAACACATACCAGGGAAATATATTTCAGATGAAAATCTGACGTTTGCTTTCGAGACTTTGCACTTCTGAGACCAGTTCTCCCTCAAGCGGGAAGTGAGAGCAACCATCGCTCAGCCTGGAGGAAATTCAGGTGCTGGAACCTCAGCTTTTGCCGCTGACTGAACCGCCGACAAGATTATTTGTGTACAAACTTGAGCTTTGAAATATATGCTGACCAAGGCTTGTGGGGAAACTTTCCGGAAAGGGCTATTATTGGCTAGGGAAATATCCCACATCTCGGGGAGAAAACTTTTGACTACTCGTGTTATAGATTTAGGTGTGTGTGTGTGTGTGTGTGTGTGTGTGTGTGTGTGTGTGTGTGTGTGTAAGGAAGTCTGCCAATTCTACTGTTGCAACATAATTTTAGGCGGTCATTAAAACTTTTAATGGGAGTACATTAATTTCCTCATGGAAAGTAAGGACACCTCATAAATTACGAGTGATGGTAACATTGTTTATATATATATATATATATATATATATATATATATATATATATATATATATATATATATATATATATGTATATATATATATATATATATATATATATATATATATATATATATATATATATATATATATATATATATATATATATATATATATATATGTATACATATATATATATATATATATATATATATATATATATATATATATATATATATATATATATATATATATATATATGTATACACACATATATATATATATATATATATATATATATATATATATATATATATATATATATATATATATACATATATATTTTTTTTTTTTTTGTCGCTGTCTCCCGCGTTTGCGAGGTAGCGCAAGGAAACAGACGAAAGAAATGGCCCAACCCGCCCCCATACACATGTATATACATACGTCCACACACGCAAATATACATACCTACACAGCTTTCCATGGTTTACCCCAGACGCTTCACATGCCCTGATTCAATCCACTGACAGCACGTCAACCCCGGTATACCACATGGATCCAATTCACTCTATTCCTTGCCCTCCTTTCACCCTCCTGCATGTTTAGGCCCCGATCGCTCAAAATCTTTTTCACTCCATCTTTCCATCTCCTATTTGGTCTCCCACTTCTCCTCGTTCCCTCCAACTCTGACACATATATCCTCTTGGTCAATCTTTCCTCACTCATTCTCTCCATGTGACTAAACCATTTCAAAACACCCTCTTTTGCTCTCTCAACCACACTCTTTTCATTAACGCACTTCTCTCTTTCTCTTTCATTACTTAATCGATCAAACCACCTCACACCACACTTTGTCTTCAAACATCTCATTTCCAAAACATCCACCGTCCTCCGCACAACTCTGTCTATAGCCTACGCCTCGAAACCATATAACATTGTTCGAACGAATATTCCTTCAAACATACCCATTTTTGCTTTCCGAGATAATGTTCTCCGCTTCCACACATTTTTCAACGCTCCCAGAACTTTCGCCCCCTCCCCCACCCTGTGACTCACTTCCGCTTTCATGGTTCCATCTGCTGCCAAATCCACTCCCAGATATCTAAAACACTTCACTTCCTCCAGTTTTTCTCCATTCAAACTTACCTCCCAGTTGACTTGTCCCTCAACCCTACTGTACCTAATAACTTTGCTCTTATTCACATTTACACTCAGCTTTCTTCTTTTACACACTTTACCAAACTCAGCCACCAGCTTCTGCAGTTTCTCACCCGAATTAGCCACCAGCGCTGTATCATCAGCAAACAACAATTGACTCACTTCCCAAGCCCTCTCATCTGCAACAAACTGCATACTTGCCCCTCTCTCCAAAACTCTTGCATTCACCTCCCTAACAACCCCACTCATAAACAAATTAAACAACCATGTTCTAAGGAAATATGACACACCAATTCTGTTCTTCATCAAAAATCATCCGTAACAACTAAAAACGCTTTTCTGTTTTGACGCTGCCATACCTGCCACTTCAAATGATATGCCAGTTGCAGCTTTAGGTTCTTTTCTCTCTAACTCCACCCGTTAACTGTAATATTCTCTTGCCCCTCTACATACCTCTCGCTAATCCCACGCCCCTCTCTCTATAATGTCTTAACGTACAGTTCTAAATGCGCCTAATCTCTCCCAGTGGACACAAGAAAAGCGTATGGACCATATGCCATTCATCCTCGTACCTTAAAGGAATGTGCTTCTGAACATGCGCCTGTGCTTGCTCGTCTATTCCATTTATCTAAAGACAATAAAATCCCATTCATCTTGGAAGTATGCACTGGTTCGCGCTATCCTAGTCAACGTGGTTAATTCTAACCCTGTACTTTTGTTCCGACATCTACTATTTCCAAAGTCTTTTAATCTCTTACATTTTCTGGAAAGCCACAGTATCAGATCATGAAGTGGTAAGTGGTCGTGACCTTCAATACGCAAAAGAATGATTAGTTACGTATGACAAAGAAAACGGAAAGGCATGTTTCACAACTAAAAATATAATCTATAATAGATGAAATACTTACCCTTCAGAACACCCTATCCAGACCAGAATTTGAAAAACAGTTATTCCTGGTCACCCAACTCGATGAAGGACGAGAAAACACTAAAATGAATAGAAAGAGAACCGAAGAATAAACATAATTTCATCAATCAAAAACAAATTTCATAAAGAAAATTGCAGCTTACAAATGATTTTCTTTAAAGATGACCGGAATCGAAGATCATGCAAACGTTTTTGAAATACCAGATGATTTCGATGATTTAAAACACGACATTTCCTTAACGTTCGATAGAAATACAAAGACCTGAAGTAACGATATGAAGTTAAAATGGTAAGGAAACGTCATACAACAGAGGTATATATCAGTGAAATAAACTACCATTTGTTAAAACGAAGACAGATGTAACGATGATCATCGATGCTTTTATCCATTACTTTTTTCTTTACAGAGTTACCGTTAAGCGCCCTATTTCCTAAGGTATCCGGCGGCTGCAATTAGATCTGAATGTCTTCCGGTCATCCTTTCCTAAGTCATTATATTCTCTCTATGCTCCGTGGTGTTCCTCCATAGCACTTTTTTACTGGTTGATATGTAGGAGGGAGTGATGGGTGGGAGGAGCCTTCTGCTTTACTATCCTGTCTCCGTCAATACAGATTAAAAATTTAGGATACTATTACTGTCCTCCAGCAGATGAACTCGTTATAGACCGGCAGGTGCACTGTTATATGCCTTTCCCATGTACACTCCTCAGCTTGCTATTACTTGAACACATCGTCTTGTCATAGTCTGTCTCATCATCAATACGGCTTTTGCCAAGGGAGATCCCTTGTTGCTATCCTTCCCTCTATCAGTGAGCTGGTCATTCTTTCTAGGACACTTCAGGGAATCAGGGGTTGTTGCCATTTGTATATCATAAGCTCCTGAAAGTGTGTGGTAACGAGGACTGATCTTCAGCTTCCCTATTTCAGGAGTTCCTGTCATGCACTTTTCTCTCATATCTGGTTTTCTCTCTCACCGGTCTATCTCCGTCATCGTTCATGGATGACCCTTTCCCTCCTTTCCCTTTAAAGACAAATTTCCCTCCTTCTGCAGAAACATAATCTACCCAAAAACCTTCTCAGGTGAAGGGAAAATAGCAAAAAGTATCTGTACACCTGACTCTTAAAGGTATAAAGGCGACAAGAAAGGGGAAAGACGAAAGGAGAATGAGAATAACACAGCTCAACTGTTCGAGGGAAGAAGGAGGTATAAATAACTGTCAATCATCGTGTGGTCGGTTTCCACACTGGAAAATATGGGAAGCAGCAGCGAAAATGCGTATCTCGGGTCCACCTTTTCGTGACAGAGACAAATAAAGACAACTTACGAGAACGATGACCAAAATCATATCTACAACAGAGACAAAATGTGTGAACATAGTAGTACATAAGAAATACAGTTAACAGAAAGCATGATATACACGAGTTCATACACTGAGGCAGCTGACGTTAGGAGAGAACAGTAATATTGCTCTCTCCCTGTCCTCCACTCCCTCTGGCTACAACGACTGCCAGAAAAATGTTGGAAGAAAAAGTCATGCACTACTGAAGTAAAGTAAACATAGAATTTTACAGCAAAGAATAGAACATTCATCTCTCTGTCTCACAACACTGATACACCACATTACACTGTACTACACTCTTAACAGAGATGTCAATTAAGGGCTGTCCATTGAATTACTTTGAAATGAAAGAAAACTTATTGGTATATATATATTTTGACTTCGTCCCAACAAGGAATGTGGAAATGTCGCCTTCAGGTCGATAGTTGCACGTTACTCAGCTGGAGTGAGACTTAGTTTTGTAAACGGTCTTTTTTCTTTACTCTGTGTCCTTGATGACTAGATGTAAAGTCAAAAGGTTAGAGTTGCTGTGCTGTTTTCTCAAAGCAATGTTCCACGTGTGCATATAAATTACTACAATATATATATATATATATATATATATATATATATATATATATATATATATATATATATATATATATATGGCAGGTAAAGAATGGATGTGAGGAAATGCGGCCTTTCTTCGTCTATTCCTGGCGCTACCTCGACAACGCGGGAAATGGCGACTAAGTATGAATATATATATATATATATATATATATATATATATATATATATATATATATATATATATATATATATATATATATATATATTGGAAAGGATCACAATTTTGCACGTGATCAAGTATACTCCTAGGAGTCCATGGGGAAAATGAAACACATCGTGCTTCATTTTCCTCGTGGACTCACAGGAATATATATATATATCTTTTCTTTCTTTTAAACTATTCGCCATTTCCCGCGTTAGCGAGGTAGCATTAAGAACAGAGGACTGGGCCTTTGAGGAAATACCCTCACCTGGCCCAATTCTCTGTTCCTTCTTTTGGAAAATTAAAAAAAAAAACGAGAGGGGAGGATTTCCAGCCCCCCGCTCCCTCCCCTTTTAGTCGCCTTCTACGACACGCAGGGAATACGTGGGAAGTATTCTTAATCCCCTATCCCCAGGGATACCTATCCCCAGGGATAAAATATATATATATATATATATATATATATACATAATATACGAACCTTCAACAGCCAGGATCGAACACGGGACCCCTGTGCAAAAGGCGGGAGCGCTACCGCTAGGCTATGATGGCCCCTAATAAGGAAATGACTATTCGAAAAGTATGTACTCGAATACCCTTCGTCTCACGTTGGTGAGCAACGTGGTCTACACCGGTTATTTCCCAACAGGCGCACATAGCCAGCGGATAGCATTTTACCGAACCTAACTGTACAAAGCGGAGGTATATGAACACGAACAAAATGCATAGGAACGCACACCTTCATAGAACATACAAACCTCCAACAGGCAGGATCGAACCCGGGACCCCTGTGCAACGTATGCATACATACACATGCATATATATATATATATATATATATATATATATATACTTGCTGCCTTCAATCATTCGTCGCCACCCCGCCACACAGGAAACAGCATCCCCCGGCGAAGTAGCGCCAGCAAATGACAAAAAGGCCACATGCGTTCACACCCAGTCTCTAGCTGTCATGTGTGTGTTCAATCTAGTAAATACATTGGTCACGTACGTGCTGTGTTTTTTTTTTTTTCAATCAATATTGGAAAAATTTTTTTTATTGATACCTGAGGAAGGCGTTCACTGATTTTTCGGCTAACTGCTTTAACGACCCTGCAATTGATAGGCTTAGAGCCCAAACAACCATCCAACATAATAGATACCCAAACTATTGAAATATTTGTTCAACTGGTTTTTGAAGGTGTTCATATTACTTCCATTAACATAACAGATCTATCTGCGCAGAAACATTTTCTGGTGTTGGGATGGCATATTTCAGCTTTAAGTTGTATTTCGTCTGTTCCAGTATTGTACTGTGTATTAAAAAGTTCATTATCGTTTATTCAATTGTGTGAATAACTAAAATTTTGAAAACGTTTATCAAGTCACTGCTTCCTGTTCTTCTGAATTCCCAAGAGGTAAAAAGATTCCCTTTCTACGGTACGAATCTTGGAACTGGAATTTGATTCCTCAGCTTCTCTGTACTTGGTCAAAATGTTCAGCATCCTTTTTTGCGGTTATGGTATCAAGTATAGACAACGTAATCGATAGGTTGTGTTACTGGCAAGAGTCAGGTTGCTGTTCCTAGCTATGAAGTCTAGCCTCTGTTTACGGTATTATTATTGGTACATACAGGTTGCTATGCTTTAGGTTAATGTTGATAACGACTTCATTTTTTCTCATTTACTATGGACAGCAGCTTTCCGATCATATGGATTCATGTTAAGTATTTCCATATCCAAAGTGCACAGCTTTCTATCAGGTTGCATTAAATACAGTTCGCTATTTCCATGACTTCTCTGCTAATGTGACAAGTTTTCTTCGAATTTTTTCGTAGTCTTCCTCATTATTTCTCTAATTTCTATGTTTGTACTGTCTGGAAATTGGGAAATATTAGCTTTAAGGATCCAATCTAGATTGTTGTTATGTGCATTAAAAACAGAAGATTGGGTCGAGGATCGACCCTTGTGACATCCCACTTGTCATGTTCAGCCACTAAGAGGCTTTACCACATAAATCTACATGTTTCTTTATGTCACTGAGCAAGTCACGCATTCACAAACATACAATAGTTCATTTCCTATACCATGTCATTTCAGTTTACATTATAGCATCTCCATTTTATGTTAGCTGTGACAACACGGGCAAATGAATGCCCTAATCAAAGCCATCTCGTTGACGGCTCAGACAGGTACCCAATTTATAATCCAAAACCTACAGGAGGATGAACAGGTGGGTTTACTGTGGACCGACTGCTGTAACTAGGATTCAAACCTTTGCGCTCGACCTTCTGTGGCCCGTGAATATGTCAGGGTCAGCAAATCAAACTCTTGTCATCTATATGTCTATATCTCTAACGCCTATTCCGGTTGCAACTCCCTCAAAGGGGTGGCCACGACGACAGAGTCTCCAAAACTAAAGACTTGCAGCGCCGCTTCTTAGCCTTCATGCGTCACCCTTAACAGACCACTGGCAGAGGGCAAGTCTAGCGCAGTGTTTGCAAAGGTTCCTACCTAATGTTCTTTATGACTACTTCTATCAAATGCTCCTACGTACTGCTTCTACCTAATGTTTCTATCCAATAATCCTGCCTAAATGTTCCTACTTACTACTTGCACCTACTGCTCCTACCACTTTGGCAAAAGGCAGGGCTAGCGCATAGTGCTCACCGCAGGAAACTCTAGAGTAACGAGTAATGAGCTGTGTGAATCAAGTGTTGTTAAGTGTTACATATGACCCGGAGAGATGGTATGTTTGTGGACAGAATGCCAGGAGTCCACTTCTTAGTGAGGCAGAAATTAAAGATAGATAACTGGGTCAGAGGAGTGCAACTTGACAACCACTAAAGTGCTGGCTCATAAGCAGATGCCACTAACCTTCCTTATACCCAGGCGAGTATTACTGGTAGTACACCTCCCTGGTCGGTGGCTGCCTACCAGCTACTACCAACCTTCTGAAAAACTAAGTACAGTAGTAACATCTCAGGGTACTTTCGTGTCTCAAATGGCGTACGTGAAAAAGAGAAATTCTAGCACTAAATTTGTTTGACATCATCTGATGTGGGGATCATACAGATTTTGTTATTAACGTTGTTGATATCAAAATCTGAATGTTTTTTTTTTATGATTTTAGCGAGAACTGAAATGAGGCAATTTAAGCGGCATTATAAGGCAAAGATCATAATTCCTTTCTTATGTATATATGAAAGACGTCTCTCAACTTCCAGTCTTTTGGGTCCTTACCTTCGGCCAGTAATATGGTAAGTATCCGGATTATAGGAAATATGATTTGCCATCTGACCTCCTTCAAGGCTCTTGTGGCTAAGTTATCGGGTCTGTCCATATGCTTGGACTGGTATGATTGGGTTAATTTGCTCCTGTTTTGATTTTTTTTCTGCTTTCCTTCCGTACGCTCATTAGTTCTTGGCTATATTCACTATATTCTGTGTATCATTATCACTCATACGTTTATCTACTAATAATGTGTATTCTCCTGTGTATTCCGGTTCATTCAGTCTAGTTTTGAGTTTATACTCTTTATATATTGTCATATTATTCATATCCAAAAATGCTCCATCTTCTCTTAAGTTGGATTAAAATCCAAGAGATGTATTGAGTTAATTCTTCTAATTTCGTGTCTCACGAGTCTGTTTATCACTAAAAGATATTGCATCTATTTCAAGTCTAATGTTGTCACTGTTTCAAGGCCACACCTGCCTCGCAGGAGTGAATCGAGTCATTATCGGTGATGAGAACAAGGTAAAGAATATTGTGACCTCAGGTTGGTATATTAACTAAATGGTTTACATAAGTGTCCTCAGTCAAGTTGATGAAGCTGTGCACTTCTTGGTCACCAATGTTTAGTAAATCCACTTTTATTAGCATCGTTGCACTAGGATTGTTGAACTAGGATCGTTAAATTAGGATTATTGAACTAGGATCGTTAAATTAGGATTATTGAACTAAGATCGTTGCACTAGGATTGTTGAACTAGGATCGTTGCACTAGGATTGTTGAACTAGGATCGTTAAACTAGGATTGTTGAACTAGGATCGTTAAATTAGGATTATTGAACTAGGATCGTTGCACTAGGATTATTGAACTAGGATCGTTGCACTAGGATTGTTGAACTAGGATCGTTAAATTAGGATTATTGAACTAGGATCATTGCACTAGGATTATTGAACTAGGATCGTTGCACTAGGATTGTTGAACTAGGATCGTTAAATTAGGATTATTGAACTAGGATCGTTGCACTAGGATTGTTGAACTAGGATCGTTAAATTAGGATTATTGAACTAGGATCGTTGCACTAGGATTATTGAACTAGGATCGTTGCACTAGGATTGTTGAACTAGGATCGTTAAACTAGGATTGTTGAACTAGGATCGTTGCACTAGGATTGTTGAACTAGGATCGTTAAACTAGGATTGTTGAACTAGGATCGTTGCACTAGGATTGTTGAACTAGGATCGTTAAACTAGGATTGTTGAACTAGGATCGTTGCACTAGGATTGTTGAACTAGGATCGTTAAATTAGGATTGTTGAACTAGGATCGTTAAATTAGGATTATTGAACTAGGATCGTTAAATTAGGATTATTGAACTAGGATCGTTAAACTAGGATTGTTGAACTAGGATCGTTAAATTAGGATTATTGAACTAGGATCGTTAAACTAGGATTGTTGAACTAGGATCGTTAAACTAGGATTATTGAACTAGGATCGTTAAACTAGGATTGTTGAACTAGGATCGTTAAACTAGGATTATTGAACTAGGATCGTTAAACTAGGATTGTTGAACTAGGACTTTTAAACTAGGATTGTTAAACTTGGATTGTTTAAACTAGGATTGTTAAAGTCAACTTCATTGATAACTTATTCTTTGTTTGCAAGTGATTTTATTTCACTGTATATATAACCGTGTGATGTTCTTCCTTTTACTTTGGAAGTCTAGACATGACACCAAAACGAAGCCTTTCAGCTATATCTCGCTTACTTGAACTGCACCTACAATCATCATAAATCAAGACACGTCCTCATGCTTTCTGCAGACTTTTTCTTTTCTTTAAGTGAGCAAGTTACATCCAGGCGTCAGTAATTCGACGTGTAAAGATTTAGCTTCATTCTTCAACCAAATCTCTCAAACTGTAATCTGGTTTGATTTATGGATGAGAATATATGAAATTAGTTCATTGTAGCTTAACATCATGTTTGTAGAATTACTGTACATTTAGTTCATTTTGCTTCGTGATTTACGAGGGCCCAGGAAGTCAATTGTGTCGGATAATTTTACAAGTTTACATCTTTACTGGTAAGTGTATGTGTGTGGTGGAGTGGGAAAGTCTACTCAAACCTGGTCAGAGACCTGATCTGCCTCAGCTGGGTGGGACTATGTTATTTAACCCTCTACCACTAACTACAAAGATTACAAAGGAGTTCAAACGGTAACAGAGTACTGAGTTCTTTCGAGGCTGTTTGTGATAATAGAATATATCAAAAACTCACAAATTAGTGAGGCAAAAATTAGAAGGCAAACAGATAATGCAAAGGAAATGTTCTACAAATAAACAGCGTATGACCAAAGGAGACGCAAGTAATGTAAGTCGTGGATTTGAAGCAAAACATTTATCAACTTTATTCTTAAGCGTATCAATACTAGTGCTCTCAACTACTCTAACTGGCAAAACGTTCCATATGTTAAAAACCTGTTGAAGAAAAAGTATTTCGCCTCATTCGAAGCAAAATGTTTTGCTCACGAGGAAAATTAGACGAATCAAGTCTTAAGTAACTTGATATTGATAAATCAAGATTATCAAAGCCTTTGATAATTTCAACGATGGTTTCCATAATGTTACCAACTACAGACGTTAAGCTAATAGCACGATAATTTCCGGGCAGTGATCTATTACTTTTTTGGATATCGTTGTCACACTGGCAAACCTCCATACATGTGGAACCTTACCTGTAGCAAGTGATTTATTGAAAAGGGCCGTCAAGGCTTTAACTATCTCATTTTTCGCCTCCTTCATTGTCCTAGGATAAAACTTGACATGAGCGGGGAGCTAGCAAGTGATCTATTGAAAAGAGCCGTCAAGGCTTTAACTATCTCATTTTTCGCCTCTTTCATTGTCCTAGGATTAAACTTGACATGAGCGGGGAGCTCCCGACTGCCTGGATCTAGTCAGTAACCTTTGGCTGACCTGACTTGCCTCTGCTAGGTGCTCTCGTGTTACCTAACTCCACTAATCATGTGTAGCTGCGTGTGTAGCTCATCCACTTCTCTCTCTATATCAAACATACACCTAATGTCCTCGTTTAAAACCCTTCTTTTGTGGATTGCCTTCTTTTGTTTAGATGAGGACCGTTTCTACTATAGAGGCTTCTGTCACCACTAAAATGGTTCCAAATATCAATGTATAATTTTTCATTTTTTCTGCTCAAGATCTATGAAGATAGTCAGCGCACCTGGTAATATCCAACATTCTATTTTGGGTGAGTTCATGTACGGCGCATCTTGGAAGCAATCCTGAAATGACTAACTTCGGTCTGCTCACGGCTCTCCCTCAACTTACTAATGAGGGGCTTACACCTGCCTATAATTTGCTCTGAGCTGCATCTGATTACATTATTGGTTTCCATCTGTGAAATGAATGCCATTTCCTCGCAAGTGTTCGAGACAATACTATCTAGCTTTCTCAGAGAGAGAGAGAGAGAGAGAGAGAGAGAGAGAGAGAGAGAGAGAGAGAGAGAGAGAGAGAGAGAGAGAGAGGAGAGCGTCATATCGGATGGATGATGAATGGTGATAGCAGGAGAGTTGATATGGCAGAAGGATTTTGATTACACTCATGACAGAGAGAGGCGAAGTGACACGAGTGTAATGTGATGATTGTGATTCTCACTATACGTAACGACGGTGCTGTGAAGATGCTGTTCAGGACACAGTGACAGCAGTAATTTATTCACTTGAATGGTCCTCTCTATTACAAAAAAGCAAGGGTGCAAATTCTAGTGAAGAATACAAGGAAAAATAACTTTATATCCTTTTCTAGCACAGCTAAAAAGTTTAATGTCAACACATATGACACGGGGAAAGAAAAAGAAAAAGAAAATAAACCAGGATTAGCAAGTATTCATTTGCTGTGTAGCTGTGTATACTAAGAAGTTGAGGAATCAAGGTAGCGAAGAAATCCAAAGGACATGTTGAGGAATGAAGGCAGTGAAGAAAAAAATCCTTCTAAAGAACATATTATCATGTCCCCTACGTGGTTCTGCTCTGTTCTATACAGATCGAAATCGACGTGTTTCTATTGAGTTGGAGTCTCAAAGAAAAGAATCGAAAATGATAGCTAAAAATCGAACATGTCTTCGTTTGGAGAGAGAGAGAGAGAGAGAGAGAGAGAGAGAGAGAGAGAGAGAGAGAGAGAGAGAGAGAGAGAGAGAGAGAGAGAGAGAGAGAGAGAGAGAGACTTCTAAGGGGTGATCAAGACGAAAGCATTGATACAGCAACGCACAAGAAACTGGAAATCCATAAGACATCAGACCTGCTTTACACAAACCCCTATCAACCTAACTCTAGTGTTGACCAGACACCAGTTCACATTCCTAGTTGGTGATTCCCCTCTTCCCCAATCACCTTACGTCAGTGCATTACCATTAAATACCTTGTGTCTTCATGAAACAAGTACTGGGTTGTACTTTGTGATGTGTTTCTCCCTCCCAGAAACTCCACCTTCGACTAACCCTCTTGCTACACTGCATTTATCTTTCTCACGTCTGAGAAGAGCATCACTTTATCCAAAACCAGTTTTTATCAAAGATCAAAATGTATAACACAGACACTTACAAAATAGAAAATGAATTACAACTTTACCATTGGCGTGTTCTCCCATTCCCATGTTCTCTTTCACTGTCATCTATTTTTTTCAGGGAACATTCACTTTTCTTAAGCTTTCCACAGAAATTTGCCTTTTCGCCTTTACTCTGCCCTAACTATGTATACTGGACTAAAGTCTCCTACCTGGTCAACCCATCTGGTGAAAACCATTCGTGTTCTAGTTATGCTCATTGGTGTGTGTGTGTGTGTGTGTGTGTGTGTGTGTGTGTGTGTGAATACATACAACATTCATTATGTTTTTTATTGCTAGTCAGTCAGTTAAACACTAATCATCCAGGTAAACCATTTAATTTTCGTTATGGTGTAATTAGATAAACATTACCATGCCAAAAAAAAAAGTAAATTTCATGAATATCTCCAACACATATTTCTATTACCTGGTGAATCATCTGTGGACAAGACAAAGATACTAAAATATATCGACCAAAGTAAGACAGAAGTGTATTAGATCACGAACATTATCCTCCCTCTCTCACCCCAAGCGCGTTCTTGTATTTTCAGGTCCTATCAAGAGATGGCGCTGACACGGGGTCGTACGTCCCTAGCTTTATCTATTACTTTTCGTACGAGTTTCTTGTCTTTCATATGTAGTGTTGGGGCCTGAAGGGACGCTGATGGGTAGTGCCAGACTGTAGGGCAAGACAGTGTGGATGTAAACACATCTACGTAATATCTTGCTAATGAAATGACTGGTTTAAATATGCTTTGTTTTCGCACATGATGTGCCCAGTAGAGACACAGAAACACTACCAGACGAAACAAATAGAATATCCATCAAAACCAGGCATGTTGGTTATGTAAACAGAAGCGATCAACAGAGGCAATTTTCTTTTTTCATCTAAGTCCTCTCTCTTGACCCCTTGGCCCAAGCGAGGGTCAGTATCTAAGGGTAAGGGTAAGGGTGCACGGGGAGAGAGACACAATGGTGAAGAATGTTATAAGACTCTTAGTGTTTGAGTTCTCCCTTTAAAGGACAGGAGGCTGGCAGGCCGGGTCCTCACACAAGGATTTGCCAGTTTGCAGCGGGTAAAGCGGTCTCAGTCCCTGACGAGGACATATATACTGATCCTCGCACCGACTTGACCTTTGACTCGTGGATGTGTGGCTTTCTGATCCTCCAACATACACAACCCAAGTCATAAATCCTGATAGATTCGAGTCCAGTTAAGGCACATGGACCACAGGGTCATCATGGGTTCTCCTGCAGTTTGTACCCTCGAGATATACTCTCATGAAGAAAATTAATATATAAAGAATCAGCAAAAAGTAAAGACAACGACGTTTAGGGTCATTTAATTCTCTTTATATCCGAGGTTAGTCATTACGAAGCTTAATTAACGATGTAACGTCCATTCGGAACACTCCTCATTAAGTATCAACATTCAGTTAACATCTGATGAAGATGATTCAGTATCTAATCCAGTAACTTGTTTGGAACAATGTTAGATAATCTCCGACTGCTTCCAGAATGACTGCGTATTTCAAATCCTGTGTTTCTAAATAATGCGCGTCACTCCTGGGCAGGTTTAACGGACTAGAAGAATAGTTTATTTTCCATAGATTTTTTCTACTGGTATGACTAATATACATTTCCTTCTGGCTTTTTCATGGAATTAAAGTTTCATGAACCAAAATTTTACAGTGAATATTTAGCGGTGAACTTGGAATAGTTGTTTCACGTTGAAATACTTCATTTTCAATATATATATATATATATATATATATATATATATATATATATATATATATATATATATATATATATATATATATATATATATATATATATATATATATATATATATATATATATATATATATATATATATAAGGTTATTTAATGTATGTATGACTCATGGTGAGGTGCCTGAGGATTGGTGAAATGCTTGCATAGTGCCATTGTACAGAGGCAAAGGGGTTAAGAGCGAGTGCTCAAATTACAGATGTATAAGTTTGTTGAGTATTCCTGGTAAATTATATGGGAGGGTATTGATTGAGAGGGTGAAGGCATGTACAGAGCATCAGATTGGGGAAGAGCAGTGTGGTTTCAGAAGTGGTGGAGGATGTGTGGATCAGGTGTTTGCTTTGAAGAATGTGAGAAATACTTAGAAAAGCAAATGGATTTGTATGTAGCATTTATGGATCTGGAGAAGGCATATGATAGAGTTGATAGAGATGCTCTGTGGAAGGTATAAAGAATATATGGTGTGGGAGGCAATTTGTTAGAAGCAGTGAAAAGTTTTTATCGAGGATGTAAGGCATGTGTAGGTGTATGAAGAGAGGAAAGTGATTGGTTCTCAGTGAATGTTGGTTTGCGGCAGGGTGTGTGATGTCTCCATGGTTGTTTAATTTGTTTATGGATGGGGTTGTTAGGGTGGTGAATGCAAGAGTTTTGGAAAGAGGGGCAAGTATGCAGTCTGTTGTGGATGAGATAGCTTAGGAAGTGAGTCAGTTTTTGTTCGCTGATGATACGGCGCTGGTGGCTGATTCATGTGAAAAACTGCAGAAGCTGGTGACTGACTTTGGTAAAGCGTGCGAAAGAAGAAAGCTTAGAGTAAATGTGAATAAGAGCAAGGTTATTAGGTACAGCAGGATTGAGGGACAAGTTAACTGGGAGGTAAGTTTGAGTGGAGAACAACTGGAGGAAGTGAAGTGCTTTAGATATCTGGGAATGGATTTAGCAGCGGATGGAACCATGGAAGCGGAAGTGAATCATAAGGTGGGGGAGGGGGCGAAAGTTCTGGGAGCGTTGAAAAATGTGTGGAAGTCGAGAAAGTTATCTTGGAAAGCAAAAATGGATATGTTTGAAGGAATAGTGGTTCCAACAATGTTGTATGGTTGCGAGGCGTGGGCTATGGATAGAGTTTGTGCGCAGGAGGGTGGATGTGCTGGAAATGAGATGTTTTAGGACTATGTGTGGTGTGAGGAGGTTTGATCGAGTAAGTAATTAAAGGGTAAGAGAGATGTGTGGTAATAAAAAGATTGTGGTTGAGAGATCGGAAGAGGGTGTTTTGAAATGGTATGGTCACATGGAGAGAATGTGTGAGGAAAGATTGACCAAGAGGATATATGTATCAGAGGTGGAGGGAACGAGAAGTGGGAGACCAAATTGGAGGTGGAAAGATGGAGCGAAAAAGATACTGAGTGATCGGGGCCTGAACATGCAGGAGGGTGAAAGGCGTGCAAGGAATAGAGTGAATTGGAACGATGTGATATACCGGGGTCGACGTGCTGTCAATGGATTGAACCAGGGCATGTGAAGCGTCTGGGGTAAACCATGGAAAGTTCTGTGGGGCCTGGATGTGGAAAGGGAGCTGTGGTTTCGGTGCATTATTACATGACAGCTAGAGACTGAGTGTGAACGAATGTGGCCTTTGTTGTCTTTTCCTAGCACTACCTCGCACACATGAGGGGGGAGGGGATTGTTATTCCATGTGTGGCGTGGTGGCGATGGGAACGAATAAAGGCAGACAGTATGAATTATGTACATGTGTATATATGTATATGTCTGTGTGTATATATATGTATACGTTGAGATGTATAGCTATGTATACTTGCGTGTGTGGACGTGTATGTATATACATGTGTATGTGGGTGGGTTGGGCCATTCTTTCATCTGTTTCCTTGCGCTACCTCGCTAACACGGGAGACAGCGACAAAGCAAAAAAAAAGAAAAATAGAAATATATATATATATATATATATATATATATATATATATATATATATATATATATATATATATATATATATATATATATATATATATATATATAGCTACGTCTTTTCGTTGTATATCAACTGACTTATATTTCTCTGTTGTGTCTCCCCTGATTATGTGATTATTATACGAAAGTGTACTTGGGAACTTATCGTGTTTCATTTTCCCGTGGACTCATAGGAATATATATATATATATATATATATATATATATATATATATATATATATATATATATATATATATATATATATATATCAACGATGGGGACAGAGAGAAGCGACCATCCCATCATTTTCAGGCAAGGTTGTGCGGGGGGGGGGGGGGGGGGGGGGGACAAGGCGAAGGTACCCATCCTTTCATTAGCTTAGCAGGACAGGGTCAGACTCAAGGGTACCCATGCCATCATACCTCCAGACTCTAATTCTATTTGAGGTTCACTTCAGTTACTTCCATCCCCCTTCACACCCACACCCACCCCACACCCACACCCACACACACACACACACCCACCCCCACACCCACACCCACACCCACACACACACACACACACACACACACACACTTTCTCTCCCTCTCTCTGGCGGTCTCGTTATAGCCAGGTACTTACAGCTAGATTAATGGTGGCACTCAGGTTAAGGCAGGTAGACTAAGGGTTCGTTCCTCGCGGTAATCGAACCCGGATCTCTCGCTCGTGGAGAAAATGCGGTAATTCTATTATCTTTAAGATACTATCAAGAGGTGTGATCAAGGAAAAGATAGAGTTGAAGTACTTTCTGTATTACGATTCAAGTCCTTCATTTACATCATTACATTTGCTGTACTTCCTTGAACTGATGAAAGAAAATAGGGAACGAATTTAATAATTCTTAATTTTCATATTCCGGATCGCGTATCCGAAGTGCGCCAAGAGACGTTTCTCAGAACGCCAACTTCCTCATGCGTTCTTGTTATGGCGTCCATATCAAATGGTACAGAAGTTCTTAAGCATTTTGATTCCATAGAATTACCTTATCTCAAGATGAAGGACTCCAGGAAAGCCGGCGTATCTTTTTTTCTTGTAAACGTTAATAATAGAACTGGTCCACTGAGTTCTTTAATAAGATAAAAAGAAAAAAAAAAATCTATTATATCTGCGATCCTCGCATTTCATTACATACCTGCACTACGTGAAGTCAATAGAGCACGAGAGTACATCTAGTGAACACTAAAGTACAACCCTGTAGTACGACGTTACATCTAGTGAACACTAAGGTACAACCTTGTAGTACGACGTTACATGTAGTGAACACTGAGGTACAACCCTGTAGTACGACGTTACATCTAGTGAACACTAAGGTACGACCCTGTAGTACGACGTTACATCTAGTGAACACTAAGGTACGACCCTGTAGTACGACGTTACATGTAGTGAACACTGAGGTACAACCCTGTAGTACGACGTTACATCTAGTGAACACTAAGGTACGACCCTGTAGTACGACGTTACATCTAGTGAACACTAAGGTACGACCCTGTAGTACGACGTTACATGTAGTGAACACTGAGGTACAACCCTGTAGTACGACGTTACATCTAGTGAACACTAAGGTACGAGCTTGTAGTACGACGCTACATCAAGTGAACACTAAGGTACGACCTTGTAGTACAGCGTTACATCTAGTGAACACTAAGGTACAACTCTGTAGTACGACGTTACATCTAGTGAACACTAAGGTACGACCCTGTAGTACAGCGTTACATCTAGTTAACACTAAGGTACGACCTTGTAGTACGACGTTACATCTAGTGAACACTAAGGTACAACTCTGTAGTACAGCGTTACATCTAGTGAACACTAAGGTACGACCTTGTAGTACAGCGTTACATCTAGTGAACACTAAGGTACAACTCTGTAGTACGACGTTACATGTAGTGAACACTGAGGTACAACCCTGTAGTACGACGTTACATCTAGTGAACACTAAAGTACGACCCTGTAGTACGACGCTACATCTAGTGAACACTAAGGTACGACCTTGTAGTACAGCGTTACATCTAGTGAACACTAAGGTACGACCCTGTAGTACGACGTTACATCTAGTGAACACTAAGGTACGACCCTGTAGTACAGCGTTACATCTAGTGAACACTAAGGTACGACCCTGTAGTACGACGTTACATCTAGTGAACACTAAGGTACGACCCTGTAGTACGACGTTACATCTAGTGAACACTAAGGTACGACCCTGTAGTACAGCGTTACATCTAGTGAACACTAAGGTACGACCCTGTAGTACGACGTTACATCTAGTGAACACTAAGGTACGACCCTGTAGTACGACGTTACATCTAGTGAACACTAAGGTACGAGCTTGTAGTACAGCGTTACATCTAGTGAACACTAAGGTACGACCCTGTAGTACGACGTTACATCTAGTGAACACTAAGGTACAACTCTGTAGTACAGCGTTACATCTAGTGAACACTAAGGTACAACCCTGTAGTACGACGTTACATCTAGTGAACACTAAGGTACGACCTTGTAGTACAGCGTTACATCTAGTGAACACTAAGGTACGACCCTGTAGTACGACGTTACATCTAGTGAACACTAAGGTACGACCTTGTAGTACGACGTTACATCTAGTGAACACTAAGGTACGACCCTGTAGTACGACGTTACATCTAGTGAACACTAAGGTACGACCTTGTAGTACAGCGTTACATCTAGTGAACACTAAGGTACGACCTTGTAGTACAGCGTTACATCTAGTGAACACTAAGGTACGACCCTGTAGTACGACGCTACATCTAGTGAACACTAAGGTACGACCTTGTAGTACAGCGTTACATCTAGTGAACACTAAGGTACAACCCTGTAGTACGACGTTGCATCTAGTGAACACTAAGGTACGACCTTGTAGTACAGCGTTACATCTAGTGAACACTAAGGTACGACCCTGTAGTACGACGTTACATCTAGTGAACACTAAGGTACGACCTTGTAGTACAGCGTTACATCTAGTGAACACTAAGGTACGACCCTGTAGTACGACGTTACATCTAGTGAACACTAAGGTACGACCTTGTAGTACAGCGTTACATCTAGTGAACACTAAGGTACGACCTTGTAGTACGACGTTACATCTAGTGAACACTAATGTACGACCTTGTAGTACAGCGTTACATCTAGTGAACACTAAGGTACGACCTTGTAGTACGACGTTACATCTAGTGAACACTAAGGTACGACCTTGTAGTACAGCGTTACATCTAGTGAACACTAAGGTACGACCCTGTAGTACGACGTTACATCTAGTGAACACTAAGGTACGACCTTGTAGTAGAGCATTACATCTAGTGAACACTAAGGTACGACCCTGTAGTACAGCGTTACATCTAGTGAACACTAAGGTACGACCCTGTAGTACAGCGTTACATCTATTGCGACCCTGTAGTACGACTGTACGTCCTCTGAGCTTGACGGTAAGAGCCTCCGGTATGATGGCATGAAATCTGACATGACCCTTAATGGATCAAATGCCAAATTGTGCTAACAGGTCGTACCGTCGTGCTCGAGGGTCGTTACCGTTATGCCCGACAGCTGTACGGCTTTGGTGAAGTTCCGAGCCAACGCCAGAGTTCCGGCTTCAAAACCATTTTAAAAAAGAATTTGAAGATATATTGATAAAGGATTTCCTATAGCAATCAAACTTCCATATGAATTACCAAGAGACGCAAGGCCATCAGCGAACGTACTTCATAACAGATGCGGACCAACGTTGCAGACGAGCCTTTTGGATATTTCTTTTTATCTAAATTTTAATCAAGACATGACGAAGCATTTAAGAGTTTGACTGCAGAAAGAAACACATTACATCGGGTTGATATTTCAGAGAAACTTCAGGTTTTAGATATGTTTGTTTGTAATTACTCTTGGGTCATTCCTAATTACTTAGCCCTTGGGTTCATCACAAATAACTGAGCTTGGCATAATTGATAAATAGAATTACCAGAGATGAAAATGAGTGAGATTGGTTCCATCTCCTCATAAGTAATACATTACCTTTGCCAGTGTTAAAGGTCATTATGAAGTAAACAGGACCATTGGAATTCAGCGAAGCTTAAATAACACACGTGACCAATGAAAGTCTAACAAGTGGACCTCGCAGGTGTAGCGGTTAGCGTTCTTCATCATGAGGCATTCACGGGACGCCTAGAATCCAGAGCATAGGTTCGAATCCTAGCTGAAGCAGTCGGACTCTACAGTCAGCCTAGGAGTTCATCCACCCTTAAAGGTTGGTCTCTCTCTCTCTCTCTCTCTCTCTCTCTCTCTCTCTCTCTGTATATATATATATATATATATATATATATATATATATATATATATATATATATATATATATATATATATATATATATATGAATGATATCATTAATGAGATCGCCTTCATTAGGGCTTCAGTTGCCAGTGCCGTCTCAGCTAACGTAAAGTTCGTATACTACTAATGGACACAAGTATGCTTATAAAAGGGAAGTATGACCCAATATATCAATATCTTATCTTCCTTTTACTGACAGAATAAATAATCTTTTTGAAATCATTTATTTCCTTTTCTCAGTCCCAGTTCATGTCAATGAAGTAAAGGCATTTTAAACATCTGATATGTGACGCAGGTCTTATGTCTAGATTAACTGGTGGATAAATTACACTCTCATGTGGTGATGCTTCTGTCTCTGCCAAACGCATAGAAGAGGGTATTCTTGCCGGAGAAACTTCTGTCACTCTACTTTTCCGTCACTTTTCGGTTCTGGCGGTACTATAGCTTTCATTCCCATAGACAAAGCAACTCTCTTTGGTTCCCGTTTCTCCTCTAATTCCACCTTGGATCACTCTAACATTCCTTCACCCCCTGACGCTCCGTTTGCTAATTCTATACTTCTTCACGTACACGCTTTTCGGACTGTCCGAAAAGTGCTTCTTTTTCTGGACACAAGCAAGTCTAATGGTTCTGATGGCATCCATCCCCGTGTACTGAAAGAGTGCGCCTCTGAGCTTGCACCTGTCCGTGCAGTTTCTGTTTAAAAACCAAAACTTTCCTTCTCCTTGGAAGCACGCATTGATACATCCCATCCCTAAGATGGGTCACCGTTCTGACCCCTCTAACTATCGTCCTATTGCTTTGATATCTACCATTTCCAAAGTCTTTGAATCCTTCCTCAACTCGCATATCCTTAAACACCCTGAAAATCACAGTCTTTTCTCTGATCATCAGTAGGGCTTCCGTAAGGCGAAATGCACTGGTGGTATTCTTTCCTATCTTACTTATGTTTTGTTATCATCCCTGAAAGATTTTGGAGAGTCATGTGTAGTTGCCCTTGACATATCAAAAGATTTTGACAGGGTGTGGCATCGAGGTCTCATCTCTAAGCTCCCCTCTTTTGGCTTCCCTCCCTCACTTTGCTTCTTCATATCTAGCTTCCTCTACAGCCGATCTATCTCTGTTGTTGTTGATGCATCAGTTTTCTTTTGTCCATCAAAAGTGGTGTCCCGAAAGGCTCTGTCCTGTCCCCTACAATTTTTTTCTCCATTCTTCAATGATTTCCTCTCCTCCACAAAACTGCATTCATCAACATCCTTCAGTTCTGCTCCCTCTTCTCTCACTCGATTTGCATCTCGTCTTGACATATTTTTCTCAATAAACTCAGACATGAACAAAATCTTGTTACGTTTGATGACTCCAAGACCCAATTTGTACCCATCTCTCTATCGAAAACTCCTCACAACTCTCGTCTCTCCTTTGACAGTTCTGTGATTCCATCTCTTGGCTCAGTGAACATACTTGGTATTACTGTAGCATCCACTCCCACCTGGAAACCCCACATTGCACGAAAAGCTAAGTCTGCCTCTAAGAAACTGGGTATCATGTCTAGATGTCGAAACTTCTCTTCTGAACAGTTGCTCCTTTCATTCAATGGACTGATTCGTCCTTGTATGGAGTACTGCTTTCACATTAGTGGTTCTAACTCTGTATCCTTACTTGACAGAGTTGAGTCGAAAGCGGTCCGCCTTATAAACTGTTCCAAGCTAGCTTTCAGACTTGACCCTCTTGCCTTGCACCGCAGTGTTGGTTCACTTTCCCTCTTCTATAGGTATTACTTTGGTTTTTCTTCCCGAGAGCTGGCTGCTTGTGTGCCCACATCACTAACTAGACCACGCGATACTCGTCAAGCTGGTGCGTCACACGAGTATTGTTTGGCCATCAGCAACTCAACGGTGGGCCGTTTTGACAACTGCTTCTTTCCCTACACGTCGAAGCTTTGGAACTCTCTACCTTCTCATGTCTTTTCTAATAACTATGATCTGGCACATTTCAAAAGACATGGTTTTTCACTTTCTCAACATTCTGACTACTTTCCCTTGTCTTTTTCCTTTCAATAATTCTCTCGTCCGTCCTTGATGTGGACTTTTGTCCATGACTGGAGCCTTAAACATAAAAAATGAAATTCACACTTGATCGCCGCTTCCCACGTTAGCTATATATATATATATATATATATATATATATATATATATATATATATATATATATATATATATATATATATATATATATTTTTTTTTTTTTTTTTTTTTTTTTTTGCTTTGTCGCTGTCTCCCGCGTTTGCGAGGCAGCGCAAGGAAACAGACGAAAGAAATGGCCCAACCCACCCCCATACACATGTATATACATACGTCCACACACGCAAATATACACACCTACACAGCTTTCCATGGTTCACCCCAGACGCTTCACATGCCCTGATTCAATCCACTGACAGCACGTCAACCCCGGTATACCACATCGCTCCAATTCACTCTATTCCTTGCCCTCCTTTCACCCTCCTGCATGTTCAGGCCCCGATCACACAAAATCTTTTTCACTCCATCTTTCCACCTCCAATTTGGTCTCCCTCTTCTCCTCGTTCCCTCCACCTCCGACACATATATCCTCTTGGTCAATCTTTCCTCACTCATTCTCTCCATGTGCCCAAACCATTTCAAAACACCCTCTTCTGCTCTCTCAACCACGCTCTTTTTATTTCCACACATCTCTCTTACCCTTACGTTACTTACTCGATCAAACCACCTCACACCACACATTGTCCTCAAACATCTCATTTCCAGCACATCCATCCTCCTGCGCACCACTCTATCCATAGCCCACGCCTCGCAACCATACAACATTGTTGGAACCACTATTCCTTCAAACATACACATTTTTGCTTTCCGAGATAATGTTCTCGACTTCCACACATTCTTCAAGGCTCCCAGAATTTTCGCCCCCTCCCCCACCCTATGATCCACTTCCGCTTCCATGGTTCCATCCGCTGCCAGATCCACTCCAAGATATCTAAAACACTTCACTTCCTCCAGTTTTTCTCCATTCAAACTCACCTCCCAATTGACTTGACCCTCAACCCTACTGTACCTAATAACCTTGCTCTTATTCACATTTACTCTTAACTTTCTTCTTTCACACACTTTACCAAACTCAGTCACCAGCTTCTGCAGTTTCTCACATGAATCAGCCACCAGCGCTGTATCATCAGCGAACAACAACTGACTCACTTCCCAAGCTCTCTCATCCCCAACAGACTTCATACTTGCCCCTCTTTCCAAAACTCTTGCATTCACCTCCCTAACAACCCCATCCATAAACAAATTAAACAACCATGGAGACATCACACACCCCTGCCGCAAACCTACATTCACTGAGAACCAATCACTTTCCTCTCTTCCTACACGTACACATGCCTTACATCCTCGATAAAAACTTTTCACTGCTTCTAACAACTTGCCTCCCACACCATATATTCTTAATACCTTCCACAGAGTATCTCTATCAACTCTATCATATGCCTTCTCCAGATCCATAAATGCTACATACAAATCCATTTGCTTTTCTAAGTATTTCTCACATACATTCTTCAAAGCAAACACCTGATCCACACATCCTCTACCACTTCTGAAACCACACTGCTCTTCCCCAATCTGATGCTCTGTACATGCCTTCACCCTCTCAATCAATACCCTCCCATATAATTTACCAGGAATACTCAACAGACTTATACCTCTGTAATTTGAGCACTCACTCTTATCCCCTTTGCCTTTGTACAATGGCACTATGCACGCATTCCGCCAATCCTCAGACACCTCACCATGAGTCATACATACATTAAATAACCTTACCAACCAGTCAACAATACAGTCACCCCCTTTTAAATAAATTCCACTGCAATACCATCCAAACCTGCTGCCTTGCCGGCTTTCATCTTCTGCAAAGCTTTTACTACCTCTTCTCTGTTTACCAAATCATTTTCCCTAACCCTCTCACTTTGCACACCACCTCGACCAAAACTCCCTATATCTGCCACTCTATCTTCAAACACATTCAACAAACCTTCAAAATACTCACTCCATCTCCTTCTCACATCACCACTACTTGTTATCACCTCCCCATTTGCGCCCTTCACTGAAGTTCCCATTTGCTCCTTTGTCTTACGCACTTTATTTACCTCCTTCCAGAACATCTTTTTATTCTCCCTAAAATTTAATGATACTCTCTCACCCCAACTCTCATTTGCCCTTTTTTTCACCTCTTGCACCTTTCTCTTGACCTCCTGTCTCTTTCTTTTATACGTCTCCCACTCAATTGCATTTTTTCCCTGCAAAAATCGTCCAAATGCCTCTCTCTTCTCTTTCACTAATACTCTTACTTCTTCATCCCACCACTCACTACCCTTTCTAATCAACCCATCTCCCACTCTTCTCATGCCACAAGCATCTTTTGCGCAATCCATCACTGATTCCCTAAATACATCCCATTCCTCCCCCACTCCCCTTACTTCCATTGTTCTCACCTTTTTCCATTCTGTACTCAGTCTCTCCTGCCCAGGAATCCCTTGCATACTTATGAGTCTCCTATAGCTCTCAGAAAGCTGACCATATCCATCGGTCGGGATCATAGGTCATAACGTGGGAAGATGATGATGTCTGGGCATCTATGTGCGGATAGCGCGGGTCGATTGAGAAGCAAGTGCTCGCTGTCATCGTTGTTGTAGATAAAGCATGGGTAAGAATGGTCTTGGAATATGTATATATGGATGTATACTAGACTGTAAGAGAGTCAAGATGATAATCTTATTCTTAAGCAAGCGAAACACACCTCATACCTCAATTCAAACCCATGTACAAATCAAGGACCACCACTGGCACGGACACGTAAGGTGCAGCCATGATACTCGTTCATGCACGAACAATGGTGAGGAAAGGAGTGATACACAAAATTATGTCTGTGGACTCTGCCCCATGAACAGACTCTGTTTAACTTGCAAGAGTCTACTAGCAAGACCAATCAAAACCATCTAGAGCGAGAACCTAGACTGCAGTGTGACCCAGGAAAGTTCGTTGGGGGAAAAATCGACCATGTAATCGCATTCGTTAAGGGTCATCAAAATGATTAAAGAAAATCATAATATGTGAACCGATCACGCCAGACGGTTGGTTGCTTGACAGGGTGGAATGAACTGTAGGGCTACTGAGGCCAACAACGTCAAGCTACATCCATCAACCGAAATATCCCGAACACCTTCATCAGATGTTGATCATTCTAAGGCCACATACACTCTTACTGTGCAATTGACCCGTGGAATCTGGAGAGAATACTAAGAAGTAAAGTGACAGAGTTCTTAAACAGTTCAAATAATCCGAGGAAATACGACTCCGGTGCGTAGTGAACATGAACATCCCTTTCACAACCTCTTGGAGTCACAGCAAACTGATTCCTGATATGATTAACACAGACTCTGTAAAATCCATTGGTCATTGTGGTAATGGAGTCATAGCACAGTAAAGATGTAAAACAAGAATGATTAGCAGAGTTATAAAATGAATCTGCAACCTCGTGACAGACTCATCTGAGTGTCTTGTGTCATTGCTATAAAAGTCTTGTTCTCCAAGATAATGTGCTTGCACCTCTCTTGTTTCTCAATTCTATGCCTGATGCAAACACCAACACATGGTTTTAGAACATTATTCACAGACAATACTACGGTAAGTATCAGATTT